>NC_090829.1:6803500-7112750 GCF_028021215.1 Eschrichtius robustus
TTCCCTTAGATTCCGTATATATGTGTTAGCATACTGTATTTGTTTTTCTCTTTCTGACTTACTTCACTCTGTATGACAGACTCTAACTCCATCCACCTCATTACAAATACCTCCATTTCATTTCTTTTTATGGCTGAGTAATATTCCATTGTATATATGTGCCACATCTTCTTTATCCATTCATCTGTCGATGGACATTTAGGTTGCTTCCATGTCCTGGCTATTGTAAATAGAGCTGCAATGAACATTTTGGTACATGACTCTTTTTGACCTATGGTTTTCTCAGGGTATATGCCCAGTATTGGGATTGCTGGGTCGTATGGTAGTTCTATTTGTAGTTTTTTAAGGAACCTCCATATTGTTCTCCATAGTGGCTGTATCAATTTACATTCCCACCAACAGTGCAAGAGTGTTCCCTTTCCTCCACACCCTCTCCAGCATTTATTGTTTCTAGATTTTTTGATGATGGCCATTCTGACCGGTGTGAGATGATATTTCATTGTAGTTTTGATTTGCATTTCTCTAATGATTAATGATGTTGAGCATTCTTTCATGTGTCTGTAGGCCATCTGTATATCTTCTTTGGAGAAATGTCTATTTAGGTCTTCTGCCCATTTTTGGATTGGGTTGTTCGTTTTTTTGTTATTGAGCTGCATGAGCTGCTTGTAAATCTTGGAGATTAATCCTTTGTCAGTTGCTTCATTTGCAAATATTTTCTCCCATTCTGATGGTTGTCTTTTGGTCTTGTTTATGGTTTCCTTTGCTGTGCAAAAGCTTTTAAGTTTCATTAGGTCCCATTTGTTTATTTGTGTTCTTCTTTCCATTTCTCTGGGAGCTGGGTCAAAAAGAATCTTGCTGTGATGTATGTCATAGAGTGTTCTGCCTATGTTTTCCTCTAAGAGTTTGATAGTGTCTGCCCTTACACTTAGGTCTTTAATCCATTTTGAGTTTATTTTTGTGCATGGTGTCAGGGAGTGTTCTAATTTCATACTTTTACATGTACCTGTCCAATTTTCCCAGCACCACTTATTGAAGAGGCTGTCTTTTCTCCACTCTATATGCTTGCCTCCTTTATCAAAGATAAGGTGACCATATGTGTGTGGGTTTATCTCTGGGCTTTCTATCCTGTTCCATTGATCTATATTTCTGTTTTTGTGCCAGTACCAAACTGTCTTGATTACTGAAGCTTTGTAATATAGTCTGAAGTCAGGGAGCCTGATTCCCCCAGCTCCATTTTTCGTTCTCAAGATTGCTTTGGCTATTCGGGGTCTTTTGTGTTTCCATACAAATTGTGAAATTTTTTGTTCTAGTTCTGTGAAAAATGCCAGTGGTAGTTTGATAGGGATTGCATTGAATCTGTAGATTGCTTTGGGTAGTAGAGTCATTTTCACAATGTTGATTCTTCCAATCCAGGAACATGGTATATCTCTCCATCTATTTGTATCATCTTTAATTTCTTTCATCAGTGTCTTATAATTTTCTGCATACAGGTCTTTTGTCTCCTTAGGTAGGTTTATTCCTAGATATTTTATTCTTTTTGTTGCAATGGTAAACAGGAGTGTTTTCTTAATTTCACTTTCAGATTTTTCGTCATTAGTGTATAGAAATGCAAGAGATTTCTGTGCATTAATTTTGTATCCTGCTACTTTACCAAATTCATTGATTAGCTCTAGGAGTTTTCTGGTAGCATCTTTAGGATTCTCTATGTATAGTATCATGTCATCTGCAAATAGTGACAGCTTTACTTCTTCTTTTCCGACTTGGATTCCTTTTATTTCTTTGTCTTCTCTGATTGCTGTGGCTAACACTTCCAAAACTATGTTGAATAATAGTGGTGAGAGTGGGCAACCTTGTCTTGTTCCGGATCTTAGTGGAAATGGTTTCAGTTTTTCACCATTGAGGACAATGTTGGCTGTGGGTTTGTCATATATGGCCTTTATTATGTTGAGGAAAGTTCCCTCTATGCCTACTTTCTGCAGGGCTTTTATCATAAATGGGTGTTGAATTTTGTCGAAAGCTTTCTCTGCATCTATTGAGATGATCATATGGTTTTTCTCCTTCAATTTGTTAATATGGTGTATCACATTGATTGATTTGCGTATATTGAAGAATCCTTGCATTCCTGGGATAAACCCCACTTGATCATGGTGTATGATCCTTTTAATCTGCTGTTGGATTCTGTTTGCTAGTATTTTGTTGAGGATTTTTGCATCTATATTCATCAGTGATATTGGCCTGTAGTTTTCTTTCTTTGTGACATCTTTGTCTGGTTTTGGTATCAGGGTGATGGTGGCCTCGTAGAATGAGTTTGGGAGTGTTCCTCCCTCTGCAATATTTTGGAAGAGTTTGAGAAGGATAGGTGTTAGCTCGTCTCTAAATGTTTGATAGAATTCACCTGTGAAGCCATCTGGTCCTGGGCTTTGGTTTGTTGGAAGGTTTTTAATCATAGTTTCAATTTCAGTGCTTGTGATTGGTCTGTTCATATTTTCTATTTCTTCCTGGTTCAGTCTCGGCAGTTTGTGCATTTCTAAGAATCTGTCCATTTCTTCCAGGTTGTCCATTTTATTGGCATAGAGTTGCTTGTAGTAATCTCTCATGATCTTTTGTATTTCTGCAGTGTCAGTGGTTACTTCTCCTTTTTCATTTCTAATTCTATTGATCTGAGTCTTCTCCCTTTTTCTCTTGATGAGTCTGGCTAATGATTTATCAATTTTGTTTATCTTCTCAAAGAACCAGCTTTTAGTTTCATTGATTTTTGCTATTGTTTCCTTCATTTCTTTTTCATTTATTTCTGACCTGATCTTTATAATTTCTTTCCTTCTGCTGGCTTTGGGGTATTTTTGTTCTTCTTTCTCTAATTGCTTCAGGTGCAAGGTTAGGTTGTTTATTCGAGATGTTTCCTGTTTCTTGAGGTAGGCTTGTATTGCTATAAACTTCCCTCTTAGCACTGCTTTTGCTGCGTCCCATAGGTTTTGGGTCGTCGTATCTCCATTGTCATTTGTTTCTAGGTATTTTTTGATTTCCCCTTTGATTTCTTCAGTAATCACTTCGTTATTAAGTAATGTATTGTGTAGCCTCCATGTGTTTGTATTTTTTACAGATCTTTTCCTGTAATTGATATCTAATCTCATAGCGTTGTGGTCGGAAAAGATACTTGATATGATTTCAATTTTCTTAAATTTACCAAGGCTTGATTTGTGACCCAAGATATGATCTATCCTGGAGAATGTTCCATGAGCACTTGAGAAAAATGTGTATTCTGTTGTTTTTGGGTGGAATGTCCTATAAATATCAATTAAGTCCATCTTGTTTAATGTATCATTTAAAGCTTGTGTTTCCTTATTTATTTTCATTTTGGATGATCTGTCCATTGGTGAAAGTGGGGTGTTAAAGTCCCCTACTATGATTGTGTTGCTGTTGATTTCCCCTTTTATGGCTCTTAGTATTTGCCTTATGTATTGAGGTGCTCCTATGTTGGGTGCATAAATATTTACAATTGTTATAGCTTCCTCTTGGATCGATCCCTTGATCATTATATAGTGTCCTTCTTTGTCTCTTGTAATAGTCTTTATTTTAAAGTCTATTTTGTCTGATATGAGAATTGCTACTCCAGCTTTCTTTTGATTTCCATTTGCATGGAATATCTTTTTCCATCCCCTCACTTTCAGTCTGTATGTGTCTCTAGGTCTGAAGTGAGTCTCTTGTAGACAGCATATATATGGGTCTTGTTTTTGTATCCATTCAGCCAGCCTGTGTCTTTTGGTGGGAGCATTTAATCCATTTACATTCAAGGTAATTATCGATATGTATGTTCCTATTCCCATTTTCTTAAATGTTTTGGGTTTGTTATTGTAGGTGTTTTCCTTCTCTTGTGTTTCTTGCCTAGAGAAGTTCCTTTAGCATTTGTTGTAAAGCTGGTTTGGTGGTGCTGAACTCTCTCAGCTTTTGCTTGTCTGTAAAGGTTTTAATTTCTCCATCGAATCTGAATGAGATCCTTGCTGGGTAGAGTAATCTTGGTTGTAGGTTTTTCTCCTTCATCACTTTAAGTATATCCTGCCACTCCCTTCTGGCTTGCAGAGTTTCTGCTGAAAGATCAGATGTTAACCTTATGGGGATTCCCTTGTGTGTTATTTGGTTTTTTTCCCTTGCTGCCTTTAATATGTTTTCCTTATATTTAATTTTTGACAGTTTGATTAATATGTGTCTTGGCGTGTTTCTCCTTGGTTTTATCCTGTATGGGACTCTCTGTGCTTCCAGGACTTGATTAACTATTTCCTTTCCCATATTAGGGAAGTTTTCAACTATAATCTCTTCAAATATTTTCTCAGTCCCTTTCTTTTTCTCTTCTTCTTCTGGGACCCCTATAATTCGAATGTTGGTGCGTTTAATGTTGTCCCAGAGGTCTCTGAGACTGTCCTCAGTTCTTTTCATCCTTTTTTCTTTATCCTGCTCTGTAGTAGTTATTTCCACCATTTTATTTTCCAGGTCACTTATCCTTTCTTCTGCCTCAGTTATTCTGCTATTGATCCCATCTAGAGTATTTTTAATTTCATTTATTGTGTTTTTCATCATTGCTTGGTTCCTCTTTAGTTCTTCTATGTCCTTGTTAAATGTTTCTTGCATTTTGTCTATTCTATTTCCAAGATTTTGGATCATCCTTACTATCATTATTCTGAATTCTTTTTCAGGTAGACTACCTATTTCCTCTTCATTTGTTAGGTCTAGTGTGCTTTGACCCTGCTCCTTCATCTGCTGTGTGTTTTTCTGTCGTCTCATTTTGCTTATCTTACTGTGTTTGGGGTCTCCTTTTCACAGACTGCAGGTTTGTAGTTCCCGTTGTTTTTGGTATCTGTCCCCAGTGGCTAAGGTTGGTTCAGTGGGTTGTGTAGGCTTCCTGGTGTAGGGAACTAGTGCCTGAGCTCTGGTGGATGAGGCTGGATCTTGTCTTTCTGGTGGGCACATCCACGTCTGGTGGTGTATTTTGGGGTGTCTGTGGCCTTATTATGATTTTAGGCAGCCTCTCTGCTAATGGATGGGGCTGTGTTCCTGTCTTGCTAGTTGTTTGGCATAGGGTGTTCAGCACTGTAGCTTGCTGGTCATTGAGTGATGCTGGGTCTTGATGTTGAGATGGAGATCTCTGAGAGATTTTTGCCGTTTGGTATTACGTGGAGCTGGGAGGTCTCTTGTGGACCAGTGTCCTGAAGTTGGCTCTCCCACCTCAGAGGCACGGCCCTGATGCCTGGCTGGAGCACCAAGAGCCTTTTGTCCACACGGCTCAGAGTAAAAGGGAGAAAAAATAGAAAGAAAGAAAGAAAGAGGCTATAATATAGTGAAGTAAAATAAAGCTATTGTAAAGCAAAGCTATACAGACAAAATCTCACCCAGAAGCATATACAAATACACTCACAAAAAAAAAGGAAAAGGGGAAAAATTAATATATCCTGCTCCCAAAGTCCACCTCCTGAATTTGGGATGATTCGTTGTCTATTCAGGTATTCAACAGATGCAGGCACATCAAGTTGTCTGTGGAGTTTTAATCCGCTGCTTCTGAGGCTGCTGGGAGAGATTTCCCCTTCTCTTCCCTGTTCGCACAGCTCCTGGGGTTCAGCTTTGGATTTGGACCCGCCTCTGCGTGTAGGTCCCCTGAGGGCGTCTATTCCCCTCCCAGACAGAACGGGGTTAAAGGAGCCGCTGCTTCGGGGGCGCTGGCTCACTCAGGCCGCGGGGAAGGAGGGGTATGGAGGAGGCGGGGCGAGCCTGCGGCAGCAGAGGCCGGCGTGACATTGCACCAGCCTGAGGCGCGCAGTGCGTTCTCCCGGGGAATTTGTCCGGGGATCACGGGACCCTGGCAGTGGCGGACTGCACCGGCTCCCGGGAGGGGCGGTGTGGAGAGTGACCTGTGCTCACACACAGGCTTTTTGGAGGCGGCAGCAGCAGCCCCAGTGTCTCACGCCTGTCTCTGGGCTCGCGCCCTTCTCTGGAGTTCGTTTAGGCGGCGCTCTGAATCCCCTCTCCTCGCGCACCAGGAAACAAAGAGGGAAGAAAAAGTCTCTTGCCTCTTCGGCAGCTGCAGACTTTTTCCCGGGCTCCCTCCCGGCTAGCTGTGGTGCACTAACCCCTTCAGGCTGTGTTCACGCCGCCAACCCCAGTCCTCTCCGTGCGATCCGACTGAAGCCCGAGCCTCAGCTCCCAGCCCCCGCCCGCCCCGGCGGGTTAGCAGACAAGCCTCTTGGGCTGGTGAGTGCTGGTCGCACCGATCCTCTGTGTGGGAATCTCTCCGCTTTGCCCTCTGCACCCCTGTGGCTGCGCTCTCCTCCGTGGCTCCGAAGCTTCCCCCCTCTGCCACCCGCAGTCTCTGCCCGCGAAGGGGCTTCCTAGTGTGTGGAAATCTTTCCTCCTTCACAGCTCCCTCCCACTGGTGCAGGTGCCGTCCCTATTCTTTTGTCTCTGTTATTTCTTTTTTCTTTTGCCCTACCCAAGTACGGGGGGAGTTTCTTGCCTTTTTGGAGGTCGGACGTTTTCTGCCAGCATTCAGTGGGTGTTCTGTAGGAGCAGTTCCACGTGTAGATGTATTTCTACTGTATCTGTGGGAAGGAAGGTGATCTCGGCGTCTTACTCTTCCACCATCTTCTCTCCTCCCCTCCCACTTCCTTCTTTATCTCGCTGGTCACATCCTCATATTCTCAGCTGGAGATTCACTTTTGTGAAATCTTCTCCCAAGCAGAATTAGATGATTTCAACTTCGGGTTCCTATATATGTCAAGCAGGTCTTTTCTTTTGGTAGCAAGAAACAGAACACATGCTCAAATTGGCTGAAGCAAGACAGGGAATTAGAAGCTCACATGACTGTAAGGTCCAAGAAGACATCTGCCTTAAGTCAAGCCCTTAAGTCAAGGGCTCAAATGAGGTTTTCAGGATTCAGTCTTGATACCACTCCTTTCTGCTGCCCACTGTGTTGGTCCATTCTTAGACAGGACCTTTTTTCATGTGCAAAGATGGGAACCACAAATCTGATTCATTCACTCAGATGCTCTGGTGGAAAAGTAACTATATTTCTATAACCACAAAAAAGTCCTGGACTTACTCTCATTGGCTTAGCCAGGGGCATGTGTTCATGGTGTGGCCAGGAGTATGGAATACCTGATTAGTTTAGTATGAAATTGGGGATGGGGAGAGTCCCACACAAACCCAGTGGACTGAGAAAAGGAAAACAATTGATTCCCCAAAGGAATTCCTGAAAATGGGAAAATGGATGAGGACGGGAAGAAACCATGATACCGTGCACACACCACTACATTATACCCCATTTATTAATTCAAAAAAAAAGATATTGATTGTTTATTATGTTCCAGGCACCACTGTTTCTCTCCCCACTAAGCTGCACTCCTCAAAGGACAACGTCTTATTTAAGGCATCTTATTCTCCCTCTTACAGCACACAACACATTGTGCCCTTTGAGTATTTGTCACCTTACACCAAACTGTAAACCCTGAAAATGGGACCTTATCTTACTCCTCTTTCCATTTTCAAAACCTTCTACAGTGCCAGGCTGGCACACAGTTTACTCACTGAATCTTTATTGAATGAATGTATTAGTGCTCAAGTACTCTGGGCAGAATTTGAGTTGTAATTAATAGTCAATAAGCGCACTTAACCTGTTAATCTCTAAATAGTGCCCAAGATGTATTTTGCAGATTTTGTAGACCCCTAGCAAAAGCAGAGATGCTGAACAGAATGAAACTAAAAAACTAAGCACCGTTTAAGTGGCCACCCACATAAAGAAGAGAGAGGAAGTAGAGTGGAGAGATCACAGATGTAAAGTTGTGTTGCTACTAACTTTAGCCAAAGTCACACACTTAAACATGGGAAACATTTCAAACTTTGAAGGTGATGGGACAGGGAAAGAGTGTTTTCAAAAAGGATGTTGTAACCATTCATCAAAAACAAAGTGGGTCTTAACTCTCTGAAGAATGTAGGTCACAAATTGAACAAAAATAGAAATCTAAGCTCCTTGGACAAAGCCAGAGGCAAGAAGCCAAAACACTAACATAAAAACCACTCTCACTAACCTAAGTAAGCAGCAGGAAATAGCATCATTTGGACTTGGGTCCAGGCCAACCACAGTTCCCAAGGCCCAGCTCAGGCAGGAAGTACTCCTGCCATCTCTCTGACAGCTCAAGTCTGAAGCAGCAGCCAGAGGAAAGCAAACATCTAGCTAAGCTCTACATCAAGAAATGAGATGAGATGTGGAGATCAAGATTCACAGCCCAACAAACACAAAAACCAAAACTAAAGTGTAGATATGTCGGGTCAAGATTCCAAAGACAGTAAGAAAGTGGCAGTGCAGAAAAACAAGTTTAAAAGAATCTTAAAAATTATTTTTTAGGCTCCTTGTCTTGTATGTGCATATTCACATACCTATTTGCGTATTTCAACTATTACAACAGCTGCTTATCTAGTGAGGGTTTCTGTTTCAACCTTTAAATGTATAGAATAACATGTCTTTGTAACATTTGTATTCATATAAATCCTTTCAAAACTCAAGTAATCAAACTATTATTGGATTCAAAGATTTAGGGCTTGCAATCCATTACTTTTCCTGTGTTTCTCGCTTTTATTTATTTAGAAAGAAGTGATAAGCAATAAAAGATATATGACGAAAATGAGCCAAGAATAACTGACCCACACCACCAAAAAAAAAATCATTATTCTTTTCGTTTTACCTTTCCATGCATTCAAACCATGCAACGCTTTACCACATACATTTTTGCTTTTGAGACTATGGCACTCATAGTAACCTGTCATCCACTTAGTTTATAACATCACTTTTTCCCTCATTTTGCCTGAAGTTTATGACATATTAATGATTTAAAAATTGTCTTAATATTCCAATGGGAATAAACAGAAAGATGTATATATCCTGCAAGAGGAAGATATACTAATCTGAATATTTATATTGGCCTTTTTGAAAAAATTTTCCTTCCCAGCCTCTGGAATACCATGATTCCACCATCACTGCCATTTCCTGAAGCCACACCAGCATGACTTGAGGGGGTCCACACCATGAACACAGTGTCTCAAAGCGCCCAGCACAGGACTCACACCTGGGAATGGGAAAAAGAGGAAAACAAAATGAAACAAATCAAAACACAGATGCTTACTTATGTGTTCCTTTAGTTATTTTCCATAAATGTTCTGTTTGTCTATATTTTATACCTAGGTGCTCATAAAGAGAAAGAACCTTCAATGTTTAGTTCATTTTGTGAGTCATAACACACCATAGTGGAAACAGATGAGTGTTTTCCAGTTAAGGAGCCTAGAGGAATTGAAAAGAACCCTTCTCAAGTCTCCTGAAGCCCATCTCTAAGGGAAAAAAAAAAGGCTCAGGACATCTATTTTTTTTAGTTTCCCATCTTCCTCCAAAAAATTAAATAAATATTGACCTCCTTTTACCCAAGGCAAATCCACTTCCTCAGACTGTCTTTATTTCCTCCTTCTCATGCCCGCCCCCCCTACACACACACACACACACACACACACACACACTGGTACTCTCACACCCTTATACAAACATCTGCCACTATAGGACCCTGCTCTGCCTATCACAAGTCCAAAAACTCTACATGCAACTTCCTCCTCATTCTCTCTGCCTTTGCATATACTAGTCCCTTCGTGAGGGAAACCCTAGCCTAGCCTCCACCCTCCCCTTACCTGTCTGCTGAACTCCTACTCATTCTTTCTGAATTCCACTGGGAATTCCTTATGGAGTCCTTCTGTATTCTTCTACAGAATGAGGCACTTCAACCTCTGTTCCCAGTGGCCCTTTGCCCATGCCTCTGCTATAGCATGCATCCCACTGTACTATCATTTTCTGTTTCTGCCCCCTCCCCAGCTAGATTCATCACAGATGTGTCTGGTCCACCCTTAGAGTGTCCTCCATGCCTGGGTCATAGTCTGGTATTACAAGATGCTCATTTTTTGCTTATAGAAAGAAGTAATGTATAAATCAAGTGAAGTTGTCAGTTTACAAAGAACAAAGGCATCATTTACTCTTGGCTTTGTTGAATGCCTACAATAACAGGGCTAGTGAAATGTCCATCAAAGTTCATAAAATGGCAGCTCGTTCAAGGGATTACGTTCCCACTACTTATATTAAATATTTAAGTAGATCCCTGTCACTAGTTCTCACCAAAACATGTAAGCAGAAGATATGTTACTTTCAGAACAAGGCAGTTAAAAACTGCTGGATCTTTCCTACTTTCTCTTCTCCATGTGCCACCTGAAGCAAAGAACTCTGAAGCCCTAACAGGATAGTGAAGCAACAAGAAGGAAAGAGTCTGGTTTGAATCTCCCTGTGAAGGAAAGCCAATCACAAACCAGGAATCCCTTCCTTAACCTGTTGTTTTAGTGAAAATTAAAACATTATTATATTAAGCCATTGTATTTGAGGGGGGTGGCATTTGTTAAAGCAGCTCGCATTGCTCTTACTAATATACTTACTATATAGTGAATTCTCTAAGGGATGTAGTATGGTGTCCACACACACTCACACACACACAGAAGCCCATCTAACAATTTACCCTAACCTGTTTCATGCTGGAAAATCCCTAATTTTCTTTTCAAGTGATATTCTTGGAAGTAATTAATTGAATAAGGGGCCCTCCAGCATAGGGTCTTGGGATAATTGGGCTGCTCTTGAGAAAGGTCTTATTGATATGAAAAAGAGGTAACCATTAGGAAAACAACCCTGCTGGAGTTGTCATGTTTGATTGTGAGACTGTACAATGACCTTGGGTAGAGTCAGTGACAAAGCCAAAATGCTGAACATGGTTAAGGAAATAGATGGAAAGAAACTGGGTCCTTTGGAAAGCTGTCCCACTGCTGGAAATTTTGATGTGTCTGATAGCAATATTTGTACTTATTTTTAAGCCACTTTGAATTTTATTTTCTTTTTCTTGCAAACAAGGAATCCTAACTGACACAAATACTAAACTTACCATTAAAAGAACTATATTTCATCTCCAAGGTACCCTTGACCAAGAAACAGACACTCTCTAAAGTTGAATTTCCTCATTTTTAAGAAGGTTTAATAATTTGTATGTTTGCAATGTTATTACAAAAAGAAATGATATATTATACATGAAAGCACCATGTCCAGGAAGAACATTCTAATGTCCTCTAAGGGGACAGAGAGGTAACATAAATGAAAAGTTCAAGGCAATACATATTAACCTTCTTTTATTTTGACCAAGCATAGTAATTAGCTAGTTATACTGCCTTTTAAAAGACAGTAATGTCAAACAGAGCACAGAAAGACTAGATCCTGTTTATTAACCAACTGTTTTTAATTAGTGTAAAAATTGTTAATAAACTCTTATTAAGGACTCTGTTTCATTTCTCTAAAATGTTATTAAATGCTTTAATCCATTCCATTCTCCTTATACCCAACCCTTCAAAATTCAAGTACATTTAAAATAAAAACGAAATTCATGGCAAATAGCTTTAAGTTGTGGTGGTTTTAAAATAGCCTCAAATTCTTTGACCTTCCTCCCCTTTGAAACAGGGGCTACGTCATCTCCCCTTGAACCTGGGCAGGATTGTTTCTGTTTCAACAACCAAGCGTACTGATAGTGATGCCATGTGTCTTCAAAGGTTAAGTTTTTTGGTTTTTAAGGACTTTTTCTTTTTTTTAATTAATTAATTAATTAATTTGGTTTTGGCTGTGTTGGGTCTTTGTTGCTGTGCACAGGCTTTCTCTAGTTGTGGAAAACGGGGTCTACTCTTTGTTGTGGTGAGTGGGCTTCTCATTGCGGTGGCTTCTCGTTGCAGAGCACAGACTCTAGACGTGCGGGCTTCAGTAGTTGTGGCACATGGGCTCAGTAGCTGTGGCTCGTGGGCTCAGTAGTTGTGATGCATGGGCTTAGTTGCTTCAAGGCATGTGGGATCTTCCCAGACCAGGGATCAAACCCGTGTCCCCTGCGTTGGCAGGCAGATTCTTAACCACTGCACCACCAGGGAAGCCCAAAGGTTAAATATTTAAAAGCCACAGTATATCTGCCTTTTTGTCTTAGAACCTTGATCTCTGGTCATTCCCAGGGACCCTCCTTCAAGGGACCCAGTCACCATGCTCTGAGAAGTTCAAGTCTCATGGAGTGTCCTGAAACATCATATAACAGCAAAAAGCTATTCGCGTGAGGTCCTGTTTAAATTCCTGACCTACAGAATCTATGAGAATAACATGGTTGTTGTAGGCCACTAAAAGTTCTACAGCAATAAATAGGGGAAAAGACAAAAAAATTTGATCTCAAGTTAGTTGTTCAGTTAAACACTGTGCTGAAAAATTGTAAATATATGCTTTAGATGTTCTGATTTTACTCATGGAATCATAGAATTCAACAGTTAATAGATCTTATGATTTTACTCATGGAATTATAGAATTCAAAAAGTGAGAGGAACTTATTATCAAGAACTAAGTATCTCATTTAAACAATTAAGAAAGCAGGATCTAGGAAGTTTACATAATTTACCAAATCTCACACACCATATAATGGCAGACCTATAAACAGAAAATAAAACTTTTGACGTGCAGTCAATTTAGATTTGTTTGTAAAATGAGGATTAAACTTATTTTCCATACTTTTAAAAGAGAATAAATTAGGAGTTTGGGGTTAACATATACACACTATTATGTATAAAATAGATAACCAACAAGGACCTACTGTATAGCACAGGGAACTCTACTCAATATTTTGTAATAACCCATAAGGGAAAAGAATCTGAAAAATAATATATATATATATATAATAATATATATGTGCATAATGGAATCAGTTTGCTGTACATCTGAAACTAACACAACATTGTAAATCAACTATACTTCAATTAAAAATTAAAAATCAAAAATTAAAAAAGAGAAGTATAGCTAAGTAGCTGGTATGGTAGATAAAGAATATCCCCTTCTATTGTTATGGGGATTAACACTTCTTTTAGGCAAGATGAAATCACTTATGAGTGAAATAAAAGGAATTTTAAAAAACTCACCTGTACAAAAAAAGGGAAAAACCTTCTTTTCAAATTCAAGATCTTCTACTAACATACACCATCCATGAAAATGTAGTTCAAAAAACCCAGATAATAAATTGGCCAACTATAGCGTCACTTAGGAAGTAAGAAAAATAAATTCAGTTTACAGGTAAATTGTAACAACAGACCAGTTTACAGGTCTGTTGTTTGCATTTTAAAGAAATTCTACCGATAAGAGAAGTAATGATAGTCATTGTTTCATAGACATTATGTCCCTATTTTCTTTAATGGCCTGTTATGAACATAGTGAGAGAAAAACTCTGTACACAAGGGATGGTTAAAACTTTGGCAGAGGTTGGATAGATGCTCATCAAATGTATTTCTTCTTCCTAAGCACAGAGATAAGCTGTATTACTCGGTCCTCTATCATATAGAGGCCAGTGTGACAATTCTGTGCCAAAAAAATATATCAGAAGTAACATATCACTTTGGACCAATACAGTAGTGGCAAGTAGACTCTAAAATTATCCCCAGTGATACCCGCCTCCTGGTTTTCACACCATTATATGAAATCCCGTCCCTTTATATATGGGCTGGCTAGTGAGTTTCTTCTATCCATTTAAAAATATCCTCCTCCTCCTCCTCCTCTTCCTTCTTCTTCTCCTTCTTCCCCTTCTTCTTCTCCTTCTCCTTCTCCTTCTCCTTCTCCTTCTCCTTCTCCTTCTCCTTCTCCTTCTTCTTCTTCTTCTTCTTCTTCTTCTTCTTCTTCTTCTTCTTCTTCTTCTTCTTCTTCTTCTTCTTCTTCTTCTTCTTCTTCCCCTTCTTCTTCTTTCCTCCCTCTCTCCCTCCCTCTCTCTCTCACCTTTATGAAGCAAGCTGCCATGTTGAAAGAGGCCCAATAACCTTAGTCCAACAGGACTCAAGGAACTGAATCTTCCAGCAGTCATGTGAGTAAGTTTGAATAAGGACTCTTTCCCATTTGACCCTTCAGATGAGACCTCAGCCCTGGCTCACACTTTTCTTGCAGCCTGAGACAGATCCTGAAACAAAGGACCCCGCTAAGCCAGGTCTAGATTCCTGACCTTCAGAAACTGTGAGAAAATGTGTGCTGTTTTATCCTGCTAAATTTTGGCATAATTTGCTATGCAGCAATAGGTTACTAAAAAGGCAGTTAAGAGTAGACGCACTTTATTATGTTTCTCCTTCCTTCACCCATCTGCTGACTGGATGACACCATGAAATCAGAGCAACCTTGAAACCAGGGGTTAAAGATGATGGAGCCTCAGCATGAAAGCAGATTAGACCCCTGAAAGGCTCAGTATGTCAAAGATCTTCCCCCTTGAGAGTAAGAGAGACAACTAAGATGTTATTTGGTTAAGCCACTAAGATTGGGGAATGTTTGTTACAGCAGGTAGCTTAGCCTGCCCTAAGAAACTTAAAACGAATGGACAATTATGCTTCTGGCCATATGTTTACCAGATATTTGCTAGATGTAATGAAAGCTGTATTATCTCTTATTAACACTAATTTTTGCTCTTCAAAAATCACAAAACTATTCCCTGAAGGTCTTATATATTTTTCTATCTCTGTTCCTACCATTCCCTCTCCCTGCAACGTCTTCCTTGACAATTTCTGTGCTTAGAGAGCTCTTACTAATCCTCAATGACTATCTTTAATATTTATTCTGGTGTATCTTCATTAGTTTCAGGCAGAATCACATCTTATTAGAGTTATACGAGTCTATTAAAAAGGCTTTAACAGCTTCCTGATTAGTGCAACATTTTACAAGGAAAATTGGTAGTATCTGTTGGCATTTAAAATGTACATATTGCTTAATCTAACACTTCCATTGCTAGAAATGTATTATAAGGATACAGAGCTTTATTATAAGTATATTTAAGTATCCATTACAGCAAAAGTTTAGGATTGGAAAAAAATAGAAATAACCTAAATAGTCATTAATAGGGAACTGGCTAATAAGCTATAGTAGATCTACATGATATATATGTGCAGATATGTTTTCATATTTGATGAAATATCAATTTCCAAGATAAATTATTTAGTAAAAATAATAAATTATAAAATGCTCATACATGGTTTTATAAAAAATGTACAGACATACGTAAATACATATGTGCTTGTATATGCATGGAAATTATGAATGGATACATAAGTAGTTGTATCTTTGAAAGGGGAAAGGAAGTAAGGTTAAGGGTAAATTTTTATGAGCATTCATTACTTTAATATTTTTTAAAGTTTTTCCCCATTTTTTAATTGAAGTATAGTTGATTTACAGTGTTGTGTTAGTTTCAGGTGTACAGTACAGTAATTCAGTTATACCTGTATATAAATATATATAATATATATATTCTTTTTCAAATTACTTTCCATTATAGGTTATTATAAGATATTGAGTGTACTTCCCTGTGCTATACAGTAGGTTTTTGTCATTTAACTATTTTATATATAGTAGTGCATATATGTTAATCCCAAACTCCTAATTTATCTCCCCCCTTTCCCCTTTGGTAACCATAAATTTGTTTTCTATGTCTGTGGGTCTATTTCTGTTTTGTAAGAAACTTCATAGGTAAACAACAAGCCATAGTAACTGAAACAGTCTTCCAGGTAAAAGTGACCATATTCATATATATCTACACACACACATACCTATATATACATATACATATATATGTATACACATATACACACACATACATACATATGTATCATACATATATCATACAGCAAGGAACCTGGGGGCCCTGTTCATTATTCATGTGTGAGACAGGTTAGACCAAGAATAATTCTTGAAGGGAACCTTAATCCTAATTAAGAGAAATACCCCAGCCCACCTCCATGGAGTGTAGAGTAGGCATTTTATTCCATTATACAGCCTTATCTAGTCCTCCTTTTTCATGAGGATGTCACCAGTTTGCCTGATTGTGAAAACTCCTCTCTCAACTGCATATCTAAAATACCTGTGCTGCCCTCCAAGGATGTTTTTATGTAGATCCTGACATTCTTGTCCTGCAGAACTCAGAAGCACTGTCTCTAGGGAACTGCCCTTAGTAATCTTCTCCATGGAAGTGTACCTGCACACTCCCAATTCTTATGGTCTAAACATATTTCTCATGGTGGCCATAAAGGCCTATAGCGATCTGCTGATCACTGCTATCCCCTGCAAGTCTCCAGGAAATGTCTATCTCAGCATCTCTGAACACAGGCAGATTTTTCTGTGCAATGATCCATTATAGAGTGGTAATTAACAACATAGAATCTGGAGCCAATATATCTGAGTTTGATTCCTGGCTCTTCCATTCACTGACTGTAACTTGATGCAACTTAATAATCTCTTAGTTTCTTGGCTTCCCCATCCGTAAAAGAAAATTAAAAACGGCACCTAAATATAGGATAGTTTATTAGAATTTAATTATATATGCCAAGCCCTTTCACCAGTGTCTGCCAAAATTGGGGCTCAATAAATATTAGTCATTGGTTTTCAGGGCATTTATAAAGCTGTGAAATGAAAATGTTCCAAGAAACTTTTGGGGTGATAGGGTGAAAGGGGACAAAAATGTCCATCTCTTCAATCACAGATGTACTAGTTTGTGCCTTCAGCCCTAACAAAACTGTGAGAACAGGATGTCAAGGTTACATATCTAGAAATATGTGCCCACCTCCCCCACCTTCCAGGCCTGTCCTGGGGCTATAAATCTTTCCCCACCATCTGCCACTTCCACAGGTTTTGACTTTGTAAGGTGCCAGCCAGAAGGCAAATTTGAAGTCTGAGAGACACAATCCATGAAATCATTTACAATAATTAACTCTTTAGCTCCAATTAACTGAGCAGATTGGCTATCTCCTCATCGTGTGTCTGTCCATTTAACAAGCCATGGTTATGGGCCCAACACATGCCTGGCTCTGGGATGCAGACGCCAACTAGAGTTGGGGGCATGGTTTATACCATTGCAGAGAACACAGATCGAGCTGTGGTATAAGGAAATCGAAGAGGGTTCAGAACACAGGATATCATAAAGGGGAGGGGAGCTGGTATAAAAGAAGAAGGTATTAACTAATCCACACTCACCACGCATATATTTAAGAGAGGCAGACAGGACTAGAAGGAAATTCCAAAATAATTCTCATTTAAAATTTTGAATCGAACTGTCCCTAAGTGAGCCTACAGACTGCCAGATATAAATTACTTACCGTCAAGTTCTGGATTCCTAAAATATGAACATTACCAACACAAGGCAAAATAGTCATTATATTACGGTACTTCCATAAATCTGAGAAGAGCCAGGAATAGAGAAAGGGGAAGCCTGAAAGTTAACATCAGCAGGAGAGGCTTTTAGATAAATAATGGACTGAGAAAACAGAGAGGTCAAACATCCTTTATATATGCAGAGAAACTTCCTGATTTGTATTTGGACACATAATCTAATGAAAAGACCTCTAAAAATGTATATAGTGACAACTAACACCTGCATGCCACTGCAAACTATGCTTTCATGTGATTTTTTCCCCCGTTTTCCTGAAACCATCCTATAAGCTGTTCAGTATTCCCACTTTCACCGAAAAGGGAACTGAGTCTCAGAGAAGTAAAACTAATTGCTCATGGTCACACACCTAAAATCCTGCTGAGTAGGAAACTTGAACCCAGTCGCTCTATTTTCAATCCAATGTTCTTTTCTCTGTGCCAGCTTCTTTACTCCCTAAAGGGAGCTGAAAGGCATTGGTGTTATGTTCTTTCAAAGTTCACCTATAAATTATACAACTCTGTAAAAATTCACAATTCTGTTAAAGCAATACCCTTTCATCAAGATGGCAACCCAAATACGTTGGTTTTTTTTTAAATCATTTTTCTCTCCTAACACCAAAGATTCTTTTAGAGAGAGGCTCCAGTGCTGACATCCATCCAATCAAGGAATAAAAGATGCATGAACTGCTATTCCACACACACACCCACCTCCAGGGTTCCTCTTCCTTCCTCCGTTCAACGGGCAAAGCCAATTTGGTCTGCATCTGATGCCTCGTTCACGTTTCTTTGGAAGGCGTAAGCGATGACGTTAGTACCAACTGTTCTGAGCAGCTGCAGAAAATCATTAACCCAAATTGCTCATTACACCTTTATAGACACTGAGCAAGTCAGCCTGCTAAACACATATATAAATATAATGGGTAATAATGGTGATGGGACAAGGTAAAAATAAGTGAGGCTGAAGGAGTGGAAAATAGCTGCAGAAGGAAATTCTCCCTATTTCACATTCCTTGTCCATAAACGGCACAAAGCTTCAATTAAAAAGCAAAAATGTTTGGAGC
This sequence comes from Eschrichtius robustus, assembly GCF_028021215.1. Taxonomy (NCBI): domain Eukaryota; kingdom Metazoa; phylum Chordata; class Mammalia; order Artiodactyla; family Eschrichtiidae; genus Eschrichtius; species Eschrichtius robustus. The sequence continues at coordinate 6,821,846 of NC_090829.1, forward strand.
AAACTTATCCCACCACACCTCAATCAGAAGCTTGGCTTCTTTTCATAGACTGCATTATTGTACACTATAAAGAGGAAAATTCTTATTTGGGGCAAAAGAACAGATTAAAGAGAAGCTTTTTTGCAAGCATTCAGAAAAATTGAAAGTAGCTGCCTTTTTATTGCTGGGAAGTTATCTCCAACAAACAGGACAGATGTCAGTAAGGGTGAGGGGCCCTGCTAGCGTTGCCTTTCTGCAGAAGGACCTTGAACGAAGGATTTGCTGCCAGTTAGAACACAATTTGATCCAGGCTAGCTTTCCATCTCTGGAGCTGCTCTGAGTGGCAGCTTGAATTGCCCTGCCAAATCCCTCTGCTTTGCTCTTTCTAAAAAAGAACACGGAGAAAGATGTGGCAAGTCAGAGCAACTCCACGCCTCAGCAGATTGCTCTGCCACTGCAAATGTTAATATTTTTTAATGTCAATGTGGAGGCTCCTGTTTGAAATTCAATGGGGAGCTAAAATTAATGTAAGCCTACTTAGGAATGTCAAATGAGTGTTCATCATATTCTAGAGAGTGTTTGTGCAACAGGAAAATGATGGCAATGGAAAGTGGAGGGCTTATGTTGATAATCATAGTAAAAATTTTTTTTTGAGAAATGAAAGCAAGTACTTGAAGTTCTTTGTGAAAAAAAATATAATTTGTGGGAGAAATTGTTAGAAGAATAAGTGTGCTTCTTGCTGGGAAAACCGACAGCTTATGAAAAAAGTAAAGAACACATGCAAAGACCTTACCTGATATTGAGCAGTTTGATTTGGGATGAGAGTATTTTTGGAAAAACAAACAAAAAAAAAGTACCCCGATTCTCCACCCCTCTCTGTCTGCACATCCCTTGAAATATAACGTGTATCTCTTCCAATCAAGATTTGGAGTCTTTTTTCCCCATCCTTTGAATTGGGCTGGCTCTGTAACTGGCTTTGGCCAATAGAATCAGTAGAAGTGACCCTATGCCAATGGCAAGCCCAGGCCTCCAGAAACCTTGTGCATTTTCACAATATCTCTTGGAATCTCTCCACTGGCACCAGAAAAATCTTAGGATGCCTGCTGGATGACACCAGAGCTGAGTCACCCCAATTCCTAGACCAGCCAGCTCTCAGCCAAGTGACTGCAAGCCCACGACTGAGGGAGGTCTGTATCAGTCAAGCCCAGCCTGCATCAGCGGAACTGCCCAGTTGTACCCTAGATTTTGAGAAATAACTCTAGACTTTGAGAAATAATGAACAGTTGAGGTTTTTAAGAAACTAAGTTTGGGAGCATTTTGTTTCACAACGACTCTAACTGAAACAGTATCTACCTATAAAATACTAAACCCAGCCTTAGGTAAATTTCTGAGAAAAACTAGACCCCAGGGGTACAGGAATAGAAACAACCCCTCTTACATAACAATTCTGCGGTTATTTCTTGGCAATTGGAGGTGGACATGAATGTCTATAAAAGGTTATGCCATGTAGTCAACACTAACCCATGTCCTTTTGCAACACACAGTCTATTTTCTTCCTTCCGTAGTTAAAAGTTCAAATCTAATTTAAAGAGTAGGTTTTCTCCTAGAAACCCAGCTGAGGCCTGAACAGGACTTTTAAACTGAAATGAGGTCTTACTTGGCATTTTAAAGCTATAATTTGACATAATTAGCCATTCTTCTTGGTGCCACCTGTCGCTGCAACCAGATCTTGAGTAACTGGTAAAAGAGCATTTATGAGGTTCTTCAACGTTCTAAATAGGGCGGAGGTGGGAGGGAAACAAAATGAGGAATGAATACTAACAATGAAAACCAGAGCTTACTTTGCTCTGCTGAAATAAGCTGTGAAAATTTATTTGCCTTCTGGCCTTCCTAAACTTCTTGAAGACAGCAAGCCCTCAGTTTCCTTAATTTACCTTCTTTAAGGAGAACCTTAAAATTCATACCTACTAAGAGCTAAATGAATGGGAATCTAAGTCACTGTTTCCTTATGAAAAACCCAACCCCTGATATAAACACACTCTTTCTTTTTCTTCCTCCTTAAGTTCTAAATCATCCATTATATGTAAACAAGTGTATATTTAGTGTCATAAGAAAATGTGAAGTCTGGTTTTGTCACTTGGTTAATAAAGTGATGTGGGTCATGCCTCAAAATGTGAATTGAAAATTATATATATGAAATTATAATTCAGTTCATCTATTTCCCTGCTATCAAATATGGTTTTCATCTTAAGAGACAGAAATTCCTTTAAAACAAATTGTAGAATAAGAAATTGCTCTTATGGGAAATTTCAGTTCACAACAATAGCACTGGGTTTTGTGCTCACATGTTTTGCAGTTGGATGATATCTTCCAATTACACCGCATTTTACAATTTACAAAATAAAGTGTTTTCCTTCTGGTGGGCTAGCACCCTCCCAGGTGCAAGGTCAGCAAATTCTGTCTCATCTCTGATGGTTTCTTCCAGTGCCCATAAGCAATCAGTCAGCTGTCAAGTTGTTAAGGTCTATAGATTTTTTTTAAATGTATGATGGCAGGTATCCATCATTATGACATCATACAGAACATTTTCACTGCCTTAAAATTCTTCTCTGCTCTGCCTATTCATCCGTGTCTCCCCACAACCCCTGTCAACCACCGATCTTTTACTGTCTTATGTACCACAGTCTAAGGGTAAATAACCCATTCACCAACTGAAGTTCAACTTGGTTGCATCCAAGTTTCGGTAATTATGAATAAAGCTGCTATAAACATTCTTGTGTAGTTTGTATAGACATGAGTTTTCAAGTCCTTTGGGTAAATACCAAGGTGAACAACTGCTGGACTGAATGGTAATAGTATGTTCAGTTTTGTAAGAAACTGTCAAACCATCTTCCAAAGTGGCTGCACCATTTTGCATCCCACAGTGATGAGTGAGAGTTCCCCTTGCTCCACATTCATTTGGTGTTGTCAATGTTTTGGATTTTGGCCAACCTAATAGGTGTATAATATTATCTCACTGTTGGTTTAATTTGCATCTCCTTGATGACATGAAATGGAGCCATCTTTTCATATACATATTTGCCATCTGTATATCATCTTTGGTGAGGTGTCTGTTAAGAGTTTTGGCCTAAATTGAGTTGTGTGTTTTCTTACTGTTGTGTTTTAAGAGTTCTTTGTATATTTCAGTCCTTTATCAGTTGTGTCTTTTGCAAATATTTTCTCCCAGTCTGTGGCTTGTCTTCTCATTCTCTTGATGGTCTATAGATTTTGCCTCCACAATATCTGTCATTTGGGGGGCTTTTTCTTTCTAGTCCCACTGTCTTTGTTCAGCTCCTAATTTCTGTCCTCTTGCACAGACAGGAATTCTGTAAAAATGGGAAACACATAATGCAGAAAGATTGTCTTAGAACAGCAGGACAGACTCTGATTTCTCCTGAAGATCATGAGGTGGCCTTGCTCACAGTTAAGTTTAGCTCAAGAACTGGTCTGAATTGATGAATGCGAACATCCTCTCAAACAAAAGCACCTAGAGAGTATGGTCCTCAGAACCCATGAATTAGAATTAGACTAATACAGGATCTTAGGCAACATACCACATTGTCAGATTCTCTGGGAGGAAGGGCTCAAGAATCTGAAGTTTTGCAAGTCCCTACATGCCTCTCTCCATGACTCTGAAACACACTGCAATTTGAGATCCATTCAGCTAGATTGTGAGTAATAAATTCCTCAGGAAGAGTACTGTTAGCCCCATCGTATGAGGGCAGTGGGACAGCAGTGCCAGCTTTACTCAGTGGGGAAGGCTCCTACCCAGATGGAGACTTACCTATTTATAAACCACCCCCCCACCTCAGCAGCACAGTCTTTAGGGAACCAGCAGCCAATCAAAAATCTGCCAAAGCCTAGCACATCTTCTCTTTCTTGTAGATATTTTACTTCAATAAACTTTCTGTCTTGTCGTAGCCTAAGCAATTACAAACAAGGCATTTCCGAGTGTTTTTTTCTTGGTTAGAAAACTGACTTATAGCTCCATATATCTAGAACTCAGATTTTAAAATTGATTCCTAACTGGTCTCTCTCCTTCCCGATCAACTGAACAGTTGATCCAAATTTATCTTAGAAAAAAAGACAAATTAAAAGTTATATGAATGGGAAAGGAAGAAGTAAAATTCTCTTAATCCACAGATGCTATGTAGAAATAATATAACAACATGCATGGAAATTAAAATCACCTTTGTTATAGTGATGATTTACAGGGCGAGCAGTGATATCTAGGAGTCAGGGAGGAGATTCTGGAGATTCCATAACAGTAATATTTTATTTCTAAAAATAAAAAAATCTTAACAATATATAGAAAAATATACTAAAATTGCTTGGTTTGGCATTATATAATTTTTCAGAATTGATCTATATTTTGAAATAGTTTCACAATAAAAAGTGAAAAATAATTGTGTGTTTTTATATACATCATATTATTTTTCTAAGTAGATTATTTTTATTAAAATACAGTTGATGTACAATACTAACAATATGTTAGTTTCAGGTGTACTACATGGTGAGTTGACATTTGCATACATTACAAAATGATATCCATGGTAAGTCTAGTAACTATCTGTCTCCATACAAAGTTATTATGGTATTAAAATAAGCCATGGTATTTATTTTATAACTAATAAGCCATGACTTATTTATTTTATAACTAGATGTTTGTACCTCTTAATCCCTTCCACCTATTTAGCCCCTCCCAGTACAAGCCTCCCCTCCTCTGTATCTATGAGTCTGCTTTCATTTTGTTTTGTTTGTTTTGTTTTTCAGATTCCACATCTAAGTGAAATCATTCAGTTTTTGCCTTTCTCTATCTGACTTATTTCACCTAGGATAATACTCTCTAGATCCATCCATTTTGTCACAAACAGCAAGATTCCTTTTCTTTAATGGTAAGTAATATTTGATTGTATATATATACCACATCTTCTTTATCCATTCATTTTTCTGACAGACACTTAGATTGCTTCCATATCTTAGCTATTGTAAATAATGGTGCAATGAACTTAGGGCTGTATATATCTTTTCAAATTAATGTTTTTGTTTTCTTCCAGTAGATACCCAGAAGTGCAATTGCTGGATCATATAGCAGGTCTATTTTTAATTTTTTAAGGAACTCCCATGCTGTTTTCCATAGTGGCTACACCAATTTACAATTCCACCAAGAGTGCAGAAGGGTTTGCTTCTCTCCACATCCTTGCCAACACTTACTATTTGTTGTCTTTTTGATGATAGCCATTCTGACAAGTATAAGGTGGTATCTCATTGTGGTTTTGATTAGCATTTTCCTGATAATTAATGATGTTGATTATCTTTTCATACATCTGTTGGCCATCTGTATGTCTTCCTTGGAAAATGTCTACTTAGGTCCTCTGCTCATTTTTAAATCAGGTAGTTTTTTGATATTGAGTTTGGGTGAGCTATTTGTATATTTTGGATATTAACCTCTTATTGGATATGCAATTTAGAAAAGTTTTCTCTCATAAATAGGCTGCCTGTTCACTTTGTTGATGGTTTCCTTCGTTGTGCAAAAGCTATTTAGTTTGATGTAGTCCCATTTGTTTTTGCTTTTGTTTCCCTTTTCCTAGGGAAACAGAGACAAAAAATGTATTGCTAAGACCAATGTCACAAGAGTTTGCTGCCCATGATTTCTTCTTGGAATTTTATGGTTTCAGGTCATACATTGAAGTCTTTAACTCATTTTGAGTTTATTTTTGTACATAGTGTGAGAAAGTAGTCCAGTTTGATTCTTTTGCATGTAACTGTCTAGTTTTCCCAGCACCATTGTCTTTCCCCATTGTTAGTTTTGCTCCATTGTCATAGATTAATTGACCATATGTGCATAGAGTTATTTCTAGGCCCTCTACTCTGTTTCATTGATTTATGTGTCTGTTTTGTGCCAGTACCACACTGTTTTGATTACTGCAGCTTTGTAGTATAGTTTAAGATCAAGGAGCGTGATACCTCCAGTGTTGTTCTTCTTTCTCAAGATTGCTTTGGCTATTTAGAGTCTTTTGTGTTTCCACTTCAGATTTGTTCCAGTCTGTGAAAAATACCACTGGTACTTTGATGGGATTGCATGAATCTGTAGATTGCCTTGGGTAGTATCGTAAATTTTAACAATGTTTATTCTTCCAATCCATAAATGTGTTATATCTTTTCATTTATTTGTGTCATCCTCAATTTTTTTCATCAGTGTCTTATAGTTTTCCAAGTACAGGTCTTTTACCTCCTTGGCTAGATTTATTCCTAGATATTTTTTTTTTTCTTTTTGATGAAATTGTAAGTGGGATTGTTTCCTTAACTTCACTTTCTGATAGTCTTTTGTTAGTACATAGAAGCACAGAAGATTTCTGTATATTAATTTTGTCTCCTGCAACTTTACTGAATTCATTTATTAATTCTAACAGTTTTTGGTGGCATCTTTAAGATTTTATATAGTGTCATGTCAATGGCAAACAGTGACAATTTTACTTCTTCCTTTACAATTTGGATACCTTCTCTCTCTCTCATTTAATTACTGTGGCTCATACTATGTTGAACAAAAGTGGAGAGAGTGAGCATTTTTGTCTTCTTCCTGTTCTTTGAGGAATTGCTTTCATTTTTTCACCATTGAGTATGATTTTAGGTGTCATATATGGTCTTTATTTTTAAGGTATGTTCTCTCTATGCCCACTTTGTTGAGAGTTTTATCATAAATGGATGTTAAATTTTATGAAAAGGTTTTTCTTCATTTATAGAGATAATCATATGATTTTTATTCAATTTGTTAATGATTGATTGGTGGATATTGAACCATCCTTGCACCACTGGGATAAGTCCCACAATCATGGGGTATGATCCTTTCAATGTATTATTTAACTTTGTTAATATTCTGTTGAGGATTTTTATATCAATTTTCATCAGTAATATTGGCCTATAATTTTATTTTTGTGGTGTCTTTCTCTGGTTTTATTATCAAAGTGATGCTGGCCTCTTAGAATAGGTTTGGAAGCATTCATTCTCCTTAATTTCTTGGACTAGTGTGAGAAGGATAGGTGTTAACTCTTTTTTTTGTTTTGTTTTGTTTTGTTTTGTTTTTCTCTTTATTAGGTGCATTCAAGTGTACAATACAATTATTAAACGTTTCTGGTGAAATAAACGTTGATTATTTTATAGTGAGCTTTTATACTCCAATAATGCATTTTTAAAGTGTCTTATCTGATATTAGTATGACTACCTCAGCTTTCTTTTGATTAATCTTTGCCTTTTATGAAATATTAATTTCTTTACATTCAATCATTCTGTGTCCTCAATTTTTAAATGTTTCCCTTTTTTTTTAACATCTTTATTGGAGTATAATTGCTTTACAATGGTGTGTTAGTTTCTGCTTTATAACAAAGTGAATCAGTTATACATATACATATGTTCCCATTTGCGTCTCCCTCCTTCCCACCCTCCCTATCCCACCCCTCTGGGTGGTCACAAACCACCAAGCTGATCTCCCTGTGCTATGCGGCTGCTTCCCACTAGCTATCTATTTTACATTTGGTAGTGTATATATGTCCCTGCCACTCTCTCACTTTGTCACAGCTTACCCTTTCCCCTCCCCATATCCTCACGTCCATTCTCTAGTAGGTCTGTTTCTTTATTCCCGTGTTACCCCTAGGTTCTTCAGGACCTTTTTTTTTTCCCCCTTATATTCCATATATATGTGTTAGCATACGGTATTTGTTTTTCTCTTTCTGACTTACTTCACTCTGTATGACAGACTCTAGGTCCATCCACCTCACTACAAATAACTCAATTTCGTTTCTTTTTATGGCTGAGTAATATTCCATTGTGTATATGTGCCACATCTTCTTTATCCATTCATCTCTTAGCTTTTACTTGTCTGTAAAGCTTTTGATTTCTCTGTAGAATCTGAATGATATCCTTACTGGGTAAAGTCATCTTGGTTGTAGGTTCTTCCCTTTCATCACTTTAAGTATACCATGCCACTTCCTTCTGGCTTGTAGCGTTTCTGCTGAGAAATCAGCTGTTAACCTTATGGGAGTTCCCTTGTATATTATTTGTCATTTTTCCTTTGCTGTTTTCAGTAATTTTTCTTTGTCTTGAATTTTGTCTTAGCCCTAGGTTCTTCATGACCTTTTTTTTTTTTTTCTTAGATTCCATATATATGTTCATTGCAGCTCTATTTACAATAGCCAGGACATGGAAGCAACCTAAGTGTCCATCAACAGATGAATGGATAAAGAAGATGTGGCACATATATACAATGGAATATTACTCAGCCATAAAAGGAAACAAAATTGAGTTATTTGTAGTGAGGTGGATGGACCTAGAGTCTGTCATACAGAGTGAAGTAAGTCAGAAAGAGAAAAACAAATACCGTATGCTAACACATATATATGGAATCTATTAACTCTTTTTTTAATGCATGGCAGAATTCATCTATGAAGCTGTCTGGTCCTGAACTCCCATGTCTTTTGGGAGTTATTTTTATTGCACATTCAATTTCTTACTGATAATAGGTCAGTTTATATTTCCTATTTCTTCCTGATTCACTATCAGGAGATCGTACATTTCATGAAATTATCCATTTCTTATAGATTGTCCACTTTATTGGTGTATAATCATTCATAGTAAACTGTTATAATCCTTTGTATTTCTGTGGTGTCGGTTGTAACATCTCTTCCATTTCTGATTTTATTGATTGGGCCCTCTCTCCTTTTATCTTGATGAGTATAGCTAAAGGTTTATCAATTTTGTTTGTCTCTTCAAAGAACCAGCTCTTAGTTTCATTCATCTTTTCAATTTTTTGTCTTTATTTCATTTATGTCTGCTCTGATCTTTCTGATTTCTTTCCTTCTATTAACTTTTGGTTTTATTTGTTCTTTTTCTAGTTTCTTTAGGTATAAGGAGAGGTTGTTTGAGATTTTTCTTGTTTCCTGAGTTAGGCTTGTAGCACTATAAACTTCTCACTTAGTACTGCTTTTGCTATGTCCAATAGATTTTGGATTGCTGTGCTTCCATTTTCATTTGTCTCCAGGTATTTTTTTAATTTCCTCTTTGATTTCTTCAGTGACCCACTGGTCATTTTGTAGCATGATGTTTAACTTCTATGTGTTTGCATTTTTTGGATTTTTTTCCTTGTAGTTGATTTCTGGTTTCATATCATCTTTGTTGAAAAGATGCTTGCTATGATTTCAACCTCCTTAAATTTATTGAGACTTCTTTCGTGGACTAGCATGTGATCTCTCCTGGAAAATATTTCATGTTCATTAGAAAAGAATGTGTACCCTGCTGTTTTGTGATGAAATTTACTGTATATTATTATGTTAATTCCATCTGGTCTCATGTGTCATTTGAGAGCTGTGTTTCCTTATTGATTTTCTGTTTGGATGTCCTGTTCATTGATATAAGTGGGGTGAAAAGTCCCTGACTACTATTATATTACTCCAAATTTCTTCATATATGTTTATGAATATTGCTTTATTATTTAGGCACTCCTATATTTAGTGCATACACACACACACACACACACACATATATACATATATATATATACAATTGTTATTATATCCTGTTGTTAGATTGATCTCATGATCAGTCAATAAGACTGTTCTTTGTCCCTTGGGACAGTCTTTGTTTTAAAGTCTATTTTGTCTGATATGAGTATTGCTACCCCAGTTTTTTTTTTTTTTTTTTAATTTCTATTTGTATGGAATAACTTTCTCCATTCCCTCACTTTTAGTCTGTGTGTGTCTTAGATCTGAAGTGAGTCTCTTGTAAATAGCATGTATATTGGTCTTGTTTTTTGATCCATTCAGCCACTCTGTCTTTTCATTGGAGGATTTAGTTCATTTACATTTAAAGTAATTATTAATAAGTATGCACTTATTGCCATTTTGCTCATTGTTTTCAAGTTAGAGAAGTCCACTTAGAGAAGTCCCTTTAGCATTTCTTGTAAAGCAGGTTTAGTGTTGCTGAATTCTTTTAGTTTTTCTTTGTGTGTAAAACTCTATCTCTTCTTCACATCTGAGTGATAACCTTGCTGGCTAGAAGATTCTTGGCTTTAGAGTTTTCCCTTTCATTACTTTGAATATATAGTGCCACTTCCTTCTAGCCTGCAGAAATGTCAGCTGACAGTCTTATGAAATTTCTCTTTTACATAACTAGTTGCTTTTCTCTTGCTGCTTTAAGATTCTCTATCTTTAATTTTTTGACATTTTAATTATAATGTGTCTTGGTGTGGACCCCTTTGAGTTCACCTTATTTGGGACTCTCAGTGCTGCATGGACCTAGATTTCTGTTTTCTTCTGCAGGTTAAGGATGTTTTCAGCTATTATTTCTTCAAATAAGTTCTCTGCCCCTTTCTCTCCATCTTCTTTTGGAACCCATACAATGCAAATGTTAGTAGACTTGATGTTGTCCCAGAGGTCTCTTAAACTATTATCATTTCTTTTCTTTCTTTTTATCTTTTTTCTGAACAGCTTTGAATGATTTCTACTACTTTTTCCTCCAAATTGTTTTGTATCATCTAATCTACTGTTGATTCCTTCTAGTGTATTTTTAATTTCAATTATTGTATCCTTCAACTCTAGTTCTTCTTTATAGTTTCTAACTCTGCTGAAATTCTCACTGTGTTCATCCATTTTCTTCCAAGTTTGATGAGCATCTTTTATGATCATTACTTTGAATTTATTGAGTAGATTGCTTCTCTCAGTCATTTAGTTATTTTTCTGAAGTTTTATCTTGTTTATTCATTTAGAACATGTCCCTCTGTCTTGTCATTTTTCCCAATTATTTGCACTTACTTCTATATGTGTTAAGCAGGTTGATTACATTTCCTGATCCTGGAGAAATGGCCTTATGAGGAAATGTTCTATTGGGCCCAGGAGCATGCCTGTTCTTCAGTCACCAGAGGTATGTACTCTAGGGTGCCCCAAAAGTGTGCTGCATGCACCCTTCTGTTGGGCAGGACCAACTATTGTGGGTGGGTGGTAGGTGGGTCTGACCGCCAGCCCAGTTGGTTACAAGGTCATGCCTTGTGCAGTGGCTATAGGCCTGCTGGATGGTAGGGTAGACCCCTTGCATAGTTGGCTGTGCAGCCCAAGTGGGTGGGATACAGAGCTGCTGCCAGCCCACTGGTGGGTGGGGTGTGTCCCTGACTGGCTGTCTGCATGCCTCAGGTGGTGGGGGTGGACTTGGGGATGGATCACTGCACAGCTGTGTGCATGTTCCAGGACGTGGGTGCTCAGGGCTGGGTCCCTGCATGGTTGTTTGTGCAGCTTGGGTGGAGGTTGGGGGTGAGATCTTGGAGCCAATGCTGGCCCATTGCTGGGCAGGGCTGTGTCTCCAACACTTATAGACTAGGGGACAGATTCCAAAATGATACTCACCTGCACTTGTGTTATCGCAGTAGAAGGAGCTCTCAAAAATGGCTTCCACCAGTATTTCTGTCCCCAGGGGGAGTCTCAATTGGTCCCTGCCTCTCTGGGAAGCTCCCCAACATCAGCAAGTGGGTCTGAACAGGCTCCTTTCAAACTACTGCCTCTGTGCTGGGACTCAGAACATGTGGGATTTTGTGCATGCCCTTTAAGAACTGAGTCTCTTTTTTCCTATTGACCTCTGGCTCTCCTAATCATACGTCTCTCTGGCTTTCAAAGCCAGACGTTCTGGGGGCTCCACTTCCTGGTGCAGAACCCCCAGACTGGGAAGCCCAACGTGGGGCTTGGACCCTTCACTCCTTGGAGAGAACCTGTATGATTGTGATATTTCTTCGGTTTGTGGGCTGCAACCCTGGGGTGTGGATACTGACTATACCCAGTGTCTACCCTTCCCACCCATCTCATTTTGGTTCTTCGTTATTGTCTTTAGTTGTGGAAAAATCTTCTCTTCTTGTCTTCAGGTCATTCATATGGATAGTTGCTCTGTAAATAGTTATAATTTTGGTGTGTCCATAGGAGAAGGTGAGCTCAGAGTCTTCCTACTCTGCCATGTTGGCCAGCTCTCTAAGTAGATTATTGTTATGTTGTAAGCTTCTTGGGAAATGGAAGAAATAAATTTGTGTTGAGCACCACTGTGTGATAGCCACATACTAAGTGCTTTATATAAATTATCTCATTTTCGAGTCAACATTTCGTTCCTGAGGGCAAAGATTTCAGTAGAGACTGACTCTTAAGGAATTGAAGAATAACTCCCCACTCCTTAAGTGTGGGTGGCAGGTAATAACTTCCTTCCAAAAAGAGAGTATGGAAAGGAGGATAAAAGAGTAACCTTATAGAGGAGAAACCTGACAAACAATACCCCAGCCAGGTGATCAAGCTTAATTTCATCATAATAAGTCATGTTGATAAGAATGGCACTTTACCATCTGTGGTCTTCCTCCCCTGAGAACCCATTATTCCAGTCTAGTCATGACAAAAACATCAGATTAAATCCAAAGTGAGGGACTTTCCACAAAATACCTGACCAGGGTTCCTCAAAAAGTGTCATCAAAAATAAAGAGAGTCCAAAAAACTGTCCCAGAATAGAGAAGTTGTAGGGAACATAATGACTAAGAGTAAAGTGATATCCTGGGACAGAAAAAAGACGTTAGATAAAGCTAAAAAATCCTAGTAAAGTATAGACTTTAGTTAATAACAGTGCCTCAGTATTTGTTCCTTAGTGGTGACAAATGAATGCTACTAGAGTAAGGTGTTAACAGTGGGGGAACTGGATGTGAAGTATATGACTATTACTTTTGTCATTTTTCTGTAAATCTAAAGCTATTCTAAAATTTTAAAGTTTCTCTTTAAAAAGTAGGGAATAAAAGATACACAAAAAAGTAAATATGCAACTTATAACTGTTGAGTAAATGAACAAATGAATGAATGAATAAAAGAACAAATTAGTGAATAATGGCCAGAGCCAAATTTTAGCTAATGTCGCCAGTAGTTTAAAATCATTTTGTGATCAATTTTGTGGCAAATAAACAGAAAAACTTCAGCTTCTTTAACTGAGTTTTGGGAGCTTTAACTAAACAATGGAATAAAAAATAACTGCTGAGCTTTAAAGATTTCTGCTTATTTTTTCAAGATATGATATTAGCTGAATATTTATAGCTATGTCAACACAGAGTTTCAATGATATATAAATACATGTGTAATGTATATTTTGTATATGCAAATTTTGAAGGTTTTTATAAAAGTGAAACAGAATTTAAAGTTAGAAAAGGAACTCAACGTTGTTGAAGAAGTTAGAACAATACTCTTTATGAGAGAGGGATTTGATTGTCTTTCATGTGAACATCTGTTCACATATAAGGACCACACAGACTAATCACAAACATCACTTTTATTTTTGGCACTGCCAGAGCCTACAGAGAAGTCACAGAAATATTATTTACCCTTTCCATGCCCTATCTGTCAATTGGATGTGGTAGTCATTTCTACTTGCTATAATAAGAGTTTGTAGTTTAATTTCTTAAAAACTGCTTGGGAGATATTTTAAGATGCTTAATTCAAACCCTGAGTGAGCAGTCAGTTTCCAAAGGCAGACTCAAATCAGCTGTTCCAATTTTGAAGGATACTGAAATCCTTTACTATTCTCTGCATCTCCTTCATATCAGATTCCAATAAATGTTAAGTTTTTCTTTATTTTAATTATAAAATTAATCTGTGCTCAAGTGGCATCTCTCTCTTCCTACTCACCTTGCAACCTCCGTTAGCCTGGGTCCTCCTCTCACCTGATACCATTATTAAAGTCCCAAGAATGGTCTTAAAACAGGTCCACAAATATTGACACCCCTCTAGTAATGAGGTGAGGCCCAGGCCCTCTCCCTTGAAATCTGAGCAGGCTTGTGACTCATTTGTAACCAACAGAATGTGGTGACTTGCAAGACCAGGCCAGAAAAGGTACAGCTTCTGCCTTGCTTTCTACAAACAGAATTTGGAGCTCTGAGTCACCATGTAAAATATCTCTTTACCTACAATGTGAGGAAACCAAGCCAAGCGACAAGGAGAGGGCATGTGTGGTCACTGGCGTTAGCTGAACCAGTATCCCAGTCCCCCTACTCAAGCAACAGATGTTAGTGCACAAACCTGCAGACAATTCCAGACCCCAGCCATGGAGTCACCCCCAGCCTCAAGTCATTTCAGCAGAGTCCCATACAAGCTGGACCAGAGGCCAGCAGACCCCCTGTGCCCCATCTGAATTCCTAGCCCTCAGAATCCAGCATCATAATACAATTGTGGGTTTATGCATTATTAATGGTCACCAATGTCTCTAAATTCCAAGAACAGTTTTTCAGTCCCCATCTTTACTTGACCTCTCAGCAACATACCACAAGGCTAACCCCCTCCCCTTTTGGAAAATTTCCTTCTCTTGACTTTAGGAAAAAATCAATTTTCCAAGTTTTCATCTCTTCTCTCTAGTCCCTTCTTCAGGTTTCTTTCCTACCTCTTCCTTCTTTATCCAATGGCTATATGTTTGAGTTCACAATGGGTAAATTACTTCTGTTGTTACTTTAAATTCTCATGGGCATCTCATCTATGGTTATGTTTCTATGAATCATGTATACTCCAGTGATGTATTTTCAAAGTGATGCCTCCAGCCAAGCCTAATTTCCAGAGCTCCAGTCTCACACATTCCAGCTATCCAATGGACATTTCCACATGGCAATCTTAAAGCTATTTCAAACTGAATATGAACCAAACTGAATCTTTGGTCTTCTCCTTCCCCAACCTGTACCTGGTACAGTGATTCCCATCTCAGCCCCTTGGTTGCCCATGTTAGAATCTCCAAAACCATTCCCACCACCTCCCAATCCTCATCAACCAAAACCAATCTATCACCAATTTTTGTCAACCCTTCCTCCAAAATATGGTCCAATCCATCAACTTTTCTCCATCCCCACTACTCATTCTTAATCCAAGCCACCATATTCTTTTGACTGGATACCTTTAATATCTTCCTAACTCAATGTTTTGCTTTCATTATTGCACTCCCATAATCTCCTACAGCCAGAATGTTCTCCTTACACATCTGACTCTGTCTCCACCCATTTTTAAAATCATGCCATGGTTTTCCATTTTATTTAGGGTAGAATCCAAAGTATTTGCCATGGGCTATAGGCCTCTGAATTGTCTTTGGTCTAGGTTTTCCACTAGCTTAGTATCACTCTTACTTCCTGGGCCCCAGTATCTCTGACCTTCTGTCTGTTTCTTGAAATAATCAAACACTTTCCCACATCAGAGCCTTTTCTCATGCTGGTTCACCTGTGAGAAATGCATTTCTTCTACATTTCTTCACCTGGGGAGACTCTACCCATCCTTCTGAATTCAACTTAAGTACCATTTCCTCAAGGAAGTCTTTTATGATCACCTCCCCAGATTCCCCACACACCACATAAATCAATTCCCTGTGCTGTAACATGCATCACACACATCATTTTCCCTTTTAGCTTTACCATAATGTGTAATTTTATATTGATTTTTGTGATTGTTTTTCTCCTTCTTTAAACTGTAAGCTCTATGAGAGCAGGAATAGTGAGTTTCTTTCACAGTTGTGATCCCTATACTTAGCATATTTCCTGACACATTTTAGATATTCAGCAGATATTGTTTGAATGAATTAATCCATGAATATGTCAATAAAACTGGCTATTTGCAGAGTAGTTAGGTTATTAGACTTTAGGATAGTATCAGGTTAGTGCCTGAATATGAGAGACAAAGTCAATTAGAAGAATCAGAAAGAAATGCAAAGAAGTCCAAAATGTCTTGTTAAATTCATATGCCTTATTTGAATATTATTTTAAAATATTTTGCAGAGAAAGAACACAAATTATCAAATTTAATTGGACCACATTATAAGAAGAAATTTTGGTTTACAAATCAAATATGAAATGTGTTGGTAAAAGGCTGACCAAAATGCGTTTTAATAAGACATCTAAGCCTTTGAAGAATCGAGTCTCAGGAGAGGGGATGGTAAGAAACTTTGAGGTCTTCTGCCCTGGGTCATGGATGGCTCTTTTCTAGAGTATTTAAAACTATAAATATTTCACCACCAAAAGGATTAGTTTTCTCATCCTCTACTAATGATTTATCATTAACTCTCTTTTTATTTCTTATATCCTGATAATCTTTCTCTACTTTTATTTTCAAGTTTTCTAATCATTTTTTATTGTTTGTCTCATGTTGACAACATATTTGGGGGTCCTGTCTTTTGTAAACTAATAAGAAAAATCTTTATCTCTGAGTTGATTAGTTTAATCCATTGTTATTTATTGGAATTACTGTTATATTAGGACATGTAAATAATTTTAAGATCTCATTTCACATTTTCCACTTACTGTACTTGTCCTTATATCTTTTAGGGACAGATTTTTTTTTAATCTAACTAAAAAGTTACACACTGTTTCTTTGTTCTTATGGCGGTTGCACTTAAATGCTTGCACTTATGTTTATGGACCCCCACAAAATTTTGAACTTATTAATATGTATCTTCTCTAACACAAATGCTAATATGATCTCATGGACATTTGATCACTGCTTTCATGTTGATCATGTCTAGATTCAATTCTGTATCTATTTCTGTCTTTTTCTCCTTGCCATTATATCATTATTTATGCATATTTATCTGTGATTTGATCATCTCTACTGCCCAATCTCTTACAGAATCATTTGGACTATGTTTCCTTCTTATTCAAGTTTTTCTTTCCAGAGTGCTTTCAATGTGGTATTCAGAGCAGCAAACAGCCTGAGGTATGGCACATTTAAGAATATTTTTATTATCCCCACAGATTTAAGTGAAAATTTGACTTGTTGTTAAGATCTAAATCAAAGTTCTTTCCTTCAGTATTTTATTTATTTATTTTAATTAATTTAATATATTTATTTTTGGCTGTGTTGGGTCTTCATTGCTGTGCAGGCTTTCTCTAGTTGCAGCGAGCAGGAGCTACTCTTCCTTACGGTGCATGGGAGTCTCATTGCAGTGGCTTCTCTTGTTGCAGAGCATGGGCTCTAGACGCGTGGGCTTCAGTAGTTGTGGCTCGTGGGCTCTAGAGCACAGGCTCAGTAGTTGTGGTGCATGGGCTTAATTGCTCCACTGCATGTGGGATCTTCCCAGACCAAGGTTCGAACCCGTGTCCCCTGCATTGGCAGGTAGATTCTTCACCATTGCACCCCCAGGGAAGCCCCATTCCTTCAGTACTTTAAACAACTTTTTTCTTGCATCCAGGGCTCTTGTTGAAATGTTTAATAGATATATAATTGTTGCTTTTTTAGACAATATTATCCTTCTCTGGGAATGTTTCAGGGCATTCTCTTTATCTTTGATAGCCTTGCATTTCAATATAATGTGTCTAGGTATAAGTTTTCATTATATCCCCACTGGGTCTGTTAATTTCTTCCAATTTATGATCTTCATTTACCTTTATTTCTGAAATTTTTTTTTGCCACTTTCCATTTTAAAAAAATTCTTTCAAAACTTATACAGATGTTGAATAATTATTTAAATCCTCCATATTTTTAGCATTTCTCTTATGTTTTATATGATTTTCTTCTTTTTGTGCTGTTTTCTGAGATACTTTTCAATGTTATCTTCCAATTCATTAACTCATTCTTTAGCTATACCTATTTTAACATTCATCCTAATTACAGTGTTATTTTTCCTCTTAGATTTTTCATACTGAAAACGTTATCTACTTTATATTTTTTCCTGGAAATGCTTATAATATTTCTTTACCTCTTTAAATACATTATTTTAAATCCTCTGCCAGCCTGTTCAAACAACTGTGCTTCTGATTAAATATTGTTTGTTGTTGAACAACAACGTGTTGTTCAATACGTTGTCTTTCTTTGTAGAGGTCTAAATAGTTTCGATTCTGGGCTCCTGTTCATGGGGAGTTATCAGGTACTTGGTTTAGTGACATGTATTATGACATAGAATGAGAAAAGCCCCAGTCTACATCAGCCTTGTGTGTTTATAGAAAGAGGAAGGACACCATGGAAACCTTGCTGATTCCTTATGCTTGCTGTCTCCCTTCCAGGCAATCTTAAAGTTTACCTTTTAAATGCTTATCAAGAAGTAACTTTGAAAGGAGAAGGTAGACTCTCATTCTGAAGCTAAAAAGAAAGTAAATGTTTGAGGGTGGCTTGTCAATTCACACCTGTTTTCATCATGTCTTGCCACCACTTTCATCAGTAAATGGACAAGCAAAGTTGTTCAGGGCAATGCAAGGAAGGTGTCAAAAGCAGAAAATAAGCTTTCCTCCACTCTACCTTCTCCCTGCTGTCCCTGGCCATTCCGTGTTCCAGACTTCACCTACCTACAGCTCCCAACACACACACACACACACTTCACCAGTTCAAGGCAGCCTTCAGCCTTATCATGATCCCTGCTTGTTTTGTGTCCATGGTCCTCTCTTTCTTCAATAGACTTTCCTGAGCTATTGTGGAGAAGAGAGAAAACAGCCAGCTCTAATATATCATCTTGACAAGACCCTGAAGTTTCTGTTTTATTTCTCTAACCTCGTATTCACTCCCTCCTGTATTGGTTTATATTGGAAACTGCTTCACATTAAAGTGAAAAAATAAGAACTTTTTCCTATGCTCCAGAGTAGGCAGAGAATTGTTCAACTTATCACATATAATTCTAAGCCTAAGCAAAATGTCTCTTTTATAAGTGAACCTCAAGATACAGGTTTAATAGAAAGCTTCTGATGAGGTGCAAGATGGTTTTGCCAATGTCTTTTGTTGGTTGTGTAGTGACTGGTCTCTGAATCACTGTCTGCCCTCCTCCCCCATTCTCTGCATCCTGGAAAGCTGACTTCTGTGGACAGTATCAGTGATGTTCCCTTGTCTGCTAACATCTGGCTGAGTTTTGCCAATGGACATACTTATAAGAAGTCAGAGCAGAAGGAAAGAAAGAGGATTTTTATTTCCTTTTTTCCTCATTGGCAGTGGTTGTGTTCTTCTTCCAAAGGCCACAGCTCCCCAGACAAACTGCCCTACTGCTACAGCTTTCTTTATTCTTAGTAATGACTCCTCTCTTTGCCCTCACCCTTGCGGTGGTAACAGCATCCTACTAGTACCCACACTGGATTATTCCATTCTATTTTGTGGGTTTTCCTTCACCCTGCCCACAACTTGCAAATAGTCCATTCATTAAATTAACCACCCTTTTTGAATTGCCATCTGCTTTTGGCTGGGCAGGCAGGTGTACAGCATCTTTTTATTCCCTCTGAGAGTGTGGATAATTAGAGAATCATGAAGAAAATCTGCAATGCCCAAAGGTATGAAGACAAAAGTTAAATGCTTATAGAGAAACCAACTCAGATAATAAAGCATCCTCAAAATAACTTAGCCCAAAATGGTACAACAGACAGTCTAAGAAAGACTTTTAGTTAGGTTAGGATTCTGGCTCACATCTAAGCTAAAAAACCTGGTGACATAACCTGATATATCTCTTCTACCTTCTCCCAAGATGATTTTTTTTTTTCTTTTGGTGACAATCTCTTTCAGTTCTGTTTTGTACTTCTTTTTCATCCATGATCAAAGGCCCAGAAGTCTACGCCTAAGAGCAGATTTCAGGAATTCCACAACATGCTCAGTTATTTTTTTTTTCTGTATTCAGACAATTCTGAAAAAGATTGCACCTCTCCCATACCCCCAAGCTGATCTAAAAAGAAATAAGGCAGCCACATGAGGGAATTGAAATAGGGAGTGTGGGGAGATGGGGCTCTGTAGTCTGAGGAGAATTCAGAGAGAAACCACAAGTTTCAAAATTCCTTCCAAATACTGGACCATATAGGGAAGTAAAGAACATGGAAATCAGTCCAACTCTGAGGGGGTGGAGCTGAAACATCCATACTCTCCAAATCATCAACCTTTCAGGTGGTGACTCCACTCAGGAAAAGAAAGATGGTGGGGCAAATAAATTAAAAGCAAATATTTAGAAGCACAATCAAAAATCTACAAAAGTAAGTTCTCCTCAGTAATAAACAAAAATGCTCTCCATAACGTGCCACATACTTTTGAATCCTTTTTAAAAATAGGTGTTTCTATAACGTAGAGACTGCTTTGTTACTGTGATGTCCTTGTCTTGAAAACTTAGACAACCCAGACTGGACAGAGGGCAGGTTTTTGTGAAGAGATGAAAGAGAAAGAGATGTTTCTGTAACCGAGCAGGACCCTATGAGGCCTTCCCAGAATAGACCGCCACCCATGTCGTCCACCTGCCTTTTGTCTGTAGAAAAGCTTTAGTCAAAGAATAAATTTAATCAGAGAAGTGAGAAGATGCAGAAAGAAAGGAAATCAGTCAAGCAAGACAAAATAATGATAGTTTAGCCATTAAACAGAGTCAAGGACCTTTAGTTCTTCCTCAAGGACTATAGAGAATATTCTGAGCCACGTCTTTTGAGCTGTTTTGCAGGTACTAAACCCCCACCAGGTGGGAGAAGTTAACTGTCTGCTGCCCACAAGCATGTAGACCTCAGACCAGTTGGAACCAGGTTGATGATGCTGACACTCCCACTTTCTTCCCCACCAACCAGTCAGAAGAATGTCCATGAGCTGACCACGCCTTGCTCTGGAACACTATAAGACTCCTCACTACCCCCTCCAGGGCAGGACACACAGTTTTGAGGGTATTAACCTGCTGTGTTCCCCTTTGCCTGGCAAAACAATAAAGCTATTCTTTTCTACTTCACCCAAAACTCTGTCTCCACTTTTCTATTTGGCATCGGTGAACACAGGCCGAGTCTCAGCAGCATTTCTCCATAAGGTTTGGAAGTTGTCTTCCAGCATCTCTACAGAGATTTCTGGGTCTCTGTGTGGTTATGTTTCTGGTGTGGAAAGGAGTAACTGCCAGCCACACAGGAGAGAAAGGAGGGTAAAGAAGAGGAAAAGAGAACTAATGATCTGGTCTGGAGCAGACCCTGAGGGGAGCATCCCAAAGCTTTCCTCAATAGAATCAGAAACACACAGAACACAGCACTGCTGATTACTTTTTCATTTACTTTGCTCAAAAGATATGGCCCATGGAGTTTCTTCCTCTAAAAGAGCCTTCCGTGTTCTTCAGAGATGTTAGTAACAGCCCACAAGGACAGCTGCTCAGAGAATTTCTCTTCACTGCTGACCCTCAGAAAAACGAAGAGAGAGAATAGAACCAAGAGGGAGGGAAGACATGGAAGAAAATAGTGAGAAAAGAAGAAAGGGAGAGGGAGAGATGGTAAGGAAGAAGGGGGAAAGCTCTAGAAGGAAAGGAGAGGGAGAGGCAGCAGAAGAGGCCCCAAGAAACAGAGCAAGTCTGACCTTCCCGATGTCACTGCTGTTGCAGCTGTTGACATGTATTCAGCTCAGGACACATAATCTAGCGTCTTCACCCAACTTGGCTCTTTCAGAAGCACCTTGGATTTTCAGTGATCCCCAAGCATTCCAGAAATAAAAAGCTAATGAATATTATGAAAGTAGTTTTTAATATTTAGTGCATATATACTTCTGCCACTATTTCTTTTTGCCTTTCCCTAACTATGCGTAGGGATGCATCCTGAGAGATGGTACAAAATGAGAGCTGAACTAAGAGAATGGGGACAGGTGGTGGCCAGGCAGGCTATGCCACCTCCACAGGACCTTGTGGAGTTCCTGGGTAAGGTGACCAACTGGTCCCTGTTTGCTGAGCACATTCCTGTTTTTAGCACCGAAAGTCCAACATCCTGGGAACCTCCTCAGTCCTGGGCATGTTGAGAAGGCTGGTCATCCAACCTGAAAAATAGCTAACTTTCTTCCTCCTTTAGATGGACAAGAAAAGTGAAGAAATGTAAGACCTGAATGTCCTTCAAGGAGCACCAAGAACTTATTGCCCCCAGTGAGAATAGAAGCTCAGAGATACCAGAACATCTGCCTAAGCTGAAGTTCAAAGAGATCTCTTCCCTCCCAAGCATAAAACTGAGTGAGATCTAATCATGCTGTGAGGAAAGGCTAATATCCAAGGAAATAGAGTAAGGCAGAATGTTTGCCTCCCAGGAAAGTCAGGTCAGGGCCAGTGGGAAAGAGAATGGGAAGGAGGGTGGGAGGCTTCCAAATGTGAACCTTCTACAGCTGTATCCTCACTCTGAACTAGGTCTCTCCTATGTGTACCAGACCAGGGTGTTCTAACTGCCTGCCCTGAATGACAGCCAGTTTATCCTATATTTTGATGTTGTATCCTTCTTACATTTGGTGCTAAATTGCCCTTAATTTATGAAATAACTGTGATACCAGTAAGTTATTATGCCCATAACTGCACTGAAAAACAAGGAGAGGCCACAGTAAACTAGAGAGAGGAAGCTATGAAAAAGGGAAAATATAAAAAAATCCTATTGGAGGAAACCACTGCCTGGAAGATGACTGCTACAAAAGATGAACGTAGCACCCAGATAATTATGGGCCTCGCTCGAGGTGGCCAAGAACAAGTGAGAGGGACCAATTAGGGTGTCTCATCAGGAGCAGCCAGGGGCTCAACCCTTCCCTGTCTCTCCCCACCTTGGTTAGGTCTACAGCAAACAGGAGTTGCCTCTAGGCATTTGCATCTGAGGACAGAAACGATTTGGAGAAGCTTTGCAGTGCTCCTGGCTAAAGAAATCTGAAGGAAGTATTACCTTAGTTAATAATTATGTATCTTTGTTTTTTCTTTAGTTGTGACAATGTGTCACACTAACAAAAGATGTTAACAATTGGGGGAACTGGATGCAGGGTAGACTGGAACCCTCTGTACTATCCTTGCAACCTTTCTGAAAATATAAAACTCTTCTAAAATAAAAAGTTTGTTTTAAAAAATACCCTCCACTTACCCCAGTACAATCTTAAAATCATTAAATGATATGCCTCATTTCCAGATAACTCTTGGGTCAAAGCAGGAAAAAAAAAAAAAAAAGAATAAAAGAGAAAAAACACTATCTTACCATTTAGAAATGATGAACCCTAGAAGCAAGTACAAAATACTGCAGGATACAGCAAACCAGTTTTCAGGGGAAAATGTAGAGGCTTAAGTGTTTTTCTTAATTTCTTTCCTTCCAGGTTTATTGAGATACAATTGACATACAGCACTGTATAAATTTAAGGTATATAGCATAATAACTTGACTTACATTCATCATGAAATTATTATCACAATAAGTTTAGTGAATATCTATCATCTCATACAGATACAAAATTAAAGAAATAGAAAAAATTTTTTCTTGTGATGAGAACACTAGTATTTACTCTCTTAACAATTTTCACATATAACATACAGCAGTATTAATTATATCTATCATGTTGTACATTACACCCCTAGTACTAATTTATGCTACAACTGGAAGTTTGCACCTTTTGACCACCTTCATCCAGTTCCCTCTCCGCTAGCCTCCCACCTCTGGTAACCACAAATCTGATCTCTTTTTCTATGAGTTTGAGTGGTTTTTTGGTTGGTTTTGAAGTATAAATGACCTACAGCAGTGTGTTAGTTCCTGTTACACAGCATAGTGATTTGATATTTCTATACATTTCAAAATGACCACCATAAGAATTCTAGTTATGATATGTCACCATACAAAGATATTACCTATGTATTGACTATATTCCCCACATTATATGTTTCACTACGTCATTTGTTTTGCAAATGAAATTTGCACATCTTAATCTCCCTCTTAGTCTCCCTCACATACTTCTTTCCTCCACCCACGCCCCTCCCTCTGACAACAACCTGTTTGTTCTCTGTACAGATAACTGTGTTTCAGTTTTGTTATATGTGTTCATTTGTATTGTTTTTTAAATTCCACATAGGGTGAAATAATGCAATATTTATCTTCCCCTGCCTGACTCTTTCACTTAAAATAATACCCTCTAGGTCCACCCATGTTGTCACAAATGGCAAGATTTCATTCATTTTTATGGCTGAGTAATATTCCATTATATGTATACCACATCTTCTTTATCCATTCATCTATTGATGGAATCTTAGGTTGCTTCCACATCTTGGTTATTGTAAATAATGCTGCGATGAATATTGGGGTGCATGTATCTTTTGAATTAGTACTTGATCATGGTGTATGAACTTTTTAATGTATTGTTAGATTCTGTTTGCTAATATTTTGTTGGGGATTTTTGCATTTATGTTCATCAATTTTCTTTTTTTGTGGTGTCTCTGCCTGGTTTTGGTATCAGGGTGATGCTGGCCTCATAGAATGAGTTCAGAAACATTCCTTCCTCTGTAATTTTTTGGAATAGTTTGAGAAGGATAGGGGTTAATTCTTCTCCAAAAGTTTAGTAGAATTCATTTGTGAAGCCCTTTTGTCCAGGACTTCTGTTTGTTGGGAGTTCTTTTTATTACTGATTCAATACTATTACTGACAATTTGGCTGTTCATAGTTCCTATTTCTTCCTGATTCAGTCAGGAAATTATACTTTTTTAAGAATTTGTCCATTTCTTCTAGATTGTCCAGTTTATTGCATACAGTTGTTCACAGTAATCTCTTAGCATCCTTTGTATTTCTGTGGTGTTGGTTTTAACGTCTCCTTTTTTGTTTTGGCTTTTACTGATTTGGGCCCTCTCTCTTTTTTTCTTGATGAGTCTGGCTAAAATTTTATCAATTTTGTTTATCTTTTCAAAGAACCAGCTCTTAGTTTCATTGATTTTTCCTCTTTTTTTTTTGTCCCTATTTCATTTATGTCTGCTCTGATCTTATGATTTCGTTTTTTCTGCTAACTTTGGGTTTTGTTTTTGTTTTTTTCTTTTTCTAGTTCCTTTAGGGTTGTTTATTTGAGATTTTTCTTATTTCCTAAAGTAGACTTGTATCACTGTAAACTTTCCTCTTAGAACTGTTACTGCTGTTTCCCATAGATTTTGAATTGTGTTTTTGTTTTCATTTGTCTCCAGGTAATTTTTTAAATTTCCTCTTTGATTTCTTCAGTGATCTACTGGTTGTTTAGCAGCATATTGTTTAACTTCCACATGTATGTGTTTTTTGCAGTTTTTGTCTAGTAGATCTCATAGGCTTGTGGTCAGAAAATATGCTTAATATGATTTCATTCTTCTTAAATCTACTGAGACTTGTTTTGTGGCCTAGCATTTGATCGATCCTAGAGTATGTAGATATATAAAACAAATATACAGAGAGAAAAACTCTTAAGTTCAGATGTATTTTAATCACCCTACATTTTTACTCTCCCCACCACGTTTATCTTTTTTGACATCATGTATTTTTGCTTTGTGTATCACTTTACTACTTACTGTGGTTATAGATGATTTTACAACTTTTGTTTATTAATCTTCCTTCTAGCTTTACATGTGGTTGTGGTTGATTTACCACTTTTACTGTATATTTGCCTTTACCAATGACATTTTTCATTTTGTAATTTTTATATTTCTAGTTACAGCCTTTTTTTTCTGCTTAGGGAAGTCCCTTTAACATTTCTTATAAAACTGGTTTGGTGGTGCTGAACTGTTTTTGCTTTTGCTTGTCTGTAAAACTTTTGACCTCCCTAACAAATCTGAATGAAAGCCTTGTCAGGTAGAGTATTCTTGGTTGTAAGTTTTCCCCTTTCATCACTTTAACTATATTGTGCCACTCTTTTCTGACTTTCAGAGTTTCTGCTGAAATGTCAGCTGATGGCTTTATGGGAGTTCCCTTGTACATAATGTGGTGTTTTTCCCTTGCTACTTTTAATATTCTCTCTTTATCTTTAATTTTTGCCATTTTAATTACAATATGTCTTACTGGGGGTCTCTTTGGGTTAATCCTGTTTGTGACTTTATGTGCTTCCTGAAACTGGATGTCTGTTTCTTTTCCCAGGTTAGGGAATTTTTCAGCTATTATGTCTTCAAATATGTTCTTTGCCTCCTTCTCTCTCTCTTCTCTTTCTGGGACCCCTATAATGTGAATGCTAGTACACTTGATGTTTTAAAGGTCTCTAAAATTATCCTCATTTCTTTTCATTCTTTTTTTTTCTGTTTTGCTTCATTGATTTCCACTACTCTGTCTTCTAGCTCGTTGATCCATTCTTCTGTATCATTTAGTCTACTGTTGATTCCTTCTAGCGTATTTTGCATTTTAGTTATTGTATTCCTCATCTCTGTTTGATTCATCTTTATATTTCCTTTGTTATAAAAGTCTAACTTTTCATTCTGTTCATCCAATCTTTTCCCAAGTTCTTTCATCATCTTTATGATCATTGCCTTGAATTCTTTATTGGGTAGATTACCTATCTCCAATTCACTTAGTTCTTCTTTTAGGATTTTACTTTGTTCTTTGTTTGGAACACATTCCTCTGTTGCCTCATTTTGCCTAATTTGCTGGTTTTATTTCTATGGATTTGGTAGGTTGGTTCAGTTCCCCAACCTTAGAGAAGTGGCCTTTCGTAGGAGATACCCTATGTGTCCAAGCAGTGCACTCCCCTCTGGTCACCAGTTCTATATACTCTAGGGATGCACCCTATGTGGGTTGACTGGGTCTTTTCATGTGATGGGTTGACTACTGTGGGCAGTCTTTTAGATGTGGTTGGTTGCCAGGCTCTGCTTGTGCAGAGGCTGTTGGCTGCTGGTGGGTGGGGCCAGATCACAAGACATCTGGTTGTGAAGCCCTGGGGGACACCAGGGCTAGTGCTGGCTTACTGGTAAGTGGAGCCTGATTCTAGCTTGGGATCCTGAATCAGGTGTTGGCCTGCTGGTGGTGAATCCAGTTCCTGACACAGCTGGTTTCAGGATCTGGGGTGTCCCAAAGCTGGTGTCAGCCCACTGGTGAATGGGGTTGGATGCTAGAACTGCTGGCTAAGGAGTCCAAGATGTCTCTCAGTTGGTGTTGGGCTACTGGTGGGCAGGATTGGGGCCTACTCTCTCTGGCTTCAGGACCCGGGGACTCCCACAGTTTGTGTGTCAGCCCGCTGGTAGGCAGGGCTGAGACACAGGAGGTTCTGGGGCAGGTCCCTGTGCACTGGTGGTGAGTCTGGTCTTGGGGTTAGTGCTCACCCACTGGTAGATGCAGCTAGGTCCTGGGGTCTCTGCTTGCTGGGCCCAGCAGGGTCCCCAGGCTTAGTGCCAGTGTACTGGTGTGCATAGCCAAGTTCTAGGCCCTGTGGTGGACAGGGTCCTATCCTGTTGTGGCTGTGGGTTAAGGGGAGTCTTAAGGCAGCCAGTCTGCTGGTTAATGGGAATGTGTACCTACTCAGCTACTTGCTTGGCCTGAGGTGTCCCAGTACTGGTGCTGACAGTCTGGTGGTTGGGGCTGGGTTCTGACACTAAGAAGCTGGAGGGAGGATTCCACAATGACACCTGCCAGCACCAGTGTCCACGTGGTAGAACGAGCTCCAGAAATGCCTGCTGCCTGTGTCTGTGCCCCCAGGGTGAGCTCCTGTTGCCTCCTGACTCTCTGGGAGGCTAAGATCAGCAGGTGGCTCTGACCCAGGCTCCTTTCAATTTACAGCTTCTGCCCTGGGTTCTGGAGTATGTGAGATTTTGTGTGTGCATTTTAAGAGTGGAGTCTCTGTTTCCCACAGCCCTCTGGGTCTTCTGCAATTAAGCTCTGCAGCCCTTCAGTGCCAAACATTCTGGGGGCTTGTCTTCCTGGTACAGGATCCCTTGGTTGGGGAGCCCAACATGGGGTTCAGACCACGTGCTCCTTGGGGAGAACCTCTGTAATTATAATCATCCTCCCGTTTGTGAGTTGCCTGCCTGGGGGTATGGGTCTTGATTATGCTGCATCTTGCCCCTCCTACCCACCTCTTTGTGGTTCCTTTTTTTTTTTTATTTTATTAAGCACCAAAATGGACAGAAACACAAGATGGTCAAGACTAAGTCAACAAAGGAAATTTATAAGACAATGTCGTTTCTGAAGATAGATGGAAAACCTCAAACTAATGATAAGCAAATGAATTAAGCAATAATAAACAATAATAGCAATACATAAGATATACACATATATAATGTAATAATAAAATTTACAGAGTTTAAATTAGTATATCTATCAATGTAATCACTTTTAATGTATTAAAGTAGATAAAGCTCCTCATTGCCCTAATAGATACTGTGAAATCTTTAAATAAAATTGAATAGCAGCATGGTTTTGGTAGATAAATAGCAAATAGATCAATAGACCAAGATAAAGAGTACATATAAAAAGAAAACTGATGTGTCTATGGAGAACTTGGTATATAATAAATATTATTATAAGTCAGTGGGGAAAAACAGCCTAGTCCGTAAATGATATTGGGACAGTGTTATCCATGTGAGGACTGTTCAAATCTCTGCCTCATACTGTAATTTCCAGAGAGATTAGAGACCATCTGGAGATCCATCAGAAGAAATTGGAGGTGAATACATTGTTACGTTATGTTACAAATATTTTCTTAAACAAAGTTTTAAAAAAAAAAAAAAAAACCTAGTAAATCATAAAGTTAAAAATAAGGGAAAGAAAGACAAGTTTCACTACATAAAATCTGAGATTCCTAAATGATAAAACAAACAATAAATTTATAAGGCAAATGATGGTTTGTGTAACTTATGTACAACCTATTGGGAAAATTATGGTAGATGGACACTATGAAGCACATGTGACACCAGGTAGATGAACACATAGTAACATGAATGGATCTGAGAAATATATTCCTGAGTGAAAAAGATGAGAAACAGAATGATATGTGTAACTCACCTCTATCAGTTCAACTGGGAAAACTGAAAATAGACCCATCTACGTGGCAGAATCCCTCAAACGCTCAGGAATTGGTAATGTGTACTTCTGGAGGTGGAGGTTGCTAAAATAAAGATTGGTTGCAAGTTCTTTAAGAGATAATTTGTTCCACATATTGCCTCTTCTTCAGCAGCCAAACCACAGAGTATGATCCCATACTCTGACAAAAATAACAAGTTTAGTCTCTGGAGAAGATAAAATCAGAGGGTGTCTGGGCTAGAAGACACTATAATAGTGTTAAGGTGACCATCATACTGAAAACAGAGGCATTAGTAAATATGTTAATAAGCAACACTTCCTAGAGCCTTCCCTCACTCAGCTCCTGGAGCGCTGGAGAGCAGGCCTTATGATACTCTGGCTAAGAGCCAGGAGCTCTCTTTTCTGCAGAGTCTGGGCATCCCAAGAGGAAAGACCAAAAGATGTTGCCCTTGGAGACTGCACCACAAAAGAGCCAGAGCTGGCTCAAGGTTGGCAAGCCCCTGCTCTCAGCGAACTAGGGGTTTACAACTGCCTTTTTCATTGGCACATTCTCAAATACACAATTTCTGAGAAATTTTTTTAACATGGAAAATCCAAGCAAGCAAGTAGCCAGAGGCTGTTCAGCTTAAGGAAAACTTAACAGCATGTGTGTGTGTGTGTGTGTGTCTGGAATTTTATGTGTTGAGAGAGGTATTTTAACCATGAAAGAGAGACAAGCTGCCACGTGTTTTTAAAAATGTGGAAGGCAAAGATCTGTTAGATATTAAAATATGATAAAATATATAAACTCAAAAGAAAGTTTGGAAAATAAAATGAGAAACTGTCAAGAAAGGAAAGCAAAAAAGTACAAAGATGGAATATAGAGGAGAAACAACAAGAAAACTGGTAAATATCCAATCAGTAAGAGTTCTAGAAATTGAGAACATTGAAAACCAAATGGGAAGTAAAAATAAAACAAATCACAAACAATCAGGTATCAAAATGCCTTGTAATTCTCAACAGCAACAATGAAAGCTCAAAGACAGTGAGGTAATACCTTCCAATTACTGAAGAAAACTAGTTTTCCAACAGGAATTCTGTACGCTACAAAATTATCAAATGTCAATACAAATAAGATATTTTCAGTTCTCAAGTTTTCTAAGATGTTTCCTTCCATTCACCATTTCTTAAGAAGCCAGTGTGCTCCAGGAAAATGAAAGAATAAGGCAAGAAATGGGAAGGAACTAGGAAAAGGAAGTTTCAACAGGGTAGCAAAGCAAAAGAAATCCCCCAGGATGCTAGCTAATCACTTGACACAGGGGAGAGTCATTCAATATCAGAGTAGGTCAAAAGACTGTAGGAAAGATTTCTCAAAAAATGAGTTTGATAAAATCCCTGATGCAGCCAAAGTCTTACTATCTAGACAACTTTTGGAGAGTGTAAATTGAATTAATGCAAAGTATGGAAATTTAAAATCAGTGAAAAAAGAAGCCAATATTTAATTTTATGCAGCAAAGGAAAGTGTACAGGGAAAAAAAGGTTTTGTATTATTACATGATTCACCCTTAAAAAAGTGCTTACAGAATAATAAAAAATGCAAGCACTGAATATTGATATATTCAAAATTACTATATCGGGAGAATGGAAAAATGTGAAAGATTTAAGTGTGACATGGGAGTGAAGTTGGGGGAAAGGAGAATTAAATCCTCATTACTGTAAGAGGTTAATTCAAACATGTTGTTGTTTCATGTTATATGAAAGTAAATACCAAAATAAGTGGTCAAGGAGTTGGATGTGGTTGCTGGCAGGGAGGGAAACATGGGGAAAGGAAAGCAGGAGATTTGATTTCCTTAAAGATTACACACAAGGATATGTGTAACCCTCCTTATATAGCCCTTTATGGTCATGTATAGTTCAATGAAATGCTTAAAATAGGAGTAAAGAAAAGTTGGTCTAACTTCATTTGTAAGGAGAGAAATGGCAATTAAAACAAGATACTATCTAACAATCAGATTTTCAGAGTGAAAAATCTTTGAAGTTATCAAGTGCTGGTGAAGGTTCATGAAAACATACATTCTCATAAACTGCTGTTGAAGGGATAAATACAGACACATCAGAGAGCTTTTGGTGATATTAAAACAAAACAAGGGCTTTGCTGGTGGTGCAGTGGTTAAGAATCTGCCTGCCAATACAGGGGACATGGGTTCAAGCCCTGGTCCGGGAAGATCCCACATGCTGCAGAGCAACAAAACCCATATGCCACAACTACTGAGCCTGCACTCTAGAGCCCGTGAGCCACAACTACTGAGCCCGTGTGCCACAACTACTGAAGCCTGCTCACCTAGAGCCCATACTCTGCAACAAGAGAAGCCAATGCAGTGAGAAGCCCACGCACCACAGTGAAGAGTAGCCCCCGCTCGCCACAACTAGAGAAAGCTCACGTGCAACAACAAAGACCCAATGCAGCCAAAAAAAAAAAAGAATAAATAAATTAAATTTTTAAAAAAACTGAAAATCCACTACTCTAACATTTAATACAGCAATTCTACTTTTAAGTATACATAAATACCTAAAATACTTTTCAGTATTTACTCCAAAAAAATCTTTAGGACAAATATACAAGAAGACATGTTTGTTGCAGTATTTTCCATAAAAGAGAAAATGGATAAACAATTTAAACATCTGTCAGTGGGGAAATATTTAATAGATAAGTAGAACATAGCATGTCGATATTATGGAATAATCTGTCAAGGACAAAATTAGATTACTACAGAGAGAAGGCTTTCAGACTTTTAAATTGTGATTTACAGTAAGAAACACATTTTACATCATGACCTACAACACACACACACTTTTAAACAAATGCATCTTTATATTTTCCATTCTATATTATTCTATTCTGATTTACTTGTTTCTCTTTAATAAAAATAGTGTTGGTATGACTCACCAAACTGATTTCTTAATAGAATTGAGAACAGGTTTAAAGATGACCCAGGTCAAAATATACAGTGAGGTAGCCACTAGTCACCTAAGGTTATTGAATCCTTGAAATGTCAGTTAACCTGACATTTCAGCTAATCTGTTTGAGATGTGCTGTAAATGTAAAATATTCATCAAATTTCAAAGACGTCATTTAAAAAAGAGAGAGAGATAAAATCTCTCAATTATTTTATATTGATTACAGGCTGAACTATTTTAGCTATATTGAGTTAAATAAAATATATTAACACATTTTATTCACCTATTTCTTTTTACTTCTTTAACATGCCTATTAGAAAATCTTAAATTATATATGTGGCTTGCATTATATTTCTATTGGACATTGCTGGCCTGGGGTGATATGGATACTGTCTCCCCAGTTTCCTTTGCAGTATATGATTATAAATTTACCGACTTTAGTAGCCACAATGGAATAAAATATTTAGACTTACAGTCCAGAAACATGGAACTAGAAAATGCTCCCCAAGCTACATTCTGACCATTTGGTTTCCCATAAAATTGCCCCCAGGGAAAGAATGTCCTGATTAGAATGACATGAATTTTTAGTTTGCCTGAACATTTCTGGTTTTGATTCTAAATCACTTAAATAAATTCTTTTTGGTCAGTTCTTTGTGAAATTTGTTAGCAAGAGTCATCATCTCTGAATTAACTCTGAGATAGACTTTATGGGCTTGTGGAACTCACGTCAAGAACATGGGCCACAGTAAAATCATCAAAAACTGTGACTCTCAAGCTTTAACATGTATAAAAATCACCTGAAGGGCTTGCTGAAACAGATTTCTAGGCCCCATTTCCAGAATGTCTGATTCAGTAGGTCTGGGGTGGGGCCTGAGAACTTGTGTTTCTAATAAAATGTTCAGGTGATCGTTTTGGGCCAATCAATACAAGTTAAGAACTACTGATCAAGGTAAATGTCATTTTTTAAGAGGGACTATGTGGCCGGTCAACCTTACTCACATGTTGACACCTCTGCAGTATAGTATATCTTATTTAAATTTCTGTATCACTAATTCCTGTGTGATTTTTTTTTTTTTTTTTTTTTTTTTTGCTAAATCATTTAACATCACCAGGACTAATTTTCCTCACAAAATGTGGGATTTCTTCTGTATGCAGAAAGTTCTCTCTCTCAAAGATCCATTTTCCCCTTCCTTCTCAGTAAAAGAAACCCATTTCAACTGGGTACATTGCCAATAGTAGTACTAGTCTCTCTTGCCTGACCCCAGACCTACTGAATCACAGGCAAGCAGAAATGTTGCATGGGACCCCCAGGCAGGCACATCCAGCTGGCGAGCGACTTTCTTTTTGTTTCTCTGACATTTTTTTTTTTTTAATCATGAAGTGATTTGGAGGATTGAAGCCATACACGGGCATGGTACAGAAAAATGGACATCTGCTCTCTGAACATGCTGTAGAGACAAAGCTCATCCCTGGAATGCACCTCTTCGGATTTACCTTACATTAAAGAGAAACGCTTCTCAATCTGATTAAGGACATTATTGTTTTTCCTCCTTTAGGCAGCTAAACCTAGGTAATCAATTCAGGAAAACATGCTATGAACAAGTCAGCCAATGCTTTCAAATACAATTCTCCTATTACAGAATGTCCATTAAACCTGGTAACATTGATAATACTAATTTTTCCTACAGATTAAAGGTGTTCTTGATGACATTATGTATTCACTTGTGTTTCCAGAGTTTTTAGACATCCTCTATTTTACGAGGCATTCTCAACACACTTTGTGTGCTTTGGCTAGAGAGGAAAGTGAGCCAAAAAATGTGGGCGTTTAACCCAGTTGAATTAAGATCCGGGAAAGGGCTGAATTTCTGCACAGATTCTTTTTTTTTTTTTTTTAAACATCTTTATTGGAGTATAACTGCTTTATAGCGGTGTGTTAGTTTCTGCTGTATAAAAAAGTGAATCAGCTATACATATACATATATCCCCATATCTCCACCCTCTTGTGTCTCCCTTCCACCCTCCCTATCCCACCCCTTTAGGTAGCCACAAAGCACTGAGCTGATCTCCCTGTGCTATGCGGCTGCTTTCCACTAGCTATTTATTTTACATTTGGTAGTGTATATATGTACATCCAACTCTCTCACTTCGTCCCAGTTTACCTTTCCCCCTCCCTGTGTCCTCAAGTCCATTCTCTACTTCTGCGTCTTTATTCCTGTCCTGCCCCTAGGTACCTCAGAACTTTTTTTTTTTCAAGAAGATTCCATAAATATGTGTTAGCATACGATATTTGTTTTTCTCTTTTTGACTTACTTCACAATGTATGACAGACTCTAACTCCATCCACCTCACTACAAATAACTCAATTTCGTTTCTTTTTATGGCTGAGTAATATCCCATGTAAATATGTGCCACATCTTCTTTATCCATTCATCTGTCGAGGGACACTTAGGTTGCTTCCATGTCCTGGCTATTGTAAATAGAGCTGCAATGAAAATTGTGGTACATGACTCTTTTTGAATTATGATTTTCTTAGGGTATATGGCCAGTAATGGGATTGCTGGGTCGTATGGTAGTCCTATTTTTAGTTTTTTAAAGAACCTCCATAATGTTCTCCATAGGGCTGTGTCAATTTACCTTCCCACCAACAGTGCAAGAGGGTTGCCTTTTCTCCACACCCTCTCCAGCATTAATTGTTAGTGGATATTTTGATGATGGCCATTCTGACAGGTGTGAGGTGATACCTCATTGTAGTTTTGATATACATTTCTCTAATGATTAATGATGTTGAGCATCCTTTCATGTGTATCTTGGCAATCTGTATATCTTATTTGGAGAAATATCTTTTTAGGTCTTCTGCCCATTTTTGGATTGGTTTTTATGTTTTTTGATATTGAGCTGCATGAGTTGCTTGTGAATTTTTGAGATTAATCCTTTGTCAGTTGCTTCATTTGCAAACAGTTTCTCCCATTCTGAGGGTTGTCTTTTCATCTTGTTTATGGTTTCCTTTGCTGTGCAAAAGTTTTTAAGTCTCATTAGGTCCCATTTGTTTATTTTTGTTTTTATTTCCATTTCTCTAGGAGGTGGGTCAAAAAGGATCTTGCTGTGACTTATGTCATAGATTGTTCTGCCTATATTTTCCTCTAAGAGTTTCAAAGTGTCTGGCCTTACATTTAGGTCTTCAATCCATTTTGAGCTTATTTTTGTGTATGGTGTTAGGAAGTGTTCTAATTTCATTCTTTTCCATGAAACTGTCCAGTTTTCCCAGCATCATTTATTGAAGAGGTTGTCTTTTCTCCATTGTATATTCTTGCCTCCTTTATCAAATAGAAGATGACCATACGCGCATGGTTTTATCTCACAATTTTCTATCCGGTTCCATTGATCTATATTTCTGTTTTTGTGCCAGTACCATACTCTCTTGATTACTGTAGCTTTGTAGTATAGTCTGAAATCCAGGAACCTGATTCCTCCAGCTCCATTTTCCTTTCTCAAGATTGCTTTGGCTATTCGGAGCCTTTTGTGTTTCCATACAAATTGCAAAATTTTTTCTTCTATTTCTGTGAAAAATGTCATTGGTAGTTTGATAGGGATTGCTTTTAATCTGTAGATTGCTTTGGTTAGTATAGTCATTTTCACAATGTTGATTCTTCCAATCCAGAAACATGATATATCTCTCCATCTGTTTGTATCATCTTTAATTTCTTTCATGAGTATCTTATAGTTTTCTGCATACAGGTCTTTTGTCTCCTTAGGTAGGTTTATTCCTAGGTATTTTATTATTTTGTTGCAATGGTAAATGGGAGTGTTTCCTTAATTTCTCTTTCAGATTTTTCATCATTAGTGTATAGGAATGCAAGAGATTTATGTGCATTAATTTTGTATCCTGCTACTTTACCAAATTCATAGATTAGCTCTAGTAGTTTTCTGGTAGCACCTTTTGGATTCTCTATGTATAGTATCATGTCATCTGCAAACAGTGACTGCTTTACTTCTTCTGTTCCAATTTGGATTCCTTTTATTTCTTTTTTTCTGTGATTGCTGTGGTAAAACTTCTAAAACTATGTTGAATAATAGAGGTGAGAGTGGGCATCCTTATCTTGTTCCTGATTTTAGAGGAAATGATTTCAGTTTTTCACCATGAGAATTATGTAAGCTGTGGGTTTGTCATATATGGCCTTTATAACGTTGAGGTAAGTTTCCTCTATGCCTACATTCTGGAGGGCTTTTATTCTAAATGGGTGTTGAATTTTGTCAAAAGCTTTTTCTGCATCTATTGAGATGATCATATGGTTTTTATCCTTCAATTTGTTAATATGGTGTATCTCATTGACTGATTTGTGTATATTGAAGAATCCTTGCATTCCTGGATAAACCCCACTGATCATGTGCTGCATTTTACATTTTGTTTGCTAGTATTTTGTTGAGGATTTTTGCATCTATGTTCATCATTGATACTGGCCTGTAGTTTTCTCTTTTTGTGACATCTTTGTCTGGTTTTGGTATCAGGGTGATATGTGGCCTCATAGAATGCGTTTGGGAGGGTTCCTCCCTCTGCTATATTTTGGAAGAGTTTGAGAAGAATAGATGTTAGCTCTTCTCTAAATGTTTGATAGAATTTGCCTTTGAAGCTATCTGGTCCTGGGCTTTGGTTTGTTGGAAGATTTTTAATCACAGTTTCAATTTCAGTGCTTGTGATTGGTCTGTTTATATTTACTATTTTTTCCTGGTTCAGTCTCAGAAGGTTGTGCTTTTCTAAGAATTTGTCCATTTCTTCCAGTTGTCCATTTTATTAGCATAGAGTTGCTTGTAGTAATCTCTCATGATCCTTTGTATTTCTGCAGTGTCAGTTGTTACTTCTCCTGTTTCATTTCTAATTCTATTTATCTGCGTCTTCTCCCTTTTTTTCTTCATGGTCTGGTTAATGATTTATCAATTTTGTTTATTTTCTCAAAGAACAAGATTTTAATTTTATTGATCTTTGCTATCATTTCCTTTGTTTTTCATTTATTTCTGATCTGATCTTTATGATTTCTTTCCTTCTGCTAACTTTGGGGCTTTTTTTGTTCTTTCTCTAATTGCTTTAGGTGTTTGGTTAGGTTGTATATTTGAGATGTTTCTTGATTCTTGATGTAGGATTCTATGGCTATAAACTTTCTTCTTAGAACTGCTTTTGCTGCATCCCATAGGTTTTGGGTCATCGTGTTTTCATTGTCATTTGTTTCTAGGTATTTTTTGATTTCCTCTTTGATTTCTTCAGTGATCTCTTGGTTATTAAGTAGTGTATTGTTTAGCCTCCATGTGTTTGTATTTTTTAAAGATTTTTTCCTGTAATTGATACTAGTCTTATAGTGTTGTCGTTAGAGAAGATTCTTGATATGGTTTCAATTTTTCTAAATTTACCAAGGCTTGATTTGTGACCCAAGATATGACCTATCCTGGAGAATGTTCCATGAGCACTTGCTAAGAAAGTGTATTCTGTTGTTTTTTGATGGAATGTCCTGTAAATATCAACTAAATCCATCTTGTTTAATGTATCATTTAAAGCTTGTTTCCTTATTTATTTTCATTTTGGATGATCTGCCTATGGTGAAAGTGGGGTGTTAAAGTCCCTTAC
Organism: Eschrichtius robustus; assembly: GCF_028021215.1. NCBI lineage: Eukaryota > Metazoa > Chordata > Mammalia > Artiodactyla > Eschrichtiidae > Eschrichtius > Eschrichtius robustus. Next base: position 6,859,062 of record NC_090829.1, read on the forward strand.
TATGATTGTGTTACTGTTGATTTCCCCTTTTATGGTTGTTTTCATTTGCTTTCTGTATTGAGGTGCTCCTATGTTGGGTGCATAAACATTTACATTTGTTATATTTTCTTCTTGGATTACTCCCTTGATCATTCTGTAGTGTCCTTCTTTGTCTCTTGTAATAGTCTTTATTTTAAATTCTATTTTGTCTGATATGAGAATTGCTACTCCAGCTGTCTTTTGATTTCCATTTGCATGGAATATCTTTTTCCATCCCCTCACTTTCAGTCTGTATGTGTCCCTAGGTCTGAAGTGGGTCTCTTGTAGACAACATATATACGGGTCTTGTGTTCATATCCATTCAGCCAGTCTATGTCTTTTGGTTGGAGCATTTAATCCATTTACATTTAAGGTAGTTATTGATATGTTTGTTCCTATTACCATTTTCTTAATTGTTTTGGGTTTGTTAATGTAGGTCTTTTCCTTCTCTTGTGTTTCCTGCCTAGGGAAGTTCCTTTAGCATTTGTTGTAAAGCTGGTTTGGTAGTGCTGCATTCTCTTAGCTTTCGCTTGTCTGCAAAGATTTTAATTTCTCTGTCCAACCTGAATGAGATCCTTGCTGGATAGAGTAATCTTGGTTGTAGGTTTTTCTCTTTCATCACTTTAAATATGTCCTGTCACTCCCTTCTGGCTTGCAGATTTTCTGCTGAAAGATCAGCTGTTAACCTTGTGGGGATTCCCTTGCATGTTATTTGTTGTTTTTCCCTTGCTGCTTTAATATTTTTTCTTTGTATTTAATTTTTGATAGTTTGATTATTATGTGTCTTGGTGTGTTTCTCCTTGGATTTATCCTGTATGGGACTCTGCACTTCCTGGACTTCATTGACTATTTCCTTTCCCATATTAGGGAAGTTTTCAACTCTAATCTCTTCAAATATTTTATCAGTCCCTTTCTTTTTCTTTTCTTCTTCTCAGACCCCTATAATTCAAATGTTGGTGCATTTAATATTGTCCCAGAGGTCTCTAAGACTGTCCTCAACTCTTTTCACTCTTTTTTCTTTATTCTGCTCTGTGGTAGTTATTTCCACTATTTTATCTTCCAAGTCACTTATCCATTCTTCTGCCTCAGTTATTCTGGATTTTATTCCTTCTAGAGAATTTTTAATTTCATTTATAGTGTTGTTCATCATTGTTTGTTTGCTGTTTAGTTCTTCTAAGTCCTTGTTAAACTTTTCTTGTATTTTCTCCATTCTATTTCCAAGATTTTGGATCATCTTTACTCTCATTACTCTGAATTCTTTTTCAGGTAGACTGACTATTTCCTCTTCATTTGTTTGGTCTGGTTGGTTTTTACCTTGCTCCTTCATCTGCTGTGTGTTTCTCTGTCTTCTCATTTTGCTTAACTTACTGTGTTTGGGGTCTCTCTTTCACAGGCTAGAGGTTCGTAGTTCCCATTGTTTTTGGTGTGTGCCCCCAGTGGCTAAGTTTGGTTCAGTGGGTTGTGTAGGCTTCCTAGTTGAGGGGACTAGTGCCTGTGTTCTGGTGGATGAGCCTGAATCTTGTCTTTCTGCTGGGCAGGACGACATCCGGTGGTGTGTTTTGGGGTGTCTGTGACCTTATTATGATTTTAGGCAGCCTCTCTGCTAATGGGTGGGGTTGTGTTCCTTTCTTGCTAGTTGTTTGGCATAGGGTGTCCAGCACTTTAGTTTGCTGGTCATTGAGTGGAGCTGGGTCTTAGCGTTGAGATGGAGATCTCTGGGAGAGCTTTTGCCATTTGATATTACGTGGGGCCTAGAGGTCTCTGGTGGATCAATGTCCTGAACTCGGCTCTCCCACCTCAGAGGCACATGTCTGATACCCGGCTGGAGCACCAAGACCCTGTCAGCCACATGACTCAGAAGAAAAGGGAGAAAAAAAATAAAGAAAGAAAGATAAAAATAAAATAAAATAATTAATATAAAATTTTTTTAATTATTAAAAATAAAAAATACTTTTAAATAATAAAAGAAAGAAAGAAGAGAGCAACCAAACTAAAAAACAAATCCACCAATGATAACAAGCGCTAAAAACAATACCAAAGAAAAAAAATTTAAAAATGGGCAGACAGAACCATAGGACAAATGGTAGAAGCAAATCTATACAGACAAAATCACACAAAGAAGCATACACATACTCACTCACAAAAAGAGAAAAAGGAAAAATATATCTATACATATATAAATAAATTAAAAAAGGAAGAGAGTAACCAAATCAATAAACAAATCTACCAATGATAATAAATTCTAAATACTAAACTAGGATAAACATAAAACCAGAAACAAATTAGGTGCAGAAAGCAAACCCCAATTCTACAGTTGCTCTCAATGACCACCGCCTCAATTTTGGGATGATTCATTGTTTATTCATTTGTGTTTATTCCACAAATGAAGGGTACATCAAGTTTATTGTGGAGATTTAATCCACTGCTCCTGAGGCTGCTGGGAGAGATTTCCCTTTTCTTCTTTGTTCACGCAGCTCCTGGGGTTCAGCTTTGGATTTGGCCCTGCCTCTGCATGTAGGTCACCTGAGGGCGTCTGTTCTTTGCCCAGACAGGAGGGAGTTAAAGGAGCGGCTTATTAGGGTGCTCTGGCTCACTCAGGCCAGGGGGAGGGAGGGGTACAGAATGCAGGGCAAGCCTGCGGCGGCAGAGGCCAGCATGACGTTGCAACAGCCTGAGCTGCACCATGTGTTCTCCCGGGAAAGTTGCCCCTGTATCACGGGACCCTGGCAGTGGCGGGCTGTACAGGCTCTCAGGAGGGGAGGTGTGGATAGTGACCTGTGCTTGTACACAGGCTTCTTGGTGGAGACAGCAGCAGCCTTAGCATTTCATGCCCGTCTCTGGTTTCCGTGCTCATAGTCGCAGCTCATGCCAGTCTCTGGAGCTCGTTTAGGTGGTGCTCTGAATCCCCTCTCCTCACGCAACCTGAAACAATGGTCTCTTGCCTCTTAGGCAGTTCCAGACTTTTTCCTGGACTCCCACCCAGCTACCTGTGGCACACTAACCCCCTTCAGGCTGTGTTCACGCAGCCAACCCCAGTCCTCTCCCTCGGATCTGACCTCCGACGCCCAAGCCTAAGCTCCCATCCCCCACCCGACCCGGCAGGTGAGCAGACAAGCCTCTCAGGCTGTTGAGTGCTGGTCAGCACTGATCCTCTGTGTGGGAATCTCTCTGCTTTGCCCTCTGCACCCCTGTTGCTGTGCTTTCCTCCGTGGCTCTGAAGCTTCCCCCACCACCCCCCGTCTTTGTCAATGAAGGGTCTTCCTAGTGTGTGGAAACTTTTCCTCCTTCACAGCTCCCTCCCCGAGGTGCAGGTCCCATCCCTATTCTTTTGTCTCTGTTTTTTCTTTTTTCTTTTGACTTACCCAGGTATGTGGGGAGTTTCTTGCCTTTTAGGAAGTTTGAGGTCTTCTGCCAGCATTCAGTAGGTATTCTGTAGGAGTTGTTCCACATGTAGATGTATTTCTGATGTATTTGTGGAGAGGAAGGTGATCTTCACGTCTTACTCCTCCGCTATCTTGAAGGTCTCCTCCTGCACAGACTCTTGACAGCTGCTCTGCCTATGAGGGCTGACCTCAAGTATTGACATTAGAATGGTAAAAACATCATGTAATCACTAACTAAGAAGTAATTAAAAATGGAATGAAACTTCCCCTTTGGGAAAGAGTCTGTGGAAGAGTTAAGATAAAGCTGTACCATAAATGATGAGAGAAATATTTTGAATTATATGAAAAAGGATTAACTTGAAACTGTGCTCAAAAAAGCTTCCGAATTCAGTGCTTCTCTGTTGTTTCTTTTGTGGTTTTTGCTTTAAATTGGTGTATATCATAAATCAGGAAGTGGTAAATCCATATGGCCACACATATTACTCTGGGCCAACCCAACCCCCAGGGGAAAATGAAAGAGAACATGGAGTCCATAGAAATGCGTGTAAATTCTTCAAAATCTTGTAATTCAAAAATATTAGAAGAGTAATTGAAGATTATTTTTTAAATCCCCTTCAATTTAAAGATGAGAAAGCTAAAGCCCAGACAGTGGTGGTTTGTCCAAACTAAAGTGAGAGCTGGTACAGAACTGAGGTTTTCCATCTTTCAAAGCAATTTCACTTCTGCTATTCAACTGACTTCCATTGCCCCCAAACTCAGTTCATCTGCATTTGACAAAGAGGAAATTCCGTCAGAATCATTCATGATTTTATCTGAGGGTAAGAGCATCATCTTCCCCAGCATCCACTTATGTATTTCATGGTCAGAAGATATTTTGTGGATAAAAATAGCTTTTCTGCCTAATTCATGGAAGTATCACTTAATAGTGTTTTTTCCCTTTGAGATGCAAACTGAACACTTGCTCCATCAAAGTTGTGGCTGAATCCCTTCCAATCTGGAATGTTCCTTGTCTAATTAAGTATTTAATACCTATTATTTGCTGCTTTTAGTGAAAATGACTGGGATTCAAGATGCAATCCAGCCTCCCATCTGCTACCTATGACAAGGAGACATGGGCTGATGAAGGTCTAATACAGTTTTGCTAAAGGCTAAACTCAACATATCTGGTAAAGCCTCACAAAGGCCCTGGCTTCAAATTTCACTCTATTTCAATAGCCAGCCATGAAATCAAGGCAAGGATTGATATAATACACAAGCATCAACCTCTGAGGGGAAAAAAATCAGAATTATGAGCAACACTCGATGGAAAATAAATTGCAAAGCTACTAACTTTTAAAATTTGAACAAATTTCAATATGATTTGGATTAAAAAAAATAAAGATGAATCTTTTGAAGTTTCTTAAAGAGCTTCTTCTATTTGGCTTTAACAGCATACAATAGAACCATAGAAGTTGTTTGTGGTATGGAAAAATATACGGTATCCTCTTTAATTGACCTTTAAACCAAACTGTTAAAAATAATTAAATGAAACAAAAAATGAGACTTAAAACAGTGGACTATCAGGCAGCTGGAAGACATGTTATTTTCTTCATGTGTGAGTAGCCACGCAGGTCTGACTAGTAAGGTTGGGAGGCTGCAGCATTTATTATTGGAAGAAAAGTGTAAATGACATTTACAACTGTTGGCTGTGGAATTCCTTGGAGTGATGTAACAGCAGAATAAACAACAAAATTTCTGAATTAACATTTTTTTGTAGGAAAAGTGGCATTATTTGTGAGATATACATATATATCTACTTGATGCTATACACTCAAAGAATATTCCTAATATAAAATGGTTATTTGCCAAACATTACAATAGTTTCATTTTTGCAAAATGATTTCTCGAAGGTACTGATATCTAAATCAGCATTTCCTAAAATGTGTTCCACAGTTCTACATTTTTTGCATGATGCTATGAGGTGTCCCACAAAAAATTAAAGTACAATGTTTCTCTGATCTAATACCCTTGGGTTATTAGACAATTGTGTTGAGCAAAATTAGGGTTGTTAACTACAGGATCCTATAACATGTTAATTTGTACTATCTATTTCCAAAAGAGGAAAATAACATGCAGAATTTTCCGACTGTGTGGTCTGTTTTCTGTGGGCTGCAGCTGGGGTACAGCGGTCACTTCATAAAAGTTGATTAAATACAAGTGCACCATTTTTCCCAAAGAGGTGAATCTGGCTTTTGTCATTGGTTTATAATATGCCCATCTTAGTGAGTATCCTTAAAATCTACACTAAAAAAAAAAAAAAAAAAAAAAAAGAATCCCTTAGCTTTTTCTGTATATCCATCACTGGACACATGAAACAGCAACAACAAAAATGTCACCTTGCCTTTTCCTAAAGCAGTGTTAATGAAAGGAAGACAGGAAGATACTTGGATAGAGGGTGAACCAAATATATTTTTAACTTACAATAACTGTGATGTTGGCAGGATAATAGCTCATTGTCATATGTAGAAAGAGGACCAGGAATCTAGGATCTGTGCATTGGTTGGATGGATTAGGCACTGGGATTTCAGAGGAGTCCCATTGCAAATAATGCTTTATTAGGAGAAGTATATATATATAATTCTATCTGAATTTCTTTTCTGTTTTCCTGATGCCACTACATTTGCCAGAGTCCTCAACATACAGCCATTAGAATTTGTTACAGAAAGAACGTTAGTGAATGGCTCAAAGAAAATTAAGCAACTTGAGAAGGAATTTCCCAAACAGTTGCCTCTCCCTTCACCAGGTCAACAGTTCAGGTCATGGCATTCTCCCGTAGTGTAAATGAGACATCCCTGAACACTACTGAAGTCTTTAATGCCCATGGCAAAGAGAAGTCAAGGCTGCTGCCACAGACATGCAAGTGGTCCGGAGAAGACAGGCCTGAGGCTTAGCTCTCTGAGTCCTTCTCACTTCCAGGGGCCATAGTCAGGCTCCATGGAGCTGCAGTGGGGCCCTCCACAACACACTGATCAATGGGCTGGAAGAAAGTCACGGAGGGGAACTTAGAGAAATGTTAAAAAAGCTTTTTTGAGCACAGTTTCAAGTTAATCCTTTTTCATATAATTCAAAATATTTCTCTCATCTTTCCTAAATCTAATGGAAGCCTAGGGGAATCCGGAAGACCAATAGATAACAAATGTGAACCAATGTCCACCAAAGGTCCACCAGATCCAGGAGTAACATTCCCACCAAAGGTATGCAAGTCTTCATACTGCTAGATGCTCCTTAGGAAGAAAAGCAGGCAGAGGGAACAGCTGGCTGGACAACAGAGCAATTTTATCACAGAAAGACTACACCATCCATTACAGGATTGAACTAAAATATACACTGAAGAGGACTAAAATTTATTTTTCCCAACGAATTACCAAGTAGAGACTTAAAAATGAGAGTGAAAGATGAGATTTATTATAGATCAGAGAAAGACATTCTATTTTTCCTTCACCTCTGAGTTGTAGTAGAAATTGAATGTACAGTCCTATGTTTATCCTTCAGGGTATACAGCATATGTCGTCATTAAGAATGTGATACTTATTACCTTATGTGGGGTGGGGAAAAATAACACTGTCATCTCACATTAGACATCAGAATCCATTTTTACCTCCAAGAATAAATTCATCATCTACGGAAAATGTATACCGGTCCAGTCAAAGCTCATCTCCTGTTTTATCACCACCTACTAAGGAAACTTGTTGCATTGAAGCAACCAAAGAAGGGAAATTCAGCTCTCTTCCCTGTTGTATGAAATGACTACAAAATAACCCCAGATCATTCTAGCCATGTCATGGACCTGACAGAATCCAGATGTGTGTGAAATCTCCCTCAACTCTCTGACATTTAAATAAATATGGCAAGTAGAGAAAGGAACACAGTCTAGTTCAGGTGCCCAAGCATCTAGTTCTGTTAGAAATCTGCCCTGTGATGTTTGGCAATCTGTACTATCTTTTGATGTTTCTCCTCATGAAATGAAGCTAATAATTTTATTTTTTAAAAAATCTGTCAAGTGTTATAAGGATTACTAAGATGAAGAAGAAATGGATCCAAAAGAGATTCCTGGTGGCTATTTTCAACCAAAAATTTGTAACCTTGCCTTCAACAGGCCTCAGCAACCTGGCACAGTCCCTGCTAGACAATGAATCAACACACAATCTGGAACACTTACTGAAGAAAGTAAATGATCTATTCTGTTTGGATACTCACCCTGAATGGGAGGGGTGAGGGTCAATCATCATGGAAAGGAACTGTTTTCTTGGCGAAGACACATGGAAATTCTAAAATGATGTGAGTTCCTGTAATAACCACACACAATTTTGATAATCCAGTGAACATCAGAGAGCACTTCTTTCATCTAGAAAAACCACCAGAGAATAAGACGAGGTCTTCATCTCACACCCTCCAAAACTGGAGCTGCCAAATTCTACAATGAAAACATGACACATGGTAGAATCACACTGAAGTAAACCTTACGCTTGTACCATGAGTAAGAGGTTGTGGAAGAAACTACTAACTAGATCTGATTACCTAAGGCTTATGGATGCCCAACTAGTACCTACATTCCTAGCCATGCTTTCAACTAGTGGCAGCCATGTGACAATTTGTGACTAAGTGGGTATGAAAGGAAATGATTTGTGCAACTTTCAAGTTTCATCTTAAAGTGAACAAGCAAACCCTCATCCCCCTTTTCCTTCTTCCCACAGGCAGGATTTCAGGTAATATGGTAAATTAAATTGCTCTAGCTAAACAAAGGCAACACCCTATGGATGGTGACAGAATACAATACAAGAACCTTGGGTCCCTGACATCATGAAATGACAAAAATAGACCTAAACTATTTAGACCAGATTGTTGCATGAAAGAAAAACTTCTACCTTGCTTACATCAACATTATTTTGGATATTTATTACTGTGTTCAAAGTGACCCCTGGCTGATGGAGGGGTGCTATTTCCCTGGGTTGCCCAAGGTAATTCATTCAACAGAATTTTCTGATTCTGTGTTAGGTTTGAGGTTCTAGAGATAAAACTTGTATAGCTTATAGGACAAGAGGGAATACTTACCATTCCAGAGCACTGTCCACATGTTTGTGCTCCGATACAAAGAGAACAAAGTGGAAAGTCATCAATTTCACACATAGGGCTAAGCAATGGAATTTTGAACAAGTGATATTGATTGGTCTGGTAACTCTTTAAGTTAATCACTTTTCCTGATAATACTTGAAGGGGCTCTTTTAACATAGTAACAAAACAAAACAAAACACAAAAGTATTACCTCTGAAGGTGCACACACAGAACAGACACACACACACTATATATATATTTTTACACATATGTATATATGTATATATACACATTATACATACATGTGTATATATGTGCATGTAGATATACACCTTATATGTATGTGTACACACTATATATATTTATATACACATTATGTATATTTGTGTATACACACCTCACGTATGTGTGGAATACACACACATAAACATCTACAAATACACTGGGGTTAATATCTTACTCCCTCTTTTAACTCCAAAGTACCTCTTAACACTTTGCATTATGATAGCTCATATCATAGTTATTTGCATACATCTTACTGCTGCTCAAAGACTGTAAATTCATGACAGAAAAAATTATGACTCATATATATACTTTGGTGTCTGAATAGCAGCTTGTACAGTGCTTGGAGCATAAAAGGAGCTTATTGTACAGTTGTGAATAAGCAACTGACCAATTGAATGAGTGAATGAGTAAGTGACTATTTGGAGAGTCGTGCTAAGGGAAGAGAGAAGGGAGTTGAATACAGATTTCCTTCCTGAGTGGGTATTTGTGGAATAAGCTGACTTATAACTAGAAGACAGAAACCACTAGACATAACAGGTAACAGCCACTTAATCACAAAATACTTATAAATCCACATTAAGTCTTTCCAAGGCAGTAGGTTAAGTTCTTCAAACATAAACATTTTTGTGTGTTTGTTTATTAATGGAAAGTACCTCCATTACAGAGAAAGAGTTCCTTGACCTATACAAGTTAACCAAATGTGTCAAAGGCTAAAGTTATGTTTCTTTTTGACTCATAAATGCAAGTAAGCAGCTGCATTGGAGTCCACTCATTCTGCCGGAATTTTTTAATGTTCTGAGGGCCAATTTACCAAATTCACTCTGTAAAAATAATTGGCCCTGAAATCTTCATAGAATGCCAAAGGAAATCATAGGCAATTCATGATCAAACCAAGTTCATCTTAGAGCTTAAAACTTGGTCTTCAATAACTGCTGCCAATATAAGTATCTGAGAACCATTTGAGAGAAGCACACAAGGGACCATGCAAACACCAGTAGCCCAGGCAAGGACAGTCTCAGACATCCCCAAAGTCAATGACCTTAAAGACATTTACCTTCGACATCAATGATCAAGGGATAGTGACTCTTGTCTCTGAGATATCCTTTATAATGCAGACCAAATATGTCTAAAAATAGAAAATGGTATGCCTATCACTCTCCTCTACAGGTAACGTTCATATGAGATATTGTGCTTTGAACTTTAGTCTAATTGATATATAGTGCAGTGTGCACATGCTTTTATTAAATAAGGAACTTATATTTGATGATCTCTGTAAATTCCTTTCCAACTCTAAAATGATTTCTGCACAATCATTCATAAATCCCAGTAAAAATGCCATCCCAAGGAAAGTCAATACAACCTTACTTAAATGTTTGCCCTCTTCTTTTTCGTCTGCCTTTTCACAAAGTAAGTTATTGGGGGTGGGGGGGGCATTTAGAAAGAAAATTTCAAAAAGTCAACAGTTGAAAGGACATGTAATAGCAGGACTAACTTGTAAGGGAGAAAAATGTGATTTCATACAGCATTAATTGAGAATGTTTCAGTTAATGGGGGCAATTTTACACAAACAAAGGCCTTAACTTTTTCAAATCCCATACAATTATAATCTAAGCAATTACCAAATTCAATCTTCAGTTTAACTAGTCTTCAATCTGCTGATATTTTTATATGCAGTTGCCCAGGGTCCAAAATAATGGATATGTTGAACTCCACCACTCTGCCTGTTACCTCTGACCATGTACCATCCAGAGAAAATCCCTTTAAATAGTCCAGGATAGACAAGGGTCCAGGCATGTCTATCACTTTCCATGGTTTCTAAGCAATTGAAATTTTCCACCTATTCTGCCTGAGATCATTTAGGGAAGGAAACTTATTGCTAAAAGAGATTGGTGTGAGAAGCCATGTTCTACAGGTTATTAAGCTCCCAGGCTGAATTTGGCATATCTGTAGTTTTCTGTGTGTCTGCTAAATCCTCAACCATTATTTTTCTAGAAGCAAAAGTGTCAAGTTTCTCTGTTAATCACTCTCTAAATGCATATCTATTCCCACACAGTGCATTATTAAATGGAAATGAGCCTAATTATTCACCTGTTAGTGGGTGGGGATTGAGGAAAAGAGAAAATGAAGAGAACAACATTTCCCTTTCAACAGTTTGGTGCAGAATCTCTATGCTACAGTCCTGTGAATAGCAATTTGGCCTTGTACATCTGTGTGATGGGATAATAATTTTAAGTAATAACCAGAGTTTCTTTTCACCCACAATTCCTTGCTCCCATACCTATACCCCTATTCCCCACCCATGACCCATCTGACTACACATTGCAATCAGAAGTGTCTCTCCAACAAGGGAGGACTGTTTCAGCAGAAAAGCAAAGCAGGAGATTCCACACGGCCTCTGCTATGCTGAGATGGTATTTAGGCCTTCAAGAAATTAGACACGTTCAGAAAAAATGTTACATTTTCTTGTACACATGAAACTGGAGGTGTGTGAAATGTGTACATATTTTCACCAGTAATGATGGAATCGTTGGTTTGTTTCCCCAATAACAATAATATACTTTATTTCAAATATTGGAACTACATATGCCGTAGTAGGAATCAGGCAAACTGTAGTGGGCTTACTCTTTAGTTTCTTGAGACACACTGACCAGCTTTCCCAAATCCTGACCCTTTTCCAGCATTTTTTATAAGTGGATGCCACAATGTGAGGCAACAGAGTGGAGAATCAGTGCTACTAAGGGTGTGTCATTCACCCCTCCATCCTTTCACCAAGACATCAGCATCCTTTCCCCAAGCTTGAAAGAGAAATTGCACTATATATTAAAAAGATGGAACTTGCTAAAGAGTTACTGAGATCCTGCACTGCAGATGGTGCTCACCTAAAAAGTAAGGGACTTGGAATTTTATTTAGATGATTGAACGAATGATTTTATGCAACTATTTCTCTAGGTCTTGTTTTCTTTTTCTAATATTTGGCTGAGTCATAGGAGTCTATGAAGTAAAATGAAGTAATTTGATAACTCTCCTAAAACATTCAAGCACACTGAATTATCTGAATCAGAAATTCAAGAACTTTTTAAAGACATCTCAAAATGACAAGGCATGGTCTCATGTTTACCAACTTGAACTTTATTTTTCTTTTTTTTAGTATTGCAGCCTCTTTTGTTTTTAAATTTCAAATATCAGGGCATTAAGATTAAGGCAATAAACCTGCTGAAGAAGGTAACAAAGAGTTGACTTTTGAGAAGACTGCTCTTTATTGTGGAAAGGGCCCTAGCATCCTAGTGTTTGATTAGTCCTCAAATCCTGATTTGAAATGCCTAACGACTCCTGCTCCTGAAATTTCTTCTGCCAAAATGCTGCCTTATGAATCATGCAGATAAGCAGTAGCCAGAGTCTGGTGTCCAGAAAAGATTCAGGTGAAATTAAGAGCTTAAAAGTGGAATCATATCTTACCCTTCTAGAATGCTGGTGATGTTCTGTTTCTTGAGCTGGAAGGCAGACACATGATTGCGCCCTCTTTGTCATAATACCCAAGGTTTTAATTTATGATGTGTCCACTTCTTTGTGTGTATTACTTCAGCTAAACTTAAAAAACAAAACAAAACAAAAAAAAACACTTTGCAGCTAGGAAAATCAAAAGACTCTCCACAAAAAGAAGCACTAACCCCGTGTTAGTGTTTGGACTTTGAAAACTGATTAGGGTGCAGCTAAATAAAATTATAGAGACCAACCTGATACTTAAACATCACAGTCTAAAACACACTTCCATGTCCATAGTATTAGTACTGTGAGAGATTTAGTGCTTCCATTTTAAAGAAGAAACTAAATTTTAAAACAGATAAATGACTTTGTACAGGGTGGTTACTTGAATAAGCTTCAGAACTCTATATTCCCAGCATTTTTTTCTATCTCTGAGTATAGTCCTCATTCCACAATTTCACAGCTAACTATGATACATGAACCCTTATTAGAACTAATCCTGTCATTAGGTCAAAAGACAAAAGCTGTACGCTTGTTAGGTGTCAAAAAGGGCATTTGGTAAAGCCCAACATCTATTCTATACTTTAAAAAATGTATTGCTAACCCTCTTTAACACGATAAATAATACTAATCTCAAACTAGCATTTGGCATTTTAATAGAAGCATGATCGTAAAAGTGAAAACAACCTGACAATGTCTGCTATCACCACTATTTGACTTTGTCCTTCAGTGTGAGCTACTGCAACAAAGGATAAAAGGTATTAAAAAGAGACACAGTTGGACATCCTTAACTACTTGGAAATCCTGAAGGGTCTAGAATAACACTTTTAAAACGAATAACTAATAAGGTAGTTTAATAAAGTGAAAAAGTATATATATAAATACTACCCAAGTCCTTTGCAAGTTATAAAACTTCATTGAGAAATGAAAAAGATGACTTGAATAAATGCAGAAATATACCAAGTTCCTGGTAAATAACTTGCTGTAGAAGTGTTCTCTGCAGCACTATTTATCACAATAATAAAAATGGAAAGCAACTAAATATTTGACAATAGGTTATAGGTAAAATAAAGTATGGTACAGTTATACAACAATATGAACAGCCACAAAAATACATAAAAGAAAAGTATTTCATGGCTTGGGAAAATGTCCAAGGTGGACAGTAAATTTTTTTTAGGTCACAAAACAGTTTTTTGTGAAAGAAAAGGAGTATGTTTTCTGTATACACACATACAAACACGTACTCAAAATAAAACTGGGAAGCTATACCTCTAGATATGTTATGGATTATAGGTGATTTAAATTTTCTATTTTTTCTTTATCTGCATTTTTGTGTTTAACTGTATTTCCCTAATTTTATATAACATGTATTATATTTGTAATAAAAATTAAAACATAATTATCTTAGGAAAAATATAAATTCTCCTATTTTGGCTGGGATAGATTTCATGTGGTTGCCTTTCCAAAAAGAAACAAGTAAAATGAAAAACAAAACCTCGGTAACATAAATTGGACCCTGTCTGTTGGAATTCTATTATATTTATATAGTCAAAAGTCACCATTGAAAAGACAAAAAAAAAAAAAGTCACCATTGTTGTAGTCAAAAGTCACCATTATAGTAAAGATTTAACCTCAAACTTCAAAGCACAGTAAGAAGCTATATAGTTCTACTGCACATCTGTATAGTGTTTTAGTCTTTCAAAGATAATTTCATATTTGCTGAATTATTCTATTGTCACTCCAACCCTTTGAGATAAGAAATTATCCTCATTTACAGATTAAGACTGTGAAACACAGAAAGTTCTGGATAGTTAAACACATGGGTAGTTGATGTTATTATTGCCTGCACCAGTGTACCAGTGGAACTAAAATCCAGAACTTTAAGCACTAACTCCAGATGACTTTCAAACTAGATTTCACTTCATTTCAAATAATTATTAAGTTTCTCCAAGGTGCCAGGTCCTCTGTTTTGGAAATTGTGTATGGAAGTGATTAAAACATCATACAAATTTAAAACAAATTCTGAGAGTATTTTAAATTCTTGAAAGACAAGAGGTAGGGTTAAATTGGCCTCTTATTTCAATAATGCACAAAAGTTAACTGCTGGTGTCAAATCATCCAAATATAGATTCAGTTCCTTAAAATGATTCACCAGAAGTATCCAGTCTCTGAAACAGAGCATCAAATGCAATCTAAAAATTATGTCTGGGTCCTAGAAAATTCATGGGAAAGGATTTTCTCTCCTTTAATAAACCCATCATCCTGACTTAGATAGTTAACCTTCCTTTTAAAAAATTCATCTCATAAGTGATACATTTCATGCATACTGATGTCGTGACATACTTAAAACACAATCAATGTGCTTTCAAGAAACATACTGCAGCATGAGACATGATTCACTTTTTTTCTTTGTATGTAACATTTACTTTGGATTACAATAAGGAAGTGAGCAAAATATGATTTACAAAATCTGTCTCATGATACATTTAACAACCTTGCAAAAGCTTTACATGCATTATGCCTCACAATAAACATTGACATTTATAATCTAAAATTCTCATTTGTGCTAATGGCAGGCTCATTCTTTCACTTAGGTAACGAAATTTTAATATAGTATGTGTATGAGAAGGGAAGGGAAGTATAAAATATATTAAGTAATTCACTTGGCTATTACACTACCAGAAAGAAGACATTTTTCGTCTCACATTTCTCAAGCAATCGATTTTGCAGTGCAATCATCAACTGGTGGGAGGGTTTTAGGACTATCTGACATATCACATTTGCTCAGAAAAGACAGAGTTCTGTGAGCAATTCCAATATTCCATTTCCTCAATATTCAAAATATTCCAGTGGAATATCCAAAGTAAACACTTGTTTTTCCCCTATCTAGATAGAGAATGCCTTCTACCTGTGGCTCTTCTAATGTTCTCAAGGACAACCCCCACTGCTACTTACCTGGTGAAAAATGGAAACCCTGTCACCCAAACAGCAGCTCCCTTCATTTTTTTTCTTTCTTCTGTACATCCAACCAAGAAACTGATAGCATATTATTTTCTAAGACAATTTTTCCAAATGAACCACAGCACTATGAGGCATGAACACATATGAAGGAAGTTAAAGAAGAGGGAGTATTTGAGGTAAAATTGAGCAGTTGACAGAAAGTGAATTTTCTGTCAAGAGTATGTATTACCTTAGTTCCAAAGAGCTCACAAATATGCAGAGGGGTAATGCTGACTGTCACCAATTTGTGCATATGCTATTCATTTAAGCGTTTGATTGCCGGCATGTTTCTCTGTGGATGTTCAAGTTCCACCTGAGCTTATTGTTTTATATTGAAATAAATATGCACTTTAGGTGCAGTGGAGCCTCACTGCAATATTGCCTCTGGGCACATGGTTTGAGGTTGCCTTACATCAAGATATCTGAGGTTCTTCTAAAACAT
Source organism: Eschrichtius robustus (assembly GCF_028021215.1). NCBI lineage: Eukaryota > Metazoa > Chordata > Mammalia > Artiodactyla > Eschrichtiidae > Eschrichtius > Eschrichtius robustus. The sequence goes on from NC_090829.1 coordinate 6,874,764, forward strand.
TCCTCTGATGACAGATTTTAAGACAAACTCTGCCTACTAGTGAATTTTGGACCACAAATTTTAAAAAAGACCCTCCAAATTGTGATAAGTTAGATTATGTTCACCAAATACTTCCTCCCTTTTCCCCACACTGTGGGCAGAGTATACTTTCCCACCCCTGTGATGTTGGGCTTGAATATGTGACTTGCTATGATTAATGGTAGCACACCATGACACGGTATTTTATGCCATGATAAAAACAAAGGTTTGAGACTTTTGACATTTCCCTGTGCTATGGTCTGAATGTTTGTATCCCCCTAAAATTTGTATGTTAAACTCCTAACCCCCAAAATTGATGGTATTAGGAGATGGGGCCTTTGGGATGTGCCTGAGTCATGAGGGTAGAACTCTCATGAATGAGATTGCCTTATAAAAGAGGACCCAGAGAAATCCCTAGCCCTTTGGTCATAAGAGCACACAATGAGAAGTCTGCAACCTTGAAGAGAGCCCTCGCCTGGCCATGCTGGCATCCTGATCTCTGACTTCCAGCCTCCAGAACTTTAAGCAATAAGTTTTTACTGTTTATAAGCCACCCAGTCTGTGGTATTTTGTTCTAACAACAGGAACAGAATAAGATACCGTGAAAAGAACATACTTGGATACTTCACTGGTCCAGAGATGGTAAGAGACACATCAACCTGACTTAGAATCAGCCTGTGATTTGGAGTCAAGCCCAGCTGAACTCAGTCTAGATCAGCTGACCTAAGACAATGTATGCATGTATAAGTAAAAGGAAATGCTTTGTTTTAAGCCACTGCATTTGGGGTGGTTTGTTGTCCAACATTATTGTGGCCATAGTTGACTGATACGCATCTGGCAACAAACACATTGTTAAAGTAATTACAACATGTAGATAGGTCCATATACTGATTCTAAAGCAGTTGTAATGTAACAAAACTTTATTAATAACCACATCACCTGCATATAGCAATAAATGTGATATATGTCAATCAATTATCAAGATAATACTCTGTTACTTAAAGGAGAAATGACTGAATGTTTTGAGTTAGCTAGATATGCCTGGCTAGCAGTCCTCTTTCTAAATATATGAATTAAATACCTTCTCAGCCCAATTCAAAATGAGAAAACTAAAACCCTGATGAAAAATAAGGCAGGAAGTTTAATTGTGAATGACTATTCTGATGTGTTCTTATCCTGCTGCCTAGATAGCTAGTGAGGAGGATATTTTCTATATTGAATTAACAGAAAAATAATAGTGATAAATAAATACAAATTAAAGCTGTTAAAAATAATTTGTTGATCAGTTTAGATGACATATTAAGAATCAGATTATAAGTACAAATCTAGCATGATATGAACATATCCAAATGAAAATTCTCAAATGTTAATACAGAGGAAAAAATTATGTTCCTTTACATTGATAAAGTTAAATGTACAGTATAAAGGAAAAAAGTTAAATAATTTCTGAAAATTTTCTTTTAACTACTACTATAGCACCTTGATTATAATGACAAGGATAATTTCATATAAACTATAAAAAATACTAATTATTTATTTTACAGTATCTTGTAAAATGTTGTTTAGTTTTAAAATTCATGAAAGAAGTGATGTCAACATCATGGTAGAATGAGATGTTCCCATTGTCTCTTCCCTTCAACACACAACCAGTAAAACATCCATAACTCAAGAAAAGTGCCTCTGCCCAACACACCAGGACACTGAAGAATTCCATACATCTGTACATCTAATGGTGTACAGAACACATAGAGGAGGCAGAGCCAGAGGAGGAGCACAGGTGGCACCTGTGACCCCAAACCCCTGGCTGTGGTGGCAGAGCCTGCAGCCCCAGAGAACCCAGTAGCAGCAGGAGAGGCAGTGCGCACAACACTGGCCTCCCAACTACAGCAACACCATTGCTGCAGGGAACCTGGTATCAGGGGTACCAAGGCCTACTACCCTGTCCCTCTAGCCACGGAGGCACCAGCGTGACTCTGCTAACCCAACACCTGTAGCAGCAGCACCCATGAATCCAACAAACCTGGACAATTCAGAGACACCCCTGACTCTGGCCTCTCCCCCACTCACCCTGTGGTGGTGAAGCAATGGAAGCACCTGCTATTCCAGTGTCCCAGGGAGGAACAGCAGCAGCAAAGCACCAACCACCTGGAGGCACAAGCAGCCCCAATGTAGGCATTGGGCAAAACTTCTGCCAGAGGCAGTGGGGTGGAACATGCTGATTCTCAAATACAACTAGAGGCAGTTCAAGTAAGAGAAACCAAAAACTTGTGCTATAGCACCACCTACTGAAAACAAAAAAGGCCTTTAATTACTAACGTGTTGAATGGTTAGAATCAAGAAAAAATAAAAGCTTTACCTAAAGAAGAAAGCTTTTCACTACTTTAAATGTGCTGGCAGACTAACAACACATCAAACACCAGGAAAAACCACAGTAATATGGTTTCACAAAAAGAAAATGAAAATTCTCCAGAAATTAAAGTCATGGATTAATGCAATCTAACTGATAGAGAATTCAAAATGGCTGTCATGAAGGAACACAATGAGCTATAAGACAACTCAGAAAGGCAGTGCAATGAGTTCAGGAACAAAATTAATGAACAGAGAAGAGATTGGTTCAAGATGGCAGAGTAGAAGTACATGCACTCACTCCCTCTTGCGAGAGCACTAGAATTACAACTAACTACTGAACAATCATCGAAGGGAGCTCACTGGAACTCACCAAAAAAGATACCCCACATCCAAAGACAAAGGAGAAGCCACAATGAGATGGTAGGAGGGGCGCAATCACAATAAAACCAAATCCCATAACCGCTGGGTGGGTGACTCACAAACTGGAGAACACTTATACCACAGAAATGCATCCACTGGAGTGAAGGTTCTGAGCCCCATATCAGGCTTCCCAGCCTGGGGGTCCAGCAACAGGTGGAGGAATTCCCAGAGAATCAGACTTTGAAGTCTAGCAGGATTTGATTGCAGGACGTCAACAGGACTGGGGGAAACAGGGACTCCACTCTTGGAGGGCACACACAAAGTAGGTGAGCATCAGGACCCAGGGGAACAAGCAGTGACACCATAGGAGACTGAACCAGACCTAACTGCTAGTTCTGGAGGGTCTCCTGCAGAGGCAGGGTGGTGGGGGTGGCTGTGGCTCACGGCGGGGACAAGGACACCAGCAGCAGAAGTTCTGGGATGTTTCTCCAATGTACTCTTGGTGTGAGCCCTCCCAGAGTCCACAATTAGCCTCACCAAAGAACAAGTAGGGTCCAGTGTTGGATTGCCTCAGGCCAAACAACCAAAGGGGAGGGAACTCAGGCCAACCCATCAGAAGACAAGCAGATTAAAGTTTTACTGAGTTCTGCCCACCAGAGCAACACTCAGCTCAGCCCATCACCAGTCCTTCCCATCAGGAAGTTTTCACAGTCCTCTTGGATGGCCTCATCCACCAGAGGGCAGACGGCAGAAGCAAGAAGAACTACAATCCTGCAGCCTATGGAAGGAAAACCACAGTCACAGAAAGATAGACAAAATGAAAAGGGAGAGGACTATGTACCAGATGAAGGAACAAGATAAAGCCCCAGAAACACAACTAAATGAAGTGGAAATAGGCAACCTACCAGAAAAATAATTCAGAATATTGATAGTGAAGATGATCCAGGACCGTGGAAAAAGAATGGAGGCAAAGATCGAGAAGATGCAAGAAACGTTTAACAAAAACCTAGAAGAATTAAAGAACAAACACCTAGAAGAATTATAGAACAAACAAACAGAGATGAACAATACAATAACTGAAATGAAAAATACACTAGAAGGAATCAATAGCAGAATAACTGAGCCAGAAGAACGGATAAGTGACCTGGAAGACAGAATGGTGAAATTCACTGCTGTGGAACAGAATAAAGAAAAAAGAATGCAAAGAAATGAAGACTGCCTAAGAGACACCTGGGACAACATTATACACACCAACATTCACCTTATAGAGGTCCCAGAAGGCGAAGAGATAGGGAAAGGACACAAGAAAATATTTGAAAAGATTATAGTTGAAAATTTGCCTAACATGGGAAAGGAAATAGCTACCCAAGTCCAGGAAGTCCAGAAAGACCTAGGCAGATTAAAACCAAGGAGAAACATGCTGAGCCACACAGTAATCAAAAGGACAAAAATTAAAGACAAAGAAAAATTATTAAAAGCAACAAGGGAAAAATGACAAAAAATATAAAAGGGATCACCCATAAGGTTAACAGCTGATTTCTCAGCAGAAACTCTACAAGCCAGAAGGGAGTGGCACAATATATTTAAAGTGATGAAAGAGAAGAACCTACAACCAAGATTACTCTACCCAGCAAGGATCTCATTCAGATTTGACAGAGAAATCAAAGGCTTTACAGACAAAAGCTTTGGAGACAAGCAAAAGCTAAGAGAATTCAGCACCACCAAACCAGCTCTACAACAAATACTAAAGGAATTTCTCTAAGTGGGAAACACAAGAGAAGAAAAAGACCTAAAAAACAAACTGAAAACAATTAAGAAAATGGTAATAGGAACATACATATTGATAATTACCTTAAATGTGAATGAATTAAATGCTCCAACCAAAAGACACAGGCTTGCTGTATGGAAACAAAAACAAGACTCATATACATGCTGTCTACAAGAGACCCACTTCAGACCTAGGGACACATAGAGATTGAAAGTGAGGGGATGGAAAAAGATATTCCATGCAAATGGAAATCAAAAGAAAGCTGGAATGGCAATACTCATATCAGATAAAATAGACTTTAAAATAAAGAATGTTACAAGACACAAGGAAGGACACTACATAATGATCAAGGGATCAATCCACGAAGAAGATATAACAATCATAAATATATATGCACCCAAAATAGGAGTAACTCAATACATAAGGCAAATGCTAACAGCTATAAAAGAGGAAATCAACAGGAACACAATAATGGGGGAGGGGACTTTAAGACCTCACTTACACCAATAGACAGATTATCAAGACAGAAAATAAATAAGGAAACACAAGCTTTAAATGACACAATAGACCAGATAGATTTAACTGATATTTATAGGACATTCCAACCAAAAGCAGCACATTGTCCTTTCTTCTCAAGTGCACATGGAACATTCTTCAGGATAGATCAAATCTTGGGTCACAGATCAAGCCTCAGTAAATTTAAGAAAATTAAAATCATATCAAGCATCTTTTCTGACCACAACACTATGAGATTAAAAATCGATTACAGGGGAAAAACGTAAAAATACAAGCACATGGAGACTAAACAATACATTACTAAATAACCAAGAGATCACTGAAGAAATCAAAGTGGAAATCAAAAAATACCTAGAGACAAATGACAATGAAAACACGATGATCCAAAACCTATGGGATGCAGCAAAAACAGTTCTAAGAGGGAAGTTTATAGCAATACAAGCCTACCTCAAGAAACAAGAAAAATCTCAAATAAACAATCTAACCTTACACCTAAAGGAACTAGAGAAAGAAGAACAAACAAATTCCAAAGTTAGTAGAAGGAAAGAAATCATAAAGATCAGAGCAGAAATAAATGAAATAGAAACAAAGAAAACAAGAGGAAAGATCAATAAAGCTAAAAGCTGGTTCTTTGAGAAGATAAACAAAATTGATAAACCACTAGCCAGACTCATCAAGAAAACGAGGGAGAGGACTCAAATCAATAAAATTACAAAGGAAAAAGGAGAAGTTACAACAGACACCACAGAAATACAAAGCATCCTAAGAGACTAATACAAGCAACTCTATGCCAATAAAATGGACAACCTGGAAGAAATGGACAAATTCTTAGAAAGGTATAACCTTCCAAGACTGGACCAGGAAGAAATAGATAATATGAACAGACCAATCACAAGCACTGAAATTGAAACTGTGATTAAAAATCTTCCAACAACCAAAAGTTCAGGACCAGCTGGCTTCATGGGTGTTTTCTATCAAACATTTAGAGAAGAACTAGCACCCATCCTTCTCAAACTCTTACAAAAATTGCAGAGGGAGGAAATATCCCAAACGCATTCTATGAGGCCACCATCACCCTGATAGCAAAACCAGACAAAGATACTGCAAAAAAAGAAAATTACAGACCAATATCACTGATGAATATAGATGCAAAAATCCTCAACAAAATACTAGCAAACAGAATCCAACAACACATTAAAAGGATCATACACCATGATCAAGTGGGATTTATCCCAGGAATGTGATAATTCTTCAACATGTGCAAATCAATCAATGTGATTCACCATATTAACAAATTGAAGAATAAAAACCATATGATCATCTCAATAGATGCAGAAAAAGCTTTTGACAAAATTCAACACTCATTTATGATAAAAACTCTCCAGAAAGTGGGCATAGAGGGAATCTACCTCAACATAATAAAAGCCACATATGACAAACCCACAGCCAACATCGTTCTCAATGGTGAAACACTGAAACCATTTCCTCTAAGATCAGGACAAGACGAGGATTTCCACTCTCACCACTATTATTGAACATAGTTTTGGAAATCCTTGTCATGGCAATCAGAGAAGAAAAAGAAATAAAAGGAATAAAAATTGGAAAAGAATAAATAAAACTGTCACTGTTTGCAGACGACATGATAATCTATGTAGAGAATCCTTAATATGCCACCAGAAATCTACTAGAGCTAATCAATGAATTTGGTAAAGTTGCAGGATATAAAATTAATGCACAGAAATCTCTTGCATTCCTATACACTAATGATGAAACATCAGAAAGAGAAATTAAGGAAACAATCCCATTCACCATTGCAACAAAAGAATAAAATACCTAGGAATAAACTTCCCTAAGGAGGTAAAAGACCCGTACTCAGAAAAGTATGAGGCACTGATGAAAGAAATCAAAGATGACAGAAACCGATGGAGAGATATATCATGTTCCTATATTGAAAGAATGAATATCATGAAAATGACTATACTAACAAAGCAATCTACAGATTGAATGCAATCCCTATCAAATCACCAATGGCATTTTTGACAGAACTAGAACAAAAAATCTTAAAATTTGTATGGGGACACAAAAGACCCCAAATAGCCAAAGCAATCTTGAGAAAGAAAAAAGAAGCTGGAGGAATCAGACTCCCTGACTTCAGACTATACTACAAAGCTACAGTAATCAAGACAATATGGTACTGGCACAAAAACAGAAATATGAATCAATGGAACAGGATAGAAAGCCCAAAGATAAACCCACACACTTATGGTCAACTAATCTATGACAAAAGGAGGCAAGGACGTACAATGGAGAAAAGACAGTCTCTTCAGTAAGTGGTGCTAGGAATACGGGACAGCTACATGTAAAAGAATGAAATTAGAACACTCCCTAACAGCATACACAAAAATAAGCTCAAAATGGATTAAAACTTGAATATAAGACCAAACATTATAAAAATCTCAGAGGAAAACATAGAAAGAACACTCTTTGACATAAATCACAGCAAGATCTTTTTTGATCCACCTCCTAGAGTAATGGAAATAAAAACAAAAATAAACAAAGGGGACCTAATGAAACTTAAAAGCTTTTGCACAGGAAAGGAAACTACAAAGAAGATGAAGAGACAACCCTCAGATTGGGAGAAAATATTTGCAAATGAATCAACAGAAAAAGGATTAATCTGTAACATATATAAATGCTCATGCAGCTCAACATTGAAAAAAAACAACCCAATCAATAAATGGGCAGAAGACCTAAATAGACTTTTCTCCAAAGAAGACATACAGATGGCCAAGAGGCACATGAAAAGCTGCTCAACATCACTAATTATTAGAGAAATGCAAATCGAAAATACAATGAGATATCACCTCACACCAGTTAGAATGGGTATCATCAGAAAATCTACAAACAACAAATCCTGGAGAGGGTGGAGAGAAAAGGGAATCTTCCTGCTCTGTTTGTGGGAATGTAAATTGATACAGCCACGATGGAGAACAGTATGGAGGATCTTTAAAAATCTAAAAATAGAACCACCATATGACCCAGCAATCCCATTACTGGGCATATACCCAGAGAAAACCATAAGTCAAAATAAACATACACCTCAATGTTCATTGCAGCACTATTTACAATAGCCAGGTCATGGAAGCAACGTAAATGCCTATCAACAGATGAATGGATAAAGAAGATATGGTACATATATACAATAGAATATTACTCAGCCATAAAAAGGAATGAAATTGGGTCATTTGTAGAGATGTGGATGGACCTAGACACTGTCATACAGAGTGAAGTAAGTCAGAAAGAGAAAAACAAATATCATATAATAATGCATACATGTGGAATCTAGAAAAATGGTACAGATGAACTGGTTTGCAAAGGAGAAATAGGGACACAGATATAGAGAACAAATGTATGGACACCAAGAGGAGAAAGTGGGAGGTTGGTGGTGGGATGAACTGGGAGATTGGGACTGACATATATACACTAATATGTATAAAATAGATAAGTAATAAGAACCTGCTGTATAAATAAATAAAATAAAAATTTAAAAAAGTGAAATTAATGAACAGAATAAATACTTTGCCATAAGAGATTGAAACTCTCAAAAAGAACTAAACAAAACTTCTGGAGCTGAAGAAATCAAATGAGATGAAGAACACATGAGAAAGCAATGAAAATAGAGCAGATCATATGGGAGAGAGAATTAGCTAGCTGGAAGATAGAAATCTAGAAATGATACAGGTAGAAGAAGAGAGAGAACTAAGCTCTAAAAAATAAAGAAATTTTATTAGAATAATCCAATTCCATTAGAAAAGGCAATATTAAGGTAGTGGGTATCCCACAAGATGAAGAGAGGGAGAAGGGAGCAGAGACTTTCTTTAAAGAAATAATACTTGAAAACTTCCCAAATCTGAATAAGAACCAGATATAAAAGTACGTGAGTTAATAGAACACCTAATTACCTCAACGCAAAAACACCTTATCCAAGGCATATTCTAAGTGTCAAAAATTATGACAAAGAAAGAAGTTTCAGGGCAGCCAGGGGGAAAAGGATGGTAATCTACCAAGAAGACCGCATTAGGCTATCAGCAGATACCTCAGCAGAAACTCTACATGCCAGAAGAGAGTGGAATAGCATTTTCAAAATACTGAAAGCTATAACTGTCAGCCTGGAATACTCTATCCAACAGCATTATCATTCAGTTATGAAGAAGAAATAAAGTCTTTCCCAGACAAAGAAAACTAAGGGAGTTCATCACCAGTAAACCTACCTTACAAGAAATACTGAAAGGAGCTCTTCTACCTGAAAAAAAATGCAAACGTATATAAAACTTTGAGCAAGGTGATAAATAGACAGAATCAGGGCTTCCCTGGTGGCGCAGTGGTTGGGAGTCTGCCTGCTAATGCAGGGGAGGCGGGTTCGAGCCCTGGTCTGGGAGGATCCCACATGCCGCGGAGCAACTGGGCCCGTGAGCCACAATTACTGAGTCTGCGCGTCTGCAGCCTCTGCTCCGCAGCGGGAGAGGCTGCGATGGTGGGAGGCCCGCGCACCGCGATGAAGAGTGGCCCCCACTTGCCACAACTAGAGAAAGCCCTCACACAGAAACGAAGACCCAACACAGCCATAAATAAATAAATAAAAATTAAAAAAAAAAAAAAATAGACAGAATCAGAAAATTGAAACTCTGTATCAGAATATCTTGTGAAACACTTTATTATAGCATAAAGTTTAAGGGGAAAAAAGCAGTATAAATAACTATAGCTACTTCAATTTGGTAATTAAATCACAATATAAAAAGGAACAATTTGAGGCAACAAAAACATAAATGGGGAAGGGGAAAAGAATAGAACACACACTGACAAATAAAGATAAGATGTTCTCTGTAGAAAAAAGACTGTTTTATCTATGAGACTCTTATACAAACTTCATGATAACTACAAAGCATAAAGCTAGAGCAAAGACACAAAACATTAAAAAAAGAAAAAGAAAAAGGAAACGGAGAAAAACATCATAGAAAACAACTAAACTAAAATGATGGACAGAAACACAAGGATAAAGAAACAATGGAGACATATAACAACCAGAAAACCAAATATAAAATAGTACTAAGTCCTCATTTATCAATAATCACCCTAATTATGTCTGCATTGAATTGACCAATCAAAAGACACAGAGTTGCTGCATGGATTAAAGAACAAGACTCAACTATATGCTGCTTCCAGGAGGTTCATCTCAGCTCTAAAGACAACCATAAGCTCAAAGCAAAGAGATAGAAGATATTACTCCAAGAAAATGGCAGCCAAGTGAAAGTGGGTGTCACCATATTCATATCAGATAAAATAGACTTCAAGCCAGAAAAAGTAACTAAAGACAAAGATGCACATTATATAATGATAAAGCAGAAAATTCATCAAGAAGACATGAGTTATTAATGTATATGCACCTGACATAGGAACACTAAAGTATACAAAGCAATTTTTAACAGATCTAAAGGGGGATATTGTCAGCAACACAATAATAATAGTAGGTGACTTTACCACCCCACTTGCATCAATGGATAGATCATCCATACAGAAAGTCAACTAGGAAACAATGGCCTTAAATGAAACATTAGGCCAGATGTATTTAACAGATTTACTTAGAATATTCCATCCAAATGCAGCAGAACACACTTTATTCTCACGTGCAAATGGAACATTCTCAAGAATTGAGACACAAAACAAGCCTTAATAAATTTAAGAAAATTGAAAATATATCAAGCATCTTTCCCAATCACAATGGTATAAAACTAGAAATAAACTACAAGAAGAAAGCTGGAAAAATCACAAATATGTGGAGACTAAACAACATGCTACTAAATAACTATTGGGTCAATGAAGAAATCAAAGGAAAAAATTTTTTAAATACCTGAAGACAAATGAAAATAAACATATGACATAGCAAAATCTATGGGATGCAACAAAAGAGGTATTAAGAGGAAAGTTTATAGCAATAATACAGGCCTACCTCAAGAAACAAGGAAAATCTCAAACAATCTAAACTTGCACCTAAAGGAACTAGAGAAAGAAAAACAAACTAAGCCCAAAGTTAGAAAAAAGGAAATAATAAAGATCAGAGCAGAAATAAATGAAATGGAGACTAAAACAATAAAAAAGATCAATGAAACAAAGAGCTGATTCTTTGCAAAAGTAAACAAAATTGACAAAACCTTTAGCTAGACTAAGAAACAAAGAGAGAAAGCTCAAATAAATAAAATCAGAAATGAAAGAGGAGAAATAACCAGGGATACACAGAAATAAAAAGGATTCTAAGAGAATGTTATGAATACTTATACACCAACAAATTGGAAAACCTAGAAAAATAGATAAATTCTTCTAATTATAAGCCTTCCAAGACTGAATCATGAAGAACTGGAAAATCTGAAGAGACTAATCACTAGTAAGGAAATTGTAAAAGTAATAAAAAATCTCCCCCCAAACAAAAGTTTTAAGACCAGATGGCTTCATAGATAAGTTCTCCAAAACGCTCAAAGATTTAATACCTATTCTTCTCAAATTCTTCCATAAAACTGAAGAGGAGGGAATGCTTCCTAACTCATTTTGCGAGTCCAACATTACCCTGATACCAGAACCAGGCAAGGACAACACACACACACACACAATTTACAAGTCAATATCTGATGAACTTAAAAGCAAAAATCCTCAACAAAGTATTAGCAAACTGAATACAACCATACATTAAAAGAATCATATGCCAAGATCAAATGGGATTTATTTCAGGGATACAGGATGGTTCAACATTTGCAAATCAATCAATGTGATACATCACATTAACAAAATGAAAGATAAAAATTATATGGTCAAGTAAGAGAGTAACATTGCTATATATACACTACCAAATGTAAAATAGATAGCTAGTGGGAAGCAGCTGCATGGTACAGGGAGATCAGCTCAGTGCTTTGTGACCACCTAGAGGGGTGGGATAAGGAGGGTGGGAGGGAGACTTAAGAGGGAGGGGATATGGGGATATACGTATGCATATAGCTGATTCACTTTGTTATACAGCAGAAACTAACACAATACTGTAAAGCACTTATACTCCAATAAAGATGTTAAAAAAACTTATATGGTCACCTCAACAGATGCAGAAAAGCATTTGACAAGACTAAACACCCATTATAATAAAAACTCAATAAATTTAATATAGGAGTATGTACCTTAACATAATAAAGGCCATATATGATGAACCCACAGCTTACATCATACTCAATGGTGAAAAATTGAAAGCTATTCCTCTAAGATCAGAAACAAGTCAAGATGCCTACTCTCACCTCTTTTATTCAACATAGTATTCTACCCAAAGCAATTAGGCAAGAAAAATAAATTAAAAGGTATTCAAATTGGAAAGGAAGAAGTAAAACTGTTATTATTCACAGGTTACATGATTTTATATATAGAAAACCCTAGAGAATCCACAAAAAAACCTATTTGAAATAATAAATAAATATAATAAAGTTTCAGGGTAATATATATATATATATATATATATATATATATATATATATATACACACACACACAAAAATCTATTTGTTTCTATATACTAACAACAAACTAGCAGAAAAAGAAATTAAGAAAACAATCTCACTTACAATTGCAACAAGAAGAAAAATATACTTTGGAATAAATTTAACCAAGGAAATGAAAAATTTGCACACTGAAGACATTAATGAAAGATGTTGAAAAAGATACAATTAAATGGAAAGATATACTATGCTCATGGACTGGAAATATTAGTATCGTGTCCATCCTACCCCAAACAATCTACAGATTCAATGCAATCCATATCAAAATTGCAATGGCATTTTTCAAAGATATAGAATAAACAATCCTAAAATTTGTATGGAAACACAAAAGAAACTGAATAGCCAAAACAATCTTGAGAAAGAAGAACAAAGCTGGAAACTTCACACTCCCTGGTTTAAAACTACATTACAAAGCTATAGTTATCAAAACAGTATGGCATTTGCATAAAGACAGACACCTCAGTGGATCAGAATAGGGAGCCTAGAAATAAACTCACACATATATGGTCAATTAATTTATGACAAAGGAGCCAAGAATATACACTGGGGAAAGGATAGACTCTTCAATAAATGGTGTTGGGAAAACTGGACAGCCACACACAAAAGAACAAGACCAGACCACTGTCTTATACCATACACAAAAATCAACTCAAAATGGATTAAAGAACTTAAATGTAAGACCTGAAACCATGAAACTCTTAGAAGGAAACATAGGCAGCACACTCTTTGACATGGGTGTTATCAATATCTTTCTGAATATGTCTCCTCAGGCAAGGAATAAACAAATGGGAGTACATCAAACTAAAAAGCTTCTACATAGCAAAGGAAATAATCAACAAAATGAAAAGACAATCTACTGAATGGGAAAAGATATTTGCAAATCATATATTCAATAAGGAGTTAATATCCAAAATATTAAAAAAAAAAATCTCCTACAACTGAACAAAAACAAAAAAACAACCTGATTGAAAAATGGGCAGAGGAGTTGAATTGACATTTTTCCAAAGAAGACATACAAATGGCCAACAGGCACATGAAAATATGTTTACCATCACTAACTATTAGGGAAATTCAAATCAAAATCACAATGAGATATCACCTCACACCCTTTAGAATGGTTATAACCAAAAAAGTAAGAAATAACAAATGTTGGGAAGGATGTGGAGAAAAGGGACCACTCAATTACTGTTGGTAGGAATAAATTGGTGCAGCCACTATGGAAAACAGTATGGAAATTTCTCAAAATAATAGAATAGAACTACTATATGATCTAGCTATTCCATTTCTGGTTATTTTCCCAAAGAATACAAAAACACTAATTCAAAAGTTACATGCACCTCTTTGTTCACCACAACATTATATATAATAACCAAGATATGGAAGCAACCTAAGTGCCCATCAATGGATGAATGGATAAAGAAGATGTAAACACACACATACACATGCACGCACACACACAGGAATACTACTCAGCCATAAAAAAGATGAAATCTTTCCATTTGTGACAACATGGATGAAACTTGAGGGTATTGTGTTAAATGAAATAAATCAGATGGAGAAAGACTAATATCTTATGATTTCACTTATATGTGGAATATAAAAATAATATTAAATAAAATAAAAAGTAAATGAACAAACCAAAGCAAAAAAAAAAAAAAAATGCAAACAAATAAAAAAAACACATAGATACAGAGAACAGAGAAATGGTTACCAGAGGGGAGAGGGGCTGGGGAGAGAGTAAAATGGGTAAAGTGAGTCAACAGTATGGTGATGATGGAAACTAAACTTTCAGTGGTGAGCATGCTATTGTGTACAGAAGTCAAAATACAATGTGGTACACAAGAAACATATATCATGTTATAAACCAATGTTACCTCAATTTAAACAATGAAATAAAATTTATGAGGGGAACATTTGAAGTTTTTATTTCCTTAAAGGAAATAAATCTTATTTTCTAATCTGAATAGCCTTATCAAAGGTTTATATTTGAGTCTAAATGGTGAATCTGAAATGGAAGCTATTAACAAATCCATAGAACGTCTTCAATGACACTCTATTTTAAGAGTCCCAGTGGAAGAGAATTCGGTTTTAACCAAAAAAAAAAAAAAAAAGTGAAATAAAAGATGAATTAAAGGACTTTTGAAGAAGAGCCAGTAGATGAGAACCATCTGAAATGTTTGCACAGAGTTATCACTAAGAATATTTTAACTAAATTGTTGTTACATAATCAGCACAATTGCACCCTAAGAGAAGATTATGATTCCATGTGTTCTGACCCTTTAGGGAGTCTGTCCAAATGGGAAATAATTTATCAACGAGTTTAGTTCTTGCTTTCAAATTACCTTCATGCATCACCTCATGGGCATTAAAATTTTATTATTGAGGATTCTCTAAGAGTCCTAGACCCTGGTCATTAATATAAATTTCTTCTTAACATCTATAACTTTTGATCCCATTCCATTTTTTAAAATTGGATACACACATACATAATATATTTAGCATGACTAAAGAAAGAGAAGATACTTTATTCTTTAATCTTTCTGTTTTTGACATAAAAGCATAGATTTTAACTTTAAGTTCTGGAAAAGAAAAAATCTCTCATAACTGAGTAAATCTATAAAGTTTTTTCATGAAAATTAAGGTTAGGAAAATGTTTTAAAAAAAGATTTCTACTAATTATCAAATACAGCAGTAATAAAAAGATATTGAAAAATGAAGTAGGCATCATATATTTCCACACAATTTTAAAATGTCCAGTGGAAACATTAAACCTCATTTTCCAGAATTGAATTGCATAATACAGTGTAGTATGTCCTAAAAAATGTTGTTCCTTCTACTTTTAACATTATTTAATAAACATTTGTTCTGTTAACAAAAGTTGGCATTATATTGACAGAATGAATTATTTCTGTATTACGTACCAATAGAGACAGGTGGATTTTGTGAAGAAACAAGATAGTTTCTCTCAGTATTTCTCCTGCTGAAGGAATTCTTATCAACATTGCATACATTTTTAAAAGACCATTAACAACTTCAAATGCCTGAAACTAGTTCCCACTTAGGAACAGACTCTTTGACAATGTTAAAACACAAGAGCTACATGCCAGGACAAGGTGAACTCATGTGCGCTATTTTTTTTTTTTTTAACTTTTTGTTTTGTATTGGAGTATAGTTGATTAACAGTGTTGTGTTAGTTGCAGGTGTACCAGAAAGTGATTCAGTTATACATATACATGTATCTATTCTTTTTCAAATTCTTTGCAAAAGAAAACCATCTCATCAGAATCTACACCATCTACTCCTTCTCAAGTCCTGTTACCAACACACCTCCTAATATGTACTTGGAGAAAATGGGATTGGATCCAACGTTCTAGGTGCTGTGAGGAAGCTTTTATTCATAACTGGTGCCCAGGATCTCAGCAAAATACAAATAAAGCAACTTCACTGTCCATTAGATAATCCATGTGTAAGCTTTTAAAGCAACGTTTTCCTAATTGGCTGATGGTAAAGACTACAAGAATCTTTCTCACTCTTTCAGAGGTAAACTAAAGGGAATTTTGCTAAAACTTAACAACCCTATAATTTAAATAGATGACCAAACTGTCTAGGACTAAGTTTGGGTATATTTGTATGCTCATGTGCACCAACCAATGGAGATTGAATAGAGAAAGAAAATACAATTTAAAAAATAATAATAACCTTATGGGACAGACATCATCTTCTTTAATGTCCATACTGTGAATGAGTTTTATATGCTGGAGCCTGAAACATATATAGTTTGGGAACTCTTTTTTAAGAAAAATAGTGCAAAATTATAAATACATAATTAGATATGAAAGTAAATATTTAGAATGATAAAAGCTATAATTTACAAACTTGAAAAGCTGATAATTACTACTGACATCACCAGTCTGGAAAAACATCTTAAGAATTTTATTATTTAACTGTTTAAAGCTACATACTTTTCTTACAGTTTTTGACTGCATACTCTGCAAACACCTCTTCATATAAAATTTAGAAATATAATTTTAACAGAAAGAATATAGACATAGTTTGACCTTTTTTCTGTCTAGCATGATTAACCAAAAGCATGGTGTAGAAATGCTTCTTTCAAATTTGCAACTGTCATTACTGTTAATGTCATTGTAGTAGGTTGAATTGTGCCCCCTAAAAAATATATGTCTATGTCTTAACCCCTGGTACCAGTGAAAGTGACCTTATTTGAAAATAGGGTTTTTGCAGATGTAACTAAGTTAAGGACTTTGAGATAAGATCATTTTGGATTTAAGGTGGGCTCTTAATCCAATGACTGTTGTCCTCATAAGAGAGACACAAGGGAAGCCATATGAAGATGGAAATAGAGATTGGAGTGATGCATCTAGCAAACCAAAGAATGCTTAGGATGGCCAGAGCCACCAGAAACTGGGAGAGAGGCAAGGAGTAGATTCTCTCTCAGAGCCTCCAGAAAGGACCAACCCTACCAACTCCTTGATTCCAGACTTACAGCCACCAGAAGTGTGAAAAGAATAAAATTTCTGTTGTTTGAAGTCACCATGTTTATGGTAATTTGTTACAGCAGCCCTAAGAAACTAATGCCATTGTGTGCTTTTAATTAAGTTTCTTTTACACATAAAATTTAAGAATTCAGTCATTTCAAGTTTCCTTCTTCAATATTAATCTTAAGTAATTTTCAGATTGATGACACTTGTTAATCAGTTTGTATTAATGCCCTCACTGAAGTGATATATAATGAATTTTATGTTATCTTTTCTGAAAGAGTGCAGTTTCATCTTGACCAAATGGAGTAATCTTCCAGTTACAATTTTGCATATCTGATAATTAGATCTTTTTTTCCTCACATTAGCTTCTGACTTTGTACATTTCATAATTTTGTTTCCCCTCCACCATCCACAACTTGCAGTGGGTACCATAGGATAATTTCATCCAACTATCTGACTCCTCATCCTACACTATCTTTTGCAATGCCAGGTAAGTGGGCAGAGGGGGCATTAGAAGTACCTATGACATAACTGTACACAGAAGTGATTGTAAACCACAAAACTGTTCCACTACTTGTGTCCACTGTTCAACTAACCTCTAGCCAAATCCCAGAAGTGCCCACAGCCACTTCAGCACCACTAGATGTGGGATGACATGTGACAGGAAGGGAGAGTGGAAAGTTACATTAGTTTTTTTTTTTAATTTTATATTGGAGTAGAGTTGATTTACAATGTTGCATTAGTTTCAGGTGTCCAGCTAAGTGATTCAGTTATATGTCTACATGTATCCATTCTTTTTCAGATTCTTTTCTCATATAGGTTATCATAGAATATTGAGTAGAGTTCCCTGTGCTGTACAGTAGGTCCTTGTTGATTCTCTATTTTATATATAGTAGTGTGTGTATGTTAATCCCAAAATATGCCTTATTTTAGCAATTTGAACAGAAAAAAAAATATGATTGTGTGAACACATCGATAGGGTCCTTTCTTGGAAGGAGCCCAGGCAAGTGAGGAGTCCTGAATCTTAAGTTTCAACTAACTTCCTAGTAAGTTCATCTCCACATATGGCATGTATTTTCAAAATGTGAAAGTATATCTTCCTTTTTGATTTTAAAAACTTACTCTTAGGTTTAACTGCAGTGAACAGTTTTGGATGCACATGTTTCCCCTACTCATAAAATGCCCTTCTCCTTTTATCTGAGTGGTGAGCTCTAACTCATTCTTCAAATCTTATTTAATATAATAATTTCTGTAGAAAAATGTCTCTGAATCTCCTGGACAGGCTCATACTCCCAGATCTATTGTCACACATTTAGTATGGTATTTAATTATAATAAAATTTATAACCTTCTTCCCTAACAAGATCGTAAGCTCCTTGTGGACAGGGTCATTTTATTCATCTCTGTATCCCTTTGCATATGCATGGGAAACCCTTGAGGATAGAAAGGAAAAAGCTTACAGTGTAAGGAAGATAAGGCACATCAACAAACAATGAATTCAATACTAAGCAAATATTTACTAAGTATCTACTATGTGCCAGGCACTGTTCTGGGAGCTAGGGAAACATTGGGAAGAAGGCAATCAGTACTAAATGTATTAGAGCTACAGACAAAGAGCAGATTGGGGAGGGGGTCAAAAGTGAGGGAGGAAGCTTGCAATTTTAAATGGTGTTATCAGGATTGGCTTAATCTAAGAAGTAATATTTAAGGAAACACTTAGGGAAGCCAGGAATTAGACCCATAGACATGTAATGGGGGAGAGTTGTAAGGAAGAGGAAACAGCGAAATCTGGTGCCTTAAGATGGGAGCACATCTAAGATCTCTGTGGGGCAACAAGGAAGCCTAACCTTGCTGGAGCCAATTAAATAAAGGTGGCACAGCAGACAGAAGGCTAGAGAAGAAACAAGGTGTGTAGCACTTCTTAGCTGTTTTAAAGACTTAGCTTAATTCTTGAGAGAGTTGGGGAACTTTGAAGGATTTTATCAGGATCACTCTGGCTCGAAAATACATTGAAAGCACTCAAACGAGGAAGCAGGAGGAGCAGATAAAAGTAATGGTGGTTTAGGTTGGGTTGGTAGCAATAAATGTGATGTGAAGTAGTCAGATTCTGGATATATCAATATATTTGAAGGTAGAGCCTATAGTATTTTCTGAAGAAAATTTAGAAGGGTAAGAAAGATAGAGGGGTCAGGATGGCTCTTTTGGCCTGAATAAGTAAAGAGATGGGATTTGTCTTTTAACTAATATAGGGAAAACTATGAGTAGAGCAAGGTTTTTGTTTGTTTTTTAGAAATGTATATTTAGATGAGAATTTAATTTTAACTTTGCTAAGTTTGAGATACTGAATGGAAGCATTGTAATGGAAATGCTGAGAAGGCAGTTGGAATGCAAGTTGAAAATTGAGGTAGAGATTTGGAATGGAAATATAAATTTGGAAGTCACACGGACATAAAGAACATACTTGCAGTTGCCAAGAGGAAGTGGGTGGAAGAGGGAAGGATTGGGAGTTTGAGATTAGCAGATGCAAATTATTATATATAGAATGGATAAACAAGGCCCTACTGTATAGCATAGGGAACTATATTCAATATCCTGTGATAAACCATAATGGAAAAGAATATGAAAAAATGTGTGTGTGTGTGTGTGTGTGTGTGTATATACAACTGAAACACTTTGCTGTACAGTGGAAATTAACACAACATTGTAAATCAACCAAATATCCATAAAATAAATTTTAAAAATTTGGAAGTCATCATAATATAGATGGAATTTAATCCATAAGACTTGATAAGTTTCCCAAAGAAGAGTGAAGAAAAAGGGGGAAAAGTCTGTGGACCAAGCCCTGGGTTGTTCCAAAATTAAGGGTTAGAAGAAAGAGGAGGTATCAGCAGAGGAGACAGAAAAGAAGCAACCAATAATGCAGGAAGAAGCCAAACGTGTGACACTTTCACACTGAAAAGCCATGTGAATAGTGTATCAAAGAGGAGAGAGTGTCCAATTGTTGCTGAAAAGTCAAATGCTACACATAAATTGGGAATGAAAATTGATCACTGTGTTTAGCAACACAGAGGTCAATGGTGGTCTCAAATAGAAATTTTTATGGAGTAGTGGGGGCAAAAGAGTTTAGGAGAGAAAGGAAATAGAAGAATTGAGGACAATTATTATTGATGATTCTCTCAAGGAGTTTTGCTTCAACAGGGAGCAAAGTAATAGGGCAGAAACTAGAGGGTAAGTGGGGACAAAGCAATGATTTTAAGATGGACACTATAAAAGGTTGTGCTGATGGGAAAAATTCAATCTAGAGGTGGGGGAAGTAGTAACACAGGTAGGAAAAGAATTGAAGGAGAGATGTCCTTGAGGAGGGAAGAAGAGATGGGAGCAGTGGAGCAACCAGCCTTGGGTTATTCCCCAAATAATTCATCTGGGGAAGAGGAGGTGAATGTTTGAGGAGAGACAAGAGATGTGCAAGGTTGGTTAAGAGAATGGAGAAATAAATGAACTAATGAAAAATAAATGCCAGGCAGCATTAAAAGTCCACATGAGACCTGTGTTCAGGTCATCAAGAAGATGTATTTTTCTCCATCTATGTTCTGCTACTTTGGGTCCAGGCATAGATTATGGAGAAAATTTGATATAATCAAGATTGTGAATTTGCTGAGTGAGTACCACAAAATAAGAAAATGGCAAGGAAGTTAGACATGTTGAAAAGAGATTGAATATAACTGTTATCCGTGAAATTTAAACCATACAAGGAGAGGAATGAACATGTCAAAGGAGCAACGGATGAGGAAAATCAGTAGAATGAGTAAATTGGAGGTCCCAGTAAAGTTGAAAGATTTTTAGTCAGGATAAAAGTGAGCTGGAAGATGGACCTAGAGACTGTCATACAGAGTGAAGTAAGTCAGAACGAGAAAAATAAATACCGTATGCTAACACATATATATGCAATCTAAAATATAAAATAAAGTTAGGAAAAATAAAAAGTGAGCTGGAGAGATAGGATTGTTATCAAAGAGTGTGATGCATGAAACAGAGATTACAGAGAAATTGTAGATATTCATGATGCAAAGTCCAAGGCATGATCCTGGGAGTGGCTCAGATAGGGGAGAGGAGAAGAGTGTAAGGAATTGAGAACTCAAGGTTCAGGAAGGGTCATCTGTGCATATATTAAAATCAACTGAATTGAAATAAAGAACAGGAGTAATGTAGATAATGAGAGTAAGCCAGGAGCTAGAAAACAAAGAAATCAGGAGGAGTGAGCCAGGCAGCGAACAGAACAATGAGGAGCAGGGGATGATTTATAGTGCAATGACATGATGTTCAAAGCTGGGAATTTTTACAGATGATGGAGAAATAATGATTAAAGAAAAGTAGCAATGCAGCACAAGGAGGACACCTAGTAACTCCAGGCTCAATGAGAGAAAACTGGCAGGTAGAAGGAGAGACACAACCTGAGAGATCTACGGGGGAAGCAATGTCTTCGGGTATAGCCAGGTTCAGTTAGAGTAGGAAGGTAAAAGCAAGGTACACATTAGAATAGACAGGGAGATGAGTTGACATTGGACCACAGATTTCAGAAGGCAGAATAGAAGAGTTTCAGAGGTTAGGGAGAGAAGAAAGATGGGGTAGAATAAAATGATATGCAAAGTCATAGAATGATTAAATATTGATGAAGAAAGATTAGTTGAGAGTCTAAGGCTTTTTATGGTGGCCCACAAATGGGAATAAAGTGCAAAATAAGGTAAATCCTAGTGGATTCAAAGCAGATAATAGCAGTAGATACTGTGAAGGTAATGTAAGTGGTATTAAGAGGTAGCAGATGAAAAAGATAAAAATTAAAATTAAAAAAAAAAGAGGTAGGGAATGTAAATTGATACAGTCACTATGGAGAACAGTATGGAGGTTCCTTAAAAATCTAAAAATAGAACTACCATATGACCCAGCAATCCCACTACTGGGCATATACCCAGAGAAAACCATAATTCAAAAAGATACATGCACCCCAATGTTCATTGCAGCACTACTTACAATAGCCAGATCATGGAAGAAACCTAAATGCCTATTGACAGACAAGTGGATAAAGAAGATGTGGTACATATATACAATGGAATATTACTCAGCCATAAAAAGGAACAAAATTAGGTCATTTGTAGAGATGTGGATAGACCTAAAGACTGTCATACAGAGTAAAGTAAGTCAGAAAGAGAAAAACAAATGTTGTATATTAATGCATATATGTGGAATCTAGAAAAATGGTACAGATGAACCAGTTTGCAGCACAGAAATAGAGACACAGATGTAGAGAACAAACATATGGACACCAAGGGGAGAAAGCAGGGGTGGTGATGGTGGTGGTGGGATGAATTGGGAGATTGGAATTGACATATATACGCTAGTGTGTATAAAATAGATAACTAGTAAGAACCTGCTATATATAAAAAAAAATTATATAAAATTCAAACAAACAGAAGAGGTAGCAGATGGAATATTAAAAGGGCAATAACAGCCATAAGAGATTAAAGTCTATAAAAATTCAGAAGAGTACAAATTATCTCTCTTTCCTTTAAGATGCATAGGGAGCATGAGTTATCTGAACTAATTCTCGTTGTCTAACCTTCCTAAAAGCACCAACCTGTGGGACTCATCACTAGGTGTGGCATCAGGAATAATAGATATTTAGCCCAAAGTAGCCACCTCATATATGGCTGCTCTGTGCTAGGCTAGTGCCAGCACAAAGATAATATTATGCTTTTAATTGTGTTTTTCAATTCTCCTTTTAGTGAAGAGTTGGTAGAGAGGGGTATGGGACATATTCCAAAGAATAGTGTGTTATCTCAACAATGAGAAAAGGTAACATGGAATCAATCCAGATATACTTTGTGTTAAAAATAGACTAGTTTGGCAGTTGGTTGTTTGGTCCGAGGTGTCCTAGTGCTGGCACCTACAAGCTGTTGGGTGGTGCTGGGTCTTGGTGCTGGTGACCTGGGATGTCACCAGCACAGGCAGTGTTCATGAGGCTGGGTATTCCCCAGTATGTCTGCCACCTGTGTCTGTATCCCTGAGGAGGGTCACAGTCACCACCACTGCCCCCTGCCTCTCCAGGAGACTCTCCAAGACCAGCAGGTCCCTCTCCTTCAAAAGGAATATTTTCTTTTAAAAAATCTCAAGAGATGGAGGAGGCAAAGAGCATAAATGAGTATCATTAGTATTTCTAAGCCAGCTTACCATATATCTGAGTTCAGAAGATGTGAAGATACTTTTCTATTACTGAGTTTTATATCCCCCATTCCACCCCACCCCCAAGCAGAAAGGTTTATAAGGCCTTTCACATCCCAGGGCAAATCACTACATTAAAACTTATAATAGCTAAGGCATATGGATTTCTTTTATAGAAAGGAGAGAGGACTATTTGTGAATTCAGGATATTTACAGGCAAATCTATTGTAAGAGATTTTACCAATGAAAATTAAAGATCTGGAAAATGATCTCCTCTGGACCTATATTCTCAAGTGAAGATTCTCCCTTCAGCACACTCTAATCATATGCAAATACTTGTGACAAGTACAAAATAGGGGAAAAAATGTAATCCTTGCAAAGGAGATAAAAGCTGTGGATTGAATTTTTTAAATCTTTCTATAGCTGTGAAATTAGAACTAAGATTTCTAGATCAGGATGGCAATAAATATTGTCCAAATTTATATCTGCATATATATATATATATGTGTGTGTGTATATATATATATATATAACTTTGAATACATGAATCAGACTTAGTTTTGAGTTCAGTGATTCTTGTCCAAAAGATTCTGATGCCTACCATTTCTAAATTTTCTTATCAAGCAATAAAAATTGAGTCCTCCAGTTCTCTGAGCATATTTTTGGAGTATTAAAGCCAATGTAAAATGCCACCCTTGATATAACAATCTTGGGATAACTGGACTATTGACTAACTGAACCACCTTAAAATGCAGAAGAAAATGTGAGGGTGAACACCAAGGGAAGCTTGAATTCCAAGAAACAGTAGAAAATAATGAGAACCACGATTCCTTAACACCTCACCTGACACATTTAACTTTCCCCAGTCAGGACTCAGCCCCTTCAAAGCATGGTGTAAAAACTCTGTCATCTATCCTAAGGGTGAATTCTTAGACCATTAGAACATCCTAGCATGGGAGAAGGATATGCCTTACCTCCAAATTCGTTCCTTCTTACTTTCAAGTTTCTATTGTTAACAATTCTTATGTGATCACTCCTCGTGGGTGACCAAGGCCATTCCTCTAACTAGATAGTAACCAACCACAGTGGGAAAAATTACCATTCTTACCATAAGATACTCATCAATTACTGAACAAGTTATTTTCTAAGAGGCATGAACATACGTGTTCATAACAAATAAACTAGTGTCTCACTATTTTCTTGGCTTTTTAAAACCTTAGTTGTCTTTTCTCTTGTGGTCAGCAATAGATCAGAGAAGAAGTAGAGCAGTGTTTAAGAGCACAGGCTATGAAATGTGGTGCCTACTATTACTAGCCATTTGACCTTGAGCAAATTGTGCAATTTCTCTGTCCCTTAAGTTCCTCACTTCCCAGCACTGGACCCCATTTAGACCTCCATCAGCACTCTTGACTAACTTGCAGAAAACCCATACTTAGAAAACCTTGCATTGAGAAGGCTAAATTGTACTACTTATAACTTGGAGGTCGCTTAGACACTCTAAGCTTGACTTATTGATTGCCTCCAAATGTGTAAAAAGATACTTGAAAGAGGATGCTGACCAGCTGTGACCAAAATGACAGAAACAGCCAAATTAACTTATAGCATGAGTGCAGTTTAACACAAGGAGGAACTTCTCAATTGTGTAGGTAAAGTGGCAAACCAACATACTACCAAAGATTACAGCATTACTCTCTCTGAAGCTCTTTAAAAAATAAAAATAAAGTATAAAAAAAGGTACTTTAATGCCTATAATGGGCCCGAGCAAATGCAAAGGAATAAATGTGGAAACCCTTTAGGATCCACTGAGCTCCTGTTACAAGACGTCTCAAGGGTAGAATTGCATTTGACCATATACATCAGAAGATACAAGTGGACACTTTGATTACTGGTACTCATCAAATAAAGGTTTTGTAATGTGCCTATATTTCTTCATTTTCTCTGAACACAAAAATAATTGAACAGCCTTTGCAGGCACTCTCAGGCACATCCATTTAGTCATGGTGTATGTTTTAGTCCAAGTGGTTAGAGTACAGGGAGTCCCAAGCCAATGAATCAATGCTTAAGCCTAGAAGATTGGTCCCAATTAGTGTTCTGTGTCCAGCGCCAAAATTAAGAGAGATAATTGTGTTAGACTTCTGCATACAACTTTCCAGATATGAGCCACTTAAAATGCTTAAGTGAATTTGTGAGGATGCATTGAGAAGTTAGACATGAGTGTGGTACACTCCCTGCTCTTGTGAGCTCATAGACTCATGGTAAAAGAGATACATTCTTGATTCACTGTGCTATAGGAAACATGTAAGAGGTTAGTTGATCATGGCAACCCTTGGGAAAAGCATTCTGATTTGCTGTGTCTTGTGTGCTCTCTTTTGGCTCTGAAGAGGGAAAAAGTGTCACAATCCTGCTTGGGGTGGGTACTCTAACATTCACAAACTAGAAGGGACAAAGAACCTAATCCAAATATATCATTTTAAAATGAAAAACCCTGTGCTGGGGATTGTGAAGATTGCCCAAACAAGTAGTGACAGAAATGGAGTAAAACTAAAATATTGTCAGAATAGGCTAAATAATGCTGAAATAACAAACAACTTGAAAAACTCAAAGCCCGAAAACAACCACCTGTATTTCTTGTTCATGCTACCTGTGGCAAGGGAGCTCCTGTTTATGGTCAAGTTTTCTGGCTAATGGAGGCTTCATCTCAACAGAAGCATCTATGGAAGACCATGCACCAGATCTTAAAGCTTTGGCTGAAGAAAGCCCCATGTTCATATCTAACAGTAGCTGGGCAGAAAGTAGGATCTTATCCAGTGTCTAAAATAACAGCCTGGTCATAATCTGACCAAAGCAGAGAATATATAAGTGCCTGTCTCTCTTTATATAGAGCTCTATATAGGATTCAAAATGACAACTACAGACTAATTTCTTGCTCAAACCTCCCAATTATTGCCTTCTTGTTACTTCACTTAAAGGTAACTCAAGAATTTTTTTTTTCATTTTTCTTCCTAAGGTAGTTGGTAATTTTTGGAATGAAGCAATGTTACCACTATACAAGAATGCTTCATGAAATAATAATATGCATTGTTTATCCAGTCAGTGCTAACACTGAGCTCTACAACTGTGCCTCTGATGTGAACAGAATAATATATTATAAACCAGGTCATTCTACAAGAGTCCATGCATTTCCAGCACTTAAAAATACACTTTACCATTCAGTGATTGCCTGATGTAACATTGTAGAATCTTTTGATGTGTTGCTCTCAAAAAAACTTAGAAAAAAAGAAATACTTTAGGAAGTTTTTAGTTCTTGATGTTAGCTAAGTGAAATAGATTTTACATTTTTCTCAGGATATAAAACAGGAAAAATGATGAGACAGTATACTAAGATGAATGACATTATAATTGAGATCATAATAATCTAAGTGGATTATTAAAACATAGTGGTATAGACATTATCATATTATAAAAATATGTTAAGCCAACTCCAAATTATTTACAGCACCATTTTCAAAGGGTATTCTACTGAACCTAATTTTGTGAAATATTAAAAGTAGACATGAAAAAGGGGTTTGGAATCCAATACATTTGGAAAAAGAAGGTGTAAACAAAGATACAAATGTTTTCTGCTTCAGACACTTTAAGATGCTATTGAGATGCTAAATTTCCAAGACAATGATACAATATGCAATGTTTTCCCAAATTTAATTGATCATGAAATGTTCTTTTTCAAAGGATTTTTGTTATCACACAGAATAGGGTTATTTTGGACACAACTTGGGAATTTTTGAGACAATTTTACAGACAAGCGATTCTACACATAAGCATGTCTTAATACATTTGGAGACTAACCCAAAAGAGGTCAGCATTCTGTGTATAGTAAATTTACACTCAAAAAATTGAATTGAGTTTGCTCTACATACGTAAGAGAAGAAAACAAAAATTGTTCTAAGGTGTTATAAGGATGAAACATTCTCAATTATTGAGGTTTAGAAAGTAACTCTATCACTAGGAAAAAATGTTGTTGCCTTAAAGACTATTTGGTTTGATACTAACATAGCTATATCATCTTTATTCTTGCTTAATATTTGCAGAGTTTTTTACTCTATTTTTTATTTAAACTTTCTATATCATTCTATTTTATTCATGACTCTATTCAATAGCATGCAATTGGATTTTTTTTTTAAACATCTTTATTGAAGTATAATTGCCTTACAATGGTGTGTTAGCTTCTGCTTTATAACAAAGTGAATCAGTTATACATATACAATATGTTCCCATTTCTCTTCCCTCTTGCATCTCCCTCCCTCCCACCCTCCCCATCCCACCCCTCTAGGTGGTCACAAAGCACCGAGCTGATCTCCCTGTGCTATGCGGCTGCTTCCCACTAGCTATATATTTTACATTTGGTAGTGTATATATGTCCATGACACTCTCTTACCCTGTCACATCTCACCCCACCCCCTCCCCATATCCTCAATTCCATTCTCTAGTAGGTCTATGTCTTTATTCCCATCTTGCCACTAGGTTCTTCATGACCTTTTTTTTTTTTCCTTAGATTCCGTATATATGTGTTAGCATACTGTATTTGTTTTTCTCTTTCTGACTTACTTCACTCTGTATGACAGACTCTATAACTCCATCCACCTCATTACAAATACCTCCATTTCATTTCTTTTTATGGCTGAGTAATATTCCATTGTATATATGTGCCACATCTTCTTTATCCATTCATCTGTCGATGGACATTTAGGTTGCTTCCATGTCCTGGCTATTGTAAATAGAGCTGCAATGAACATTTTGGTACATGACTCTTTTTGACCTATGGTTTTCTCAGGGTATATGCCCAGTACTGGGATTGCTGGGTCGTATGGTAGTTCTATTTGTAGTTTTTTAAGGAACCTCCATACTGTTCTCCATAGTGGCTGTATCAATTTATATTCCCACCAACAGTGCAAGAGTGTTCCCTTTCCTCCACACCCTCTCCAGCATTTATTGTTTCTAGATTTTTTGATGATGGCCATTCTGACCGGTGTGAGATGATATTTCATTGTAGTTTTGATTTGCATTTCTCTAATGATTAATGATGTTGAGCATTCTTTCATGTGTCTGTAGGCCATCTGTATATCTTCTTTGGAGAAATGTCTATTTAGGTCTTCTGCCCATTTTTGGATTGGGTTGTTCGTTTTTTTGTTATTGAGCTGCATGAGCTGCTTGTAAATCTTGGAGATTAATCCTTTGTCAGTTGCTTCATTTGCAAATATTTTCTCCCATTCTGAGGGTTGCCTTTTGGTCTTGTTTATGGTTTCCTTTGCTGTGCAAAAGCTTTTAAGTTTCATTAGGTCCCATTTGTTTATTTGTGTTCTTCTTTCCATTTCTCTGGGAGCTGGGTCAAAAAGAATCTTGCTGTGATGTATGTCATAGAGTGTTCTGCCTATGTTTTCCTCTAAGAGTTTGATAGTGTCTGCCCTTACACTTAGGTCTTTAATCCATTTTGAGTTTATTTTTGTGCATGGTGTCAGGGAGTGTTCTAATTTCATACTTTTACATGTACCTGTCCAATTTTCCCAGCACCACTTATTGAAGAGGCTGTCTTTTCTCCACTGTATATGCTTGCCTCCTTTATCAAAGATAAGGTGACCATATGTGTGTGGGTTTATCTCTGGGCTTTCTATCCTGTTCCATTGATCTATATTTCTGTTTTTGTGCCAGTACCAAACTGTCTTGATTACTGAAGCTTTGTAATATAGTCTGAAGTCAGGGAGCCTGATTCCCCCAGCTCCATTTTTCGTTCTCAAGATTGCTTTGGCTATTCGGGGTCTTTTGTGTTTCCATATAAATTGTGAAATTTTTTGTTCTAGTTCTGTGAAAAATGCCAGTGGTAGTTTGATAGGGATTGCATTGAATCTGTAGATTGCTTTGGGTAGTAGAGTCATTTTCACAATGTTGATTCTTCCAATCCAGGAACATGGTATATCTCTCCATCTATTTGTATCATCTTTAATTTCTTTCATCAGTGTCTTATAATTTTCTGCATACAGGTCTTTTGTCTCCTTAGGTAGGTTTATTCTTAGATATTTTATTCTTTTTGTTGCAATGGTAAACAGGAGTGTTTTCTTAATTTCACTTTCAGATTTTTCGTCATTAGTGTATAGAAATGCAAGAGATTTCTGTGCATTAATTTTGTATCCTGCTACTTTACCAAATTCATTGATTAGCTCTAGGAGTTTTCTGGTAGCATCTTTAGGATTCTCTATGTATAGTATCATGTCATCTGCAAATAGTGACAGCTTTACTTCTTCTTTTCCGATTTGGATTCCTTTTATTTCTTTGTCTTCTCTGATTGCTGTGGCTAACACTTCCAAAACTATGTTGAATAATAGTGGTGAGAGTGGGCAACCTTGTCTTGTTCCTGATCTTAGTGGAAATGGTTTCAGTTTTTCACCATTGAGGACAATGTTGGCTGTGGGTTTGTCCCACAGCCACAATATGGCCTTTATTATGTTAAGGAAAGTTCCCTCTATGCCTACTTTCTGCAGGGCTTTTATCATAAATGGGTGTTGAATTTTGTCGAAAGCTTTCTCTGCATCTATTGAGATGATCATATGGTTTTTCTCCTTCAGTTTATTAATATGCTTTATCATGTTGATTAATTTGCATATATTGAAGAATCCTTGCATTCCTGGGATAAACCCCACTTGATCATGGTGTATGATCCTTTTAATGTGCTGTTGGATTCTGTTTGCTAGTATTTTGTTGAGGATTTTTGCATCTATGTTCATCAGTGATATTGGCCTGTAGTTTTCTTTCTTTGTGACATCTTTGTCTGGTTTTGGTATCAGGGTGATGGTGGCCTCGTAGAATGAGTTTGGGAGTGTTCCTCCCTCTGCAATATTTTGGAAGATTTTGAGAAGGATAGGTGTTAGCTCTTCTCTAAATGTTTGATAGAATTCGCCTGTGAAGCCATCTGGTCCTGGGCTTTTGTTTGTTGGAAGGTTTTTAATCACAGTTTCAATTTCAGTGCTTGTGATTGGTCTGTTCATATTTTCTATTTCTTCCTGGTTCAGTCTCGGCAGTTTGTGCATTTCTAAGAATCTGTCCATTTCTTCCAGGTTGTCCATTTTATTGGCATAGAGTTGCTTGTAGTAATCTCTCATGATCTTTTGTATTTCTGTAGTGTCAGTGGTTACTTCTCCTTTTTCATTTCTAATTCTATTGATTTGAGTCTTCTCCCTTTTTCTCTTGATGAGTCTGGCTAATGATTTATCAATTTTGTTTATCTTCTCAAAAAACCAGCTTTTAGTTTCATTGATTTTTGCTATTGTTTCCTTCATTTCTTTTTCATTTATTTCTGATCTGATCTTTATGATTTCTTTACTTCTGCTAACTTTGGGGTTTTTTTGTTCTTCTTTCTCTAATTGCTTTAGGTGCAAGGTTCGGTTGCTTATTCGAGATGTTTCCTGTTTCTTGAGGTAGGCTTGTATTGCTATAAACTTCCCTCTTAGAACTGCTTTTGCTGCATCCCATAGGTTTTGGGTCGTCGTGTCTCCATTGTCATTTGTTTCTAGGTATTTTTTGATTTCCCCTTTGATTTCTTCAGCCATCACTTCGTTATTAAGTAGTGTATTGTGTAGCCTCCATGTGTTTGTATTTTTTACAGATCTTTTCCTGTAATTGATATCTAGTCTCATAGCGTTGTGGTCGGAAAAGATACTTGGCACGATTTCTATTTTCTTAAATTTACCAAGGCTTGATTTGTGACCCAAGATATGATCTATCCTGGAGAATGTTCCATGAGCACTGGAGAAAAATGTGTATTCTGTTGTGTTTGGATGGAATGTCCTCTAAATATCAACTAAGTCCATCTTGTTTAATGTATCATTTAAAGCTTGTGTTTTCTTATTTATTAATAAATCCTTTCATATAGGATGATCTGTCCATTGGTGAAAGTGGGTGTTAAAGTCCCCTACTATGATTGTGTTATTATCGATTTCCCCTTTTATGGCTGTTAGTATTTGCCTTATATATTGAGGTGCTCCTATGTTGGGTGCATAAATATTTACAATTGTTATATCTTCTTCTTGAATCAATCCCTTGATCATTATATAGTGTCCTTCTTTGTCTATTGTAATAGTCTTTATTTTAAAGTCTATTTTGTCTGATATGAGAGTTGCTACTCCAGCTTTCTTTTGATTTCCATTTGCATGGAATATCTTTTTCCATCCCCTCACTTTCAGTCTGTATGTGTCCCTAGGTCTGAAGCGGGTCTCTTGTAGACAGCATATATACAGGTCTTGTTTTTTATCCATTCAGCCAGTCTATGTCTTTTGGTGGGAGCATTTAATCCATTTACATTTAAGGTAATTATCGATATGTATGTTCCTATTCCCATTTTCTTAAATGTTTTGGGTTTGTTATTGTAGGTGTTTTCCTTCTCTTGTGTTTCTTGCCTAGAGAAGTTCCTTTAGCATTTGTTGTAAAGCTGGTTTGGTGGTGCTGAACTCTCTCAGCTTTTGTTTGTCTGTAAAGGTTTTAATTTCTCCATCGAATCTGAATGAGATCCTTGCTGGGTAGAGTAATCTTGGTTGTAGGTTTTTCTCCTTCATCACTTTAAATGTGTCCTGCCACTCCCTTCTGCCTTGCAGAGTTTCTGCTGAAAGATCAGCTGTTAACCTTATGGGGATTCCCTTGTGTGTTATTTGTTGTTTTTCTCTTGCTGCTTTTAATATGTTTTCCTTATATTTAATTTTGGATAGTTTGATTAATATGTGTCTTGGTGTGTTTCTCCTTGGATTTATCCTGTATGGGACTCTCTGTGCTTCCTGGACTTGATTAACTATTTCCTCTCCCGTATTAGGGCAGTTTTCCACTATAATCTCTTCAAATATTTTCTCAGTCCCTTTCTTTTTCTCTTCTTCTTCTGGGTCCCTATAATTTGAATGTTGGTGTGTTTAATGCTGTCCCAGAGGTCTCTGAGACTGTCCTCAGTTCTTTTCATTCTTTTTTCTTTATTCTGCTCTGCAGTAGTTATTTCCACTATTTTATCTTCCAGGTCACTTATCCTTTCTTCTGCCTCAGTTATTCTGCTATTGATCCCTTCTAGAGTATTTTTAATTTCATTTATTGTGTTTTTCATCGTTGCTTGGTTCCTCTTTAGTTCTTCTAGGTCCTTGTTAAATGTTTTTTGCATTTTGTCTATTCTATTTCCAAGATTTTGGATCATCTTTACTATCATTATTCTGAATTCTTTTTCAGGTAGACTGCCTATTTCCTCTTCATTTGTTAGGTCTGTTGTGTTTTTACCTTGCTCCTTCATCTGCTGTGTGTTTTTCTGTCTTCTCATTTTGCTTATCTTACTGTGTTTGGGGTCTCCTTTTCGCAGGCTGCAGGTTCGTAGTTCCTGTTGTTTTTGGTATCTGTCCCCAGTGGCTAAGGTTGGTTCAGTGGGTTGTGTAGGCTCCCTGGTGGAGGGGACTAGTGCCTGTGTTCTGGTGGATGAGGCTGGATCTTGTCTTTCTGGTGGGCATGTCCACGTCTGGTGGTGTGTTTTGGGGTGTCTGTGGCCTTATTATGATTTTAGGCAGCCTCTCTGCTAATGGATGGTGTTGTGTTCCTGTCTTGCTAGTTGTTTGGCATAGGGTGTCCAGCACTATAGCTTGCTGGTCGTTGAGTGAAGCTGGGTCTCTGTGTTGAGATGGAGATCTCTGGGAGATTTTCATCCTTTGGTATTACGTGGAGCTGGGAGGTCTCTTGTGGACCAGTTTCTTAAAGTTGGCTTTCCCACCTCAGAGGCACAGCCCTGATGCCTGGCTGGAGCACAAAGAGCCTGTCATCCACACGGCTCAGAATAAAAGGGAGAAAAAATAGAAAGAAAAATAGAAAGAGGATAAAATAAAATAAAGTAAGATAAAATAAAATAAAGTTATTAAAATAAAAAATAGTTATTAAGAAAAAAAGAAAAAAAATTTTAAGTAAAAAAACCCAAAAAAACAAAAAACGGATGGACAGAACCCTAGGACAAATGGTGAAAGCAAAGCTATACGGACAAAATCTCACACAGAAGCATACACATACACACTCACAAAAACAGGAAAAGGGGAAAAAATAATATATCTTGCTCCCAAAGTCCACCTCCTGAATTTGGGATGATTCGTTGTCTATTCAGGTATTCCACAGATGCAGGTACATCAAGTTGTTTGTGGAACTTTAATCCGCTGCTTCTGAGGCTGCTGGGAGAAATTTCCCTTTCTCTTCTTTGTTCGCACAGGTCCCGGGTTTCAGCTTTGGATTTGGACCCGGCTCTGCGTGTAGGTCACCTGAGGGCGTCTGTTCGTCGCTCAGACAGGAAGGGGTTAAAGGAGCAGATGCTTCCGGAGCTCTGGCTCACTCAGGCCGGGGGGGAGGGAAAGGTACGGATGCGGGGCGAGCCTGCGGCGGCAGAGGCCGGCGGGAAGTTGCATCAGCCTGAGGCGTGCCGTGCGTTCTCCCGGGGAAGTTGTCCCTGGATCATGGGACCGTCGCAGTGGCAGGCTGCACAGGATCCCAGGAGGGGCGGTGTGGATAGTGACCTGTGCTCGCACACAGGCTTCTTGGTGGTGGCAGCAGCAGCCTTAGCGTCTCATGCCCGTCTCTGGGGTCCGCGCTGATAGCCGCGGCTTGCGCCCGTCTCTGGAGCTCCTTTAAGTGGTGCTCTTAATCCCCTCTCTTCGCGCACCAGGAAACAAAGAGGGAAGAAAAAGTCTCTTGCCTCTTCGGCAGCTGCAGACTTTTTCCCGGACTCCCTCCCGCCTAGCTGTGGCGCATTAGCCCCT
Organism: Eschrichtius robustus; assembly: GCF_028021215.1. Lineage (NCBI taxonomy): Eukaryota > Metazoa > Chordata > Mammalia > Artiodactyla > Eschrichtiidae > Eschrichtius > Eschrichtius robustus. The sequence goes on from NC_090829.1 coordinate 6,908,879, forward strand.
TCAGGCTGTGTTCACGCCACCAACCCCAGTCCTGTCCGTGCGATCCGACTGAAGCCCGAGCCTCAGCTCCCAGCCCCCGCCCGCCCCGGCGGGTGAGCAGACAAGCCTCTTGGGCTGGTGAGTGCTGGTCGGCACCGATCCTCTGTGTGGGAATCTCTCCACTTTGCCCTCTGCACCCCTGTGGCTGCGCTCTCCTCCGTGGCTCCGAAACTTCCCCCCTCTGCCACCCGCAGTCTCTGCCCGCGAAGGGGTTTCCTAGTGTGTGGAAATCTTTCCTGCTTCACAGCTCCCTCCCACTGGTGCAGGTGCCGTCCCTATTCTTTTGTTTCTGTTATTTCTTTTTTCTTTTGACCTACCCAAGTACGGGGGGAGTTTCTTGCCTTTTGGGAGGTCTGACGTTTTCTGCCAGCGTTCAGTGGGTGTTCTGTAGGAGCAGTTCCACGTGTAGATGTATTTCTACTGTATCTGTGGGAAGGAAGGTGATCTCCGCGTCTTACTCTTCCGCCATCTTCTCCCCTCCCCTCTGCAATTGGATATTTTTAAAATTCAGAACACAAATTTCTTTTTAACTGCCAAATTTAGTTCATTTACATTTAGTATAATTATTTATATAATTTGCTTTAAATTTATCATTGTTTCGTGCTTTGTACTTGAACCACCATCTTTTCCCTATTCTTACCTTCTTTTGTTTTTAATTTTTTAAATTTATTTTTTTATGATTTAAAAAAAAATTTTATTGGAGTATAGTTGATTTACAATGTTGTGTTAGTTTCAGGTGTACAACAAAGTGAATCAGTTATATATATACATAAATCCACTCTTTTTTAGATTCTTTCCCATATAGGCCATTACAGACTATTGAGTACACTTCCCTGTGCTCTACCGTAGGTCCTTATTAGTTATCTATTTTATATATAGTAGTGCATATATGTCAATCCCAATCTCCCAATTTATCTCTCCCTCCTTTACCCCCTGGTAATCGTAAGTCTGTTTTCTTTTCTTTGTTTTTAACATCTTTTTTGGAGTATAATTGCTTTACAATGTTGTGTTAGTTTCTGCTGTATAACAATATGAATCAGCTAAATGTATACATATATGCCCATATCCCCTCCCTCCTGTGTCTCTCTCCCACCCTCCCTATCCCACCCCTCTAGGTGGACACAAAGCACCTAGCTGATCTCCCTGTACTATGCAGCTGCTACCCACTAGCTATCTATTTTACATATGGTAGTGTATATATGTCCATGTCACTGTCTCACTTTGTCCCAGCTTACCCTTCCCCCTCCCCATATCCTCAAGTCCATTCTCTACGTCTGCATCTTTATTCCTGTCCTGCCCCTAGGTTCTTCAGAACCTTTTTTTTTTTTTTTTTGATTCCATATATATGTGTTAGCATACGGTATTTGTTTTTCTCTTTCGGACTTACTTCACTCTGTATGACAGTCTCTAGGTCCATCCACCTCACTACAAATAACTCAATTTCGTTTCTTTTTATGGCTGAGTAATATTCCATTGTATATATGTGCCACATCTTCTTTATCCATTCATCTGTTGATGGACACTTAGGTTTCTTCCATGTCCTGGTTATTGTAAATAGTGCTGCAATGAACATTGTGGTACATGACTCTCTTTGAATTATGGTTTTTTCAGGGGATATGCCCAGTAATGGGATTGCTGGGTCAAATGGTAGTTCTATTTTTAGTTTTTTAAGGAACCTCCATACTGTTTTCCATAGTGGTTGTATCAATTTACATTCCCAGCAACAGTACAAGAGGGTTCCCTTTTCTTCACACCCTCTCCAGCATTTACTGTTTGTAGATTTTTTGATGATGGCCATTCTGCCTGGTGTGAGGTAATATTTCATTGTAGTTTTGATTTGCATTTCTCTAATGGTTAGTGATATTGAGCATGCTTTCATGTGTTTGTTGGCAATCTGTATATCTTCTTTGGAGAAATGTCTATTTAGATCTTCCACCCATTTTTGGATCATTTGTTGTTTGTTTTTTTTTGATATTGAGCTTCATGAGCTGCCTGTATATTTTGTAGATTAATCCTTTGTCAGTTGCTTCATTTGCAAATATTTTCTCCCATACTGAGGGTTGTCTTTTGTCTTGTTTATGGTTTCCTTTGCTGTGCAAAAGCTTTGAAGTGTCATTAGGTCCCATTTGTTTATTTTTGTTTTTATTTCCATATCTCTAGGAGGTGGGTCAAAAAAAGATCTTGCTGTGATTTATGTCAAACAGTGTTCTTCCTACATTTTCCTCTAAGAGTTTTATAGTGTCTGGCCTTACATTTAGGTCTTTAATTCACTTTGAGTTTATTTTTGTGTATGGTGTTAGGGAGGTTCTAATTTCATTCTTTTACATGTAGCTGTCCAGTTTTCTCAGCACCACTTATTGAAGAGGCTATCTTTTCTCCATTGTATATTCTTGCCTCCTTTATCAAAGATAAGGGGACCATCTGTGTGTGGGTTTATCTCTGGGCTTTCTATCCTGTTCCATTGATCTATATTTCTGTTTTTGCACCAGTACCATACTGTCTTGATTACTGTAGCTTTGTAGTATAGTCTGAAGTCAGGGATCCTGATTCCTCCAGCTCCGCTTTTCTTTCTCAAGATTGCTTTGGCTATTTGGGGTCTTTTGTGTTTCCATACAAATGTGAAATTTTTTGTTCTAGTTCTGTGAAAAATGCTATTGGTAGTTTGATAGGGATTACATTGAATCTGTAGATTGCTTTGGGTAGTACAGTCATTTTCACAATGTTGATTCTTCCAATCTAAGAACATGGTATATCTCTCCATCTGTTTGTATCATCTTAATTTCTTTCATCAGTGTCTTATAGTTTTCTGCTTACAGGTCTTTTGTCTCCTTAGGTAGGTTTATTCCTTGGTATTTTATTCTTTCTGTTGCAATGGTAAATGGGAGTCAAAAAGAGTCATGTGTTGTGTGTGTGTGTGTGTGTGTGTACATAATTGAAAGTTTTTTATAAAGGCAATATTAACTCAGATATACCCACATACCACATTTTTTTGGTTTTCATATCTTTTCATAACTAAAATCTTCAGTATGAATAATTTTCCTCCTACCCAAAATATATCATAAGAACTTCCTTTACAGGTCAACTATGACAAGTTTTATGAGTACAGTCAGCAACCACCTTAAATCAGGGTTAATTCATAGGTTTTCAGGACAAGAAAGACTTTATGAACCTAGGCTGCAGAACCTCACAAAGGATGGTTTGCTTCAGTTTATAATTCACTGTGGAGAGAGTCTGTTACTTGATTCCCTTCACCAGGCAAGTTTTCTGCTTTAATTTCTATCTTTCTCATCCAGCAAGTTCATCAAAAATAAAGTGCTATTTTCTCCAAATCAGCATATACTCTCAGGGCAGAAGCAGTTTTCATGCTCAGTTTCTTTACCTTTCTGGATTCCCATACTGACTTTGGTCTGGTGATTTCTACAATCTTATTTGTTCTTCCATGTCTTTAAATATTTTATTTTTATAGTTTATTGACCCTTTTGAGGTGTTGTCAGTGTAAGAGTTAGTCCAAATTATCTAACCAGCCATTATGAGAAACCAGAATCCCAGACTAACAAACTTCTTTGAGGACTTAGTAATGCATTTGTGTAACAAATGTTTATTGAGCACCAGGGATCCACCAAGCCTGGTGTTGGGCATGGAGAAATTTGATTGGACCCCTGGCAAGTAGTTCATAACCAAAGGCTCATTGTGCAATTCAAACCTCTCTGTTGGAATCCATGATATGAAGAGAGAAGACATCATAGGAAAAGTTCAGAGAAGCAGTAGAACAGTGTTTAAGACCACAGCCTCTGAAATGCTGTCCCTATCTTACTAGCCATTTGATCTTGGGAAAGTTGCTTATTCTTTCCTTCCCTCAAGTTCCTCACTTATAAGATGCGGATAATTATAGTAACCATCTTACTTGGTTTCTGCGGAGATAAGTACACATATAAAGCTCTTAGAACATGTCTAAAATATTTAAGCCCTCAAAAAATGTTAGCAATTATATTCTGCACATTAGAATGCCAACTAATTCTACAGTATTCTTGATTTAAGATTTTAGATCACCAACAATCTTAAAAAGATCAACAATTTTGTGTAATCTAAACTGGACATACATTCTGGGAATTAATCAACATGTATTTTGTTTATTGCCCCCTCTTTGGCATCAGGCAGTGGAGTTCACTTGGTCCAAAACTAAATATGCTAAATGTATTTTATTATTCTCTTGTTTGGACCCCAGGTGGAGAGGGTTGAGTAATCATACTAATTATGTACAGGTGTCTGGGGTTGAGTAATTATACTAATTAGCTCATACATGCCATCCTCATTGGTCCATGCAAGTTCCCTCTTGTTTTATTTATTTACATGCCCCCTTTTCTAACCTTTCTTGTTTAAATTCTTCCTTCCCCAAGCAACTATTCTAGTGCTTGGTTAAAAATTTGTGTAAGTACTTGTGCACTACTTGGTGTTTATGTAATGAGCTAACTTTACAGCAATTCAAATCAACTCCAAAATGTATTTCCAAAGTCCTCTACAATGCCATGCATAACAAATGCTTAACAGCCATCTCATGAACACAAATGTCAGTTTGTGGCACCTACCCAGCCAACCAAGGCAGAGAATTCAGAATGTTCTTTCATTTCTCCATCTCTCTCAGCTCCCTCAATCAAACACTGCCAGTTTTACCTATCTGCAAAATCCATTTCCTTCTCTCATTCCCATGGCTACAAAATTATCTCAAGCTATCACCAACTTATTTCTTCATAACTGCATCAGCCTCATGTCTCTCCCCTGCCAAATCTATCCCCTGCACTGCCACCAGAGTACTTTTTCTAAGTAAAATTAATTAAAAGCAGGTTGTCTGTGATTCTAACTTATCATATTCAATAATTCTGCATTGTTCACAGGATAAATTTTAAACTCTAAGGATAGCTTTAAAAATCCTTTAGATTCTTTCCCAGGCTTGAGGCTCCCCTCCTTCCACTGTTCCTATACAACCTCATCTGAAATATCTGCAGAACTCAGTCACCAGGCACTTTTGCACATTGCTGATTGTTTTCATGCTGCATCCTCTACTTACAAGGCTTTCTTTCCTTGCACTGCAATGAATTCTTTTCCTTATATTCTGTTTTAAATAGCATCTTCAATGAAATACTGAGCCTCCAACTGCCACCTACACTACCACCATCACTGCCCAGGAAATAGTGCTCTCACCTCTGTTTCCTCAGAATTGTGTGCAAGACATGGAAGCAACCTAAGTGTCCATCGACAGATGAATGGATAAAGAAGGTGTGGTCCATGTATACAATGTAATATTAGTCATAAAAAGGAATGAACTAATGCCATTTGCAGCAACATGGACGGACCTATAGATGATCTAAAAATAAAAAGTGTTACAAATTTACTTATATGCAAAACAGAAATAAACCCACAGGCATAGAAAACAAACTTATGGTTACCAAAGAGGAAAGGGAGGGAGGGATAAATTAGAAGCATGGGATTAACAATACACACTACTATATATAAAATAGATAAACAACAAGGACTTATTGTATAGCACAGGGAACTATTTAATATTTTGTAACAACCCGTAAGGGGAAATAATCTGAAAAAGAGTAGATACATATTTATGTATAACTGAATCACTTTGCTGTACACCTGAAACTAACCCAACATTGTAAATCAATTATACTTCAATTTTTTTAAGTAAAAAAAAAAAAAAAAAACAATAAAAGGAAAAGAATTTTGTGCAGATCACTGGCACCACATATCTCATATTACAGAGTTAGGATGATGTTATAGGCTGAATTGTGCCCTCCAAGAAATTCACATGTTGAAGTGCTAACCCCTGGTACCTCAGAGTGTGGCCATATTTGCAGAGAGGGTCTTGAAGACATAATTTAAATGAGATCATTAGGATGGGTCTTAATCCAATGTAAGTGATATCCTTATAAGAAGAGGAAATTTGAATATAGACACATACAAAGGGAGTCCTGCCTCCAGACTATAACATCAGCTCTTCCACGGGGCTCCAGACTGTTGGCCTGCTCTGCGGATTTCGGACTTGCCAGCCCACACCCATTGGTGATGCAATTCCTTAAAATCAATCTCTCTCTTTCTCTCTCTCTCTCTATATATATATACACACACACGTAGATATAGATACACACATCCTACATATAATGTGTATACACATCACATATGTGCATATATGCCTCCTAATATATATGTACACATATGCAAGCATACCTCAGAGATATTACGGGTTCGGTTCTAGACCACAAAGCTAACATCTCAGTACAGCAAGTCACACAAACATTTTGGTTTCCAATGCATGTGAAAGTCATGTTTACGCTATACTCTATTCTATTAGGTGTGCATCAGCAGTATGTCTTTAAAAAATACATAATTTAAAAATACAAAACAAACAAACAAAAAAAACAGTTACGAAAGTAACATCAAAGATCACAGATCACCATAACATATATAATAATAATGAAAAGATTTGAAATATTGCAAGAATTACCAAAATGTGACACAGAGACATGAAGTGAGCAAATGCTGTTGGAAAAGTGCTACCTATGCATGCTCGATGCAGGATTGCCACAAATCTTCAATTTGTAAAAAATACATTATCTGTGAAGCACAGTAAAGTGAACCACAATAAAATGAGGTATGCCTGTACACATCCTTGTGTATGTATGTATATATTAATGTATGTATATATAATATATAGGTGCGTATATATGTATATGTATATATGTGTGCATGCATACGTATGCATGTACCTGTGTGTGTATGTATGAGATTTTTGAACACCAACAGCTTTTTTAAAAAATGACTTTGTGTAACCTGAACTGGACATACAGTGTGGGAAATAATCAAAATGAGTTTCATTTATTACCCACTACTTGCTCTCAGGCAGTGGAATTTACCTGGCCCAAAACTAAATATAAATACATATAAATACGTAAAATATATCTACTTACATATACATACATATGTATATATACATATATATAATTCACATATATACATACATAAATAGGAATGTATGCATGTACATACATTAGGATATATGTGTATGTAATGTGTGTGTGTGTATATATACACCATACACAGATGTTTGTATATATCTTTTTATGTATTTATAAATATGTTATACACACACATGCAGATCCTACTGGTTCTGGTTTTCTGGAGAAATCTAACTAATACAGATGGCATCTGTCTGATCCACTCAATGACAAGTCCTTAAGGTCAGAAGTACATCTAATAAAATAAGATAATATAGTTCAATTATGCACAGGTGTAAACTTCATCTCAGGCACTACTCTAATTTCTTTATATTGACTAATTTAATCCTTACAAACCTCATGAGAGAAATATTATCTCTATTTTACTAATGAAGTTAAGTACGTGCCCAGAGTTATTGAGCTAGGAAGTGACAGGAGCAGACTTTGAAACCAGGCAGTCTGGCTTGCAACCGCCTTCTTACCACCATGCTAGACTATAAAACATTATGAAAAATTTTTTATTTTGTTAAAAAAAAACATGGTATGTAACCCAACACCTGGCACTGTATAGACATTCAATAAATGTTTATTGAATAAATTATGAATAACATAAAATTTATAATAATTTAATAAATTATAAATTCATAATATATATACATACACATTTATGTTATAAATATATGTATTTACTTATTTACTCATAGTTGTAGATTAATCCATCTGGGAAGCATTGCTTCTGTTTCAAGGACCAAGGACCAATGCTGGAATTCACAGCATTATTTATTCATCTGCTCAATATCATATTGTGATGGATGGATAACAGGCCTGCAAAGTGCTTTGTGAGACTTAAGTATCAAATGGCAACATTCTCTTCAAGCAGTTTAAGAACAGAATGAGATTTCAAATTATTTTCTATACTCCTAGCCAATGAAGTAAATAAGGATTTTATCAAAGACTACTTTTTCTTGTATCAAACAGAACTAAATTATACCAATATTCATAGCATAGTCACTATTGATTTTGTTCTGGAATGTTCCACCATTTTGTCTTTATGAACTTTAACCTGCTGTGAGTTTTATAAACGCCGACAGATGAATCTTTATTTTGTGCCGGGAGATTTGCTAGAAGGCAGAAAATGAAATTTTATCCAGATAGAGCTGTTATCTGAACTGTCTTAAATCCTAGCATAGTAATGTCGTAAGTCTTAGCATAGTAAAGATGTAATATACTATATCAAACTTTATAAAACTAACATCTAAACAATTTAGTAGGTTAGTTAAACTTTTCCTGAAAAGTCCTTCACAAAAACAGGAAACAATACATTATTGATCCCTGTCATCCACTTTAAAGCTATCAGAGAGGTACATTGACCAATTCTGAATTGGAAAGAAACAAAAAAAACCTTGGGTATTTTGACTCATTTGCTTCTCCTCTCTGATTTTCCAGACCCCTTATCGTCTGCACAATGATTGACCAGACCTTCTGGCAAGCTGTACACATTGCCTTTTACTGTTCTTTTGATTTGTACAATAACATGTTAATTGCAACCTTGAGCTCTTCTTCTGCCCTACTGATTACAAAATCACGTTTGCCAATTGATGCTTCCTAGAATGCCAGAAGACACCCAGTAAAATTAAGTACAAAATGAAATCTTTCTCTACCTACATTTCTCCAAGTAAACATAGTCCCAAAGCATCTGTAACCTCAAGATTGTTGATGGACCACAAAGTCTAGATTTAAAACTATACTGAAAAATCAGAAAAACAACCTTTTTTTAATTCCAGGAAGTACTCCCTCCACCACCTCCTGTGTTTCAGATCAGGTCTTCCTTTCCTAACCCACTGATATCCAAGGGCTAGATTTGCCAGGAGGAATTAGTAGTGATCATTATAATACAGAAAGCAACAGCTGCACCTGTTCAGCTCTGTGTTAGCGATGCAGTTATGAAGAACAAGGAGAAGCCAACCCAGACAGTAGGGCTTAGCAATATTATCTTTCATCTTGAAACAAACATTTGCTGTGTACTGTTTTCTGTAAAGATATGCACATAACACGTTCAGCATTTATCTTAACACTGAAAACATCACTGCCCATATTGAATCTGAATACACAGGACAATTTGTAGACATATGATAATGTTACTGTGTTTACTAAGGAGGTTGCAAAGTACAGTAATAGCTCAACTCTAAAAACTCTCGTCTGGCAACATTACCCACCCAGGATCTACCAAGATCCAAGAATCAAACACATACAGAAAAGCCTCTGAAGAAACAAAACGTACGTCACACCTTCTGTGTGTCTATTTGAGTCACTTACCAAATAGGAGTACCTTAGGCTTTCATGCAACACCTAACACACTCAGTCATTAGATTTTTCAACCCCAGAGCCAGTTAGACTCAACCAAGAGGGGGGCTGCTATAGGCAGGAAGATAAAAGCATTGAGAAATCATGTAATAACAACGGACTGCTATATCTAACAGCCCCTCAATTATTTGTTTATAATATAAAAATTCTAAAATTATTGCCATCTATTCTTATATACATACATGTTGGATATAGAAAAATATTGAGAAAAATGCAGATCTTTAAAAAGGGACACCATGTTCTATTTACATCCTGAATATCATTTATTTATACACCACTGCTTGACTATTTCCTCCCCCAGAAGCTAGTCCCTCACTTAGTAAGATGTTTTTGTTGGAATAGCCTGATCATGGAATTATCGGCTTCATCTTACCAGCATTTACGTACTGCCCTTTGATGTCCATTATCTCCATTACCTAATGCTATATAAAAAACCAAAGCAACCTGAAGTGGCTTCACCAAGCATTTTATTATATTTCCTAATTCTATGTGCTGGCTAGGCTCAGCTGGAGAGTTCTTAGGTCACTTGTAGTCAACGGAGGTTACTCACATGCTGGGGGCTCAGCTAGGGCTGGAGTGTGCGTGCCTGCTGCTATATCTGGCAGGGAATGGGGGTGGCTGGGCCTCTCTCTCCAGGTGGTTTCACATCATTCAGTAGGCAGTCTAGCCTGAGTCTTATTATGTGGTTGCTGGATTCCAAGAACATAAAAGCAAAACCTGCAAGGCCTCTTCAGGCCAGGCACAGAAGTCACACAAAGTCAGTTCTGTCATGTCGTATTGGTCGAAGCAAGTCATTGGGCCAGTTGGGATTCCAAAGAATGGGAAAGACACCATCTCCCCATGGGAAACACAACATATGTGGGCAGAGAGGGGAGGAATTGTCAGCACTCAGCTTTGTGGGAAAATCAATCTATTATCCTTACAAATTCCTTCAGATACCACAAATCCATAGGTGAATACAAAACCATAATAAATGGGAAGATGTGTGGTCCAAGTAGACCAGGTCTGCAAACAAGTTACAGTCATCAAGGAAGCAGACATTAGTCAGTATCCAGAGGGGAGTCTAGCCAGGAAAGTACAGCAGAATTGGAGACCAAGTGTAAGAACAGGAGAGCATCCATGGACCCAAAATGAAGGCAAGAGAACACATCCCAGTTTAGGCAAGAGTGGAATGGTATAGACCTGTGGATTGATTATCCCTGGAGGCTGTCTGCCCTCTGTACTGTTTTAAGTATTTCCTTGAGTTTGTGCACTAAGGACTATATATATTAATACTAGTGGTAAATCTCAAAAGGAGATGGGCTTTGCAGGGTAACTGCAGAGTGGGAGAAGCTTGTTTCTGGGGAGTTCCCTGGTGGTCTAGTGGTTAGCGCTCAGCATTTTCACTGCCGTGGGCCCGTGTTTGATCCCTGGCTGGGGAAGATCCCGCAAGCTGCACGGAGCGGCCAAAAAAAAAAAGTGACAATTTTGTGTTACCCAGAAGACAAACTAAGCACATGCTAAAGGCTCTAGCAAATGAGGGACAACAACAAAAAATTATTTGATAAAGATTGGATATTACTTAAGAAATTGAGAATATATTTAACACGAAGGGCCCATATGAAGATGATTATAAAATCTTATTGAAGTGTATAAAAAAGACCTGAACAAATAGATATGTCACTTTGTAGCATGGAAAGTCTTAATAGCATAAAAGTTTTTGCAATTTAATATATAAAATTAATGCAGTTCCAATTAGAATCCATACACAATTCTTTTTATAAGTTGGATTAAATTATCTTAAATGTTTAAATAATAATGAATAATGAGGAGTAGGTGATAAAAAATGAAAATAAAGAATACATAAAGCCATCATAATTGAATCAATATGGTATTAGCAGAAAAAGACAAAGAATTCAATGGAACAAAATAAAAATCCAGGTGAAAAAAATCACAATAAAAAATTAATGCATGTCAAAAATAGTATTTCAGTTTAATGGGGAAAATGATGGATTATTCAATAAATGACACTACACAATAGACTATCTGGAAGAAAAAAAAATTATGTACCTATCTTATAAACAAAAATAAATTCCAGGTGGATTAAAGACTTAAAATTTTAAAAATGACAAAAGCATACAAGAAAATCTAGAGTTAAGATTTGTGTAAGTTTTGTGGGGAGAGGGTGGGACAAGGGAACTCTCTTAAGCCAAACCAGAAAAGCAGATTCCATAAAATAAAAGATAAACATATTTGACAACATAATTTTTTTAAGTTTTCTGAAGTAAAAAATAGCAGAGCAAAGTCAAAAACAAATAGAAATATTAATATTAGTTAGAAATATTAATATTAGTTAGAAATATTAATATTAGTTAGAAATATTAATATGGAGAACAGCCTCAGAAGAGAGATCTTAAAATTATCAAAATCACAAAAAAACCCAATAAACCAATGGGCTAAGTGTTGAAGAGACAGTTCACAGTAGCGGAAACCAGCACGGACAGTAGACATAGGAAAAGGTGACCACCCTCACTAATAATCCGGAAAATGAAAATTTAAGCAACAACAAAATACCACTTTATAGCCATCAGACTGAGAAGTACTACAGAAAGGCCCTGTCTCTTCTTGGGTTTCCTCTAACGTGGACTCAGGACCAGGATCTGTTACAGGTAGTTTATTTGGAGCAGGAGTTGAGGGAGTGGCAGAATGAGACAAAGGAGAGAAAGCTGATCAAAGGGGTCACTTTTGTTATAAAGATCACCTCTGTGGGCAGTGGAGTCTCAATTCCATCAAAACCTCCTGGAAAGCAAAGAAACTGTCTCCCAGAATTGTCCTACTCAAAGAAAGGGGGCAGGAGCATCAACCAATGGAGGGTGCCCCCAGCATTTCTGAGTTGCTTATACACACAAGGGCAAGTCAACAAGACTCTCATCATCATCCAAGGCATTAAAGAGCCCAGGGCAGAAAGTGAGGACACAGCAGACACTTGTAGCTAGAAGATACAAACTTGAAGTTATTTGAAGTCTGTAAGTAATATCCGTTCCAGGCATGGATAAAATCCAAGACAAAGCCCAGAAGATTTGAAATAGAGTACCAGATGTGTTTTCTCTAAACTATCCATAACGACTATTCCTGGCAGAGATGGGGTAAAGTGGTAAATTTGCTTTCATCCATTGCCAGGGGAAATGTGTATTATCACTGGCTTTTGTAAGAATATTTGACAACATCAATTAAGACTAAAAATATATATTCTCATTTGCCCAGAGAGACTTCCTCTGAAATCTATCTTATAGAAATAAAATACATAAAGATAAATGTAAAATGGTATTTATTATAACATTGTACAAAGTAAAGGAAAAAGAAGCAGAGTGACTATAATACAGGAAGAGTTCAATTACTTTATGTCTACCTCATGGAACATTATGCAACCATTAAAAGAATGAATTAGATGTCTATCAATTGATGTGGAGAGGTTTCAACAGTGTACTGTTTTATAAGAGAGAAAACATGTGCAATAATATAAACTTGTTTTTGTAAAAATAGACCACAATTTTCTGAAGATATGTTTGTGATTACATGCATATGAAGAAAAAGTGACCTAATGCAAAGTTGTTTACATGGGTTGTGAAGTTGGATAGGAGAAGGGATTGGTAGAAATGGTGTGTATTTGGGGGAGAAAATAAAGTGAGACAAGTTTCCTAAACTTAAAAACATATTGTGACATTCTTATATCTATGCACATAGTAAAATTATGTGTCTAAGTAGTAATTTTTAAAAATAAAGCATTATCATAATTATAATAGGAATAATTTAAAATTTTAACTGGACTTCCCTATACTTATTTTATGTGTTTTAATATGTATGAAGAATGTCAAACTATTCCAAACTTTTTGGCTTGAAGATTTTAACATAGCCCACAGACAATAAATGGAGTTGTGGAGATGTCCTTTAGTTCACTGAAGATACAAGGCAGGTGCATGTGTTCTGTGGGAACAGAGAAAGAGATTGGAAAGTTCTAACCTTATCTAGTCACTAAACTCCCTTTTTCATGGAACATGTGTTAACATTTCTGAGGGCTGGGGGATGGAGGGGAAGGAGGAGGAGACAAAGAAGAATGAAGATGATGAAGAAATAAAATGAGAGGAGGAAGGAGACAGAGATAAGATGAAGGAGGAAAAAAGAGAGAGAAAAGAGAAGGGAAGGAAGAAAGGTGATAGAAAATTTCTTCCAGAGGAGAAATTTTTCACATCTGGATGTTAGATTTCAGAAAAACATTAAATATATAACATTAAATATATTTAATAACATGAAATATAATAGCATTAATTACCTTCAGTGCACTAAAGTTATCTTGATGTGTAACTTCTAGCTGTGTGACCTTAAGCAAAATACTTCTTTGTGCATTTTCTCCTCTGTGAAATGGATCTAACAAGGGCATGTAGTAGGAATATTATAAGGGGTAAATAAGATACACTGTAAAGTACTTAGTTTAATATCTGATACGTGGTAATCACCAATAAAAGCTATATTTCAAAGTCAAAGAATATAGAGAATTTCTATTACGTTATAGATCAGTGCTTTTCAAAGTATCTGTAATAAAGGATCAGATTCCCACCTGCCCATCTACCCACCCAAGTCATCATGGCCTATATGTCTGTACTGCTGTGCTTAGATATCATGATGGCGTCAAATAGCTTTTAAAGTTTCAAAATGTATGCTCTCAATTTCTGTACATATTTCATTGCAGACCAGTAAATGTATAGACCAATAACCCTCTGTGAGCCATACACTGAGTAGCACTTTAGTAGAAGACCATCACTATCTCATAAGATAAAAATAAAATAAAATAAAATAATGAATTTATTGTCACCATAAATTTATTGGAATTGGAATTTATTGGAATTCTTTAAAATTATCTACTTGGCGGGACTTCCCTGGTGACACAGTGGTTTAGAATCCGCCTGCCAATGAAGGGGACATGGGTTCAAGCCCTGGTCCGGGAAGATCCCACATGCCACGGAGCAACTAAGCCTGTGTGCCATAACTACTGAGCCTGTGCTCTAGAGCCCACAAGCCACAACTACTGAAGACCACAGGCCTAGAGCCCATGCTCCGCAACAAGAGAAGCCACCACAATGAGTAGACACTGCTCACCGCAACTAGAGAAAGGCCGTGCACAGCAACAAAGACCAAACGCAGCCATAAATTAATTAATTAACTAATTAATTAATTATCTACTTGGAATAGGTGGGGCTATAGTCTACATAAGCAAAATGAAATGGATAAATTATGGTAATATGTACATATTTAAGAAAAAAAATTATTCACCTTATTTATCTCTAGAATTGAAGCAAAAATAATTTCAAGGAGTCAGAATTATCAAAAATTATATGTCAATAATATATCAAGAATTATATATCAAAGCCTCTTCCATTTTATGTATATCCACTCTAAAGTGTCAATTTTTCCATCAGGAAAAAGAAAATAGCTCAAATACTCTACATGGAAGGGTAGTGCTATAAAAAATCAGGAGAGTACAATAAATTGCATCGTTTATTAAAATAGTTGGTAATGGTACACCAGACCTGCACTTGACATAAGCACATAACTTCCTACTAGTCCCAAGCTATCAGAACATGCACAGAGGAGTATTTTCAAAAGCACTTACCATTTATTCAAAGTGTTTCAAAGTATGAGAAGAGCTAAATTTCTAGGCAGTCAGTATACACTTCAAGTCAAGCACACTTAGAATCACAAAGGAATAGTTTTGATGACTAAAAGAAAAATAATAGTCAATAATTAATTCTACAATTACTTTTTATGTACACTAGTACAAAAGTAATATTTGCAGTCCATAATATTGCATGTAAATTACCACTCATAATGAAATACAGTCAGTAGATTTTTATTAGTCTGACTTACTATTTTTAAAAAACAAAATCACCATCCAAATAAATACCTACTATGGTCTGAAATTTTGAATTACAGAACTGACTTCAACAAATTAAGAAAAGTAACATCTCCTTAAGTAGTGCCTCTACTTCTAAAGTACAAACAAAAGTTATTTTCCTGATAATAACTGATATACATTACTTTATTTATGATGTGTTCAATAATCTTAGAAGAATCATGTTGAAAATTTTAAAATATCACATAGTTCAATATTCAACTCAGTCAGTTCTCTTGAATAACAAAAGTTTGCATCTCTATGGCTAGGGAAATAAAAATTAAAGTCATAAGGTAACCAGTAACCCCTCACACCTACTAGAATGACCAAAAAAAAAGAAGTCTGGAAAGCATCCAGAGCCACTAGCACTCTCATACATTTCTGGAAGAAATGAAAAATGGTATAATCATTTCAAAAAACAATAGGTAGAGTTTTAAGTAAACAATCAGTTACCATGTCACCCAGTAATCCCACACCTAGGTAACTTTCCCAAGAGAAATGAGAACATAATTCAGATTGGTACTATTGTGTATAGCTGTGACTGGGTAACAAATGTAATTTGTAGCAGACACCAGTAAAACTAAGAAAGACTGCAATGGTTAGTGTTCTAGAAATAAATGTCACAACAATGCTCAACTGCATTCAGTCAAAAATTGTTACAACATGAAAATTAACAATAGATGGGTGCAAATCAGACATGTCAAGAATATAAAGGCATGTGGCCATAATGCAATGATCTAAGACAATCTTTGCAGAATATTGGTTTTTTTTTTAATAACAAGAATAACAAATAGAAAAAAATCTATGTGTCAGACATTATCCTCTAAGAAACATATACTTCTGATGTGAGTTTCAATACAATAAAGATTCATTTGCTTAAGGGATAATGTTTTTCATCAGAATAATGTGAATTACACAAATTTAAATTTACTTCTTCAAAAATATATAGCACAAAACTAAATAATGAGGCATTTTGAACAAACATATCTCAACATTAATCACTTAAATGGATCTTCAGAGAACCAGCTTTAGGGATGATCTGTTATTTAGTGATTTCCTGTACTCAAAATCTTTTTTAATTATTTCTTTGGAATTACCCTCAGAGCTTCTTCAAAACCCACATGAAAGAGCAATCTTTATAATGTTCTACCTTTAATGTTTACCAAAAATTTCCAGCTTGATCAACTCATATCAAGTCATCAGACTTAGTTTCAAACAGCATCTGAAAATTTCCAAAAGTAACATTTATCTTGGAGCACAACAATTTGCCATCTGGCTCTTGTCCCAATGTGGACTGGCCATGTAGTAGTTCTAACTTCATATCACCAGCCAAAAAAAAAACAAAAACTATTGTAGAGGGGAAAATAAAATTTTAATAAATACATTCTGGGTTATAGGGCAGGGAATAGGGTGAGGGGAGTAAGGCACTTCACTAGGGCACAAAGTTTAAGGAAAGGAGTTCTAGGGAGAGGAACCAAGATGGCAGAGCAGAAGGACGTGCTCTCATGCCCTCTTGCGAGAACACCAGAATCACAACTAGCTGCTGGACAATATCGACAGGAAGACACTGGAACTCACCAAAAAAGATACCCCAAATCCAAAGACAAAGGAGAAGCCACAATGAGATGGTAGGAGGGGTGCAATCACAGTAAAATCAAATCCCATAATGGGTGGATGGGTGAATCACAGACTGGAGAACACTTATACCACAGAAGTCCACCCACTGGAGTGAAGGTTCTGAACCCCACATCAGGCTTCCCAACCTGGGGGTCCAGCAATGGGAGGAGGAATTCCTAGAGAATCAGACTTTGAAGCATAGTGGGAATTGATTGTAGGACTTTGACAGGACTGGGGGAAACAGAGACTCCATTCTTGGAGGGCACACAGAAAGTAGTGTGTGCATCAGGACCCAGGGGAAGGAACAGTGACCCCGGGGGAGACCGAACCAGACCTACCTGCTAGTGTTGGATGGTCTCCTGCAGAGGCAGGTTTGGGGTGGGGGGGCCGGGGCTGTGGCTCACCATGGGGACAATGACATTGACAGCAGAAATTCTGGGAAGTACTCCTTGGCATGAGCCCTCCCAGAGTCTGTCATTAGCCCCACGAAAGAGCCCAGGTAGGCGCCAATGTTGGGTTGCCTCAGGCCAAACAACCAACAGGGAAGGAACCCAGCCCCACCCATCAACAGTCAAGTGGACTAAAGTTTTACTCAGCTCTACCCACCACCAGTCCCTCCCATCAAGCCTCTTAGGTAGCCTCATCCACCAGAGGGCAGACAGCGGAAGCAAGAAGAACTACAATCCTGCAGCCTGTGGAACAAAAACCACATTCACAGAAAGGTAGACAAGATGAAAAGGCAGAGGGCTATGTACCAGATGAAGGAACAAGAAAAAACCCCAGAAAAACAACTAAATGAAGTCAAGATAAGCAACCTTCCGGAAAAAGAATTCAGAATAATGATAGTGAAGATGATCCAGGACCTTGGAAAAAGAATGGAGGCAAAGATCGAGAAGATACAAAAAATGTTTAACAAAGACCTAGAAGAATTAAAGAACAAACAAACAGAGATGAACAATACAATAATTGAAATGAAAACTAAACTAGAAGGAATCAATAGCAGAATAACTGAGGCAGAAGAACGGATAAGTGACCTGAAAGACAGAATGGTGGAATTCACTGCTGTGGAAGAGAATAAAGAAAAAAGAATGAAAAGAAATGAAGACAGCCTAAGAGATCTCTGGGACAACATTAAATGCAACAACATTCGCATTATAGGGGTCCCAGAAGGAGAAGAGAGAGAGAAAGGACCAGAGAAAATATTTGAAGAGATTACAGTTGAAAACTTCCCTAACATGGGAAAGGAAATAGCCACCCCAGTCCAGGAAGTGCAGAGAGTCCCATACAGGATAAACCCGAGGAGAAACACGCCAAGACACACAGTAATCAAATTGGCAAAAATTAAAGGCAAAGAAAAATTATTGAAAGCAGCAAGGGAAACACAAAAAATGACCAACAAGGGAACTCCCATAAGGTTAACAGCTGATTTCTCAGCAGAAACTCTACAAGCCAGAAGACAGTGGCACGATATATTTAAAGTGATGAAAGGGAAGAATGTACAACCAAGATTACTCTATACAGGAAGGATCTCATTCAGATTCGATGGAGAAATCAAAAGCTTTATAGACAAGCAAAAGCTAAGAGAATTCAGCATCACCAAACCAGCTCTACAACAAATGCTAAAGGAACTTCTCTAAGTGAGAAACACAAGAGAAGGAAAGGACCTACAAAAACAAACCCAAAACAATTAAGAAAATGGTCACAGGAACTTACATATTGATAATTACCTTCATCGTGAATGGATTAAATGCTCCAACCAAAGGACACAGGCTTGCTGAATGGATACAAAAACAAGACCCATATATATGCTGTCTACAAGAGACCCACTTCAGACCTAGGGACACATACAGACTGAAAGTGAGGGGATGGAAAAAGATAATCCATGCAAATGGAAATCAAAAGAAAGCTGGAGTAGTTATACTCATATCAGATAAAATAGACTTTAAAATAAAAAATGTTACAAGAGACAAGGAAAGACACTACATAATGATCAAGGGATCAATCCAAGAAGATATAACAATTTTAAATACATATGCACCCAACAGAGGAGCACCTCAATACATAAGGCAACTGCTAACAGCTAAAAAAGAGGAAATTGACAGTGACACAATCATAGTAGGGGACTTTAAAACCCCACTTTCACCAATGGACAGATCATCCAAAATGAAAATAA
This sequence comes from Eschrichtius robustus, assembly GCF_028021215.1. Lineage (NCBI taxonomy): Eukaryota > Metazoa > Chordata > Mammalia > Artiodactyla > Eschrichtiidae > Eschrichtius > Eschrichtius robustus. Next base: position 6,927,999 of record NC_090829.1, read on the forward strand.
ATAAGGAAACAAAAGCTTTTAATGACACAATAGACCAGATAGATTTAATTGATATTTATAGGACATTCCATCCAAAAACAGCAGATTACACTCTCTTCTCAAGTGTGCACGGAACATTCTCCAGGATAGATCACATCTTGGGTCACAAATCAAGCCTCAGTAAATTTAAGAAAATTGAAGTCATATCAAGCATCTTTTCTGACCACAACGCTATGAGATTAGAAATGAATTACAGGGAAAAAAACGTAAAAAACACAAACACATGGAGGCTAAACAATACGTTACTAAATAACCAAGAGATCACTGAAGAAATCAAAGAGGAAATCCAAAAATACCTAGAGACAAATGACAGTGAAAACACGATGATCCAAAACCTATGGGATGCAGCAAAAACAGTTCTAAGAGGGAAGTTTATAGCTATACAAGCCTACCTAAAGAAACAAGAAAAATCTCAATAAACAATCTAACTTTACACCTAAAGGAACTAGAGAAAGAAGAACAAACAAAACCCAAAGTTAGCAGAAGGAAAGAAATCATAAAGATCAGAGCAGAAATAAATGAAATAGAAAGAAAGAAAACAATAGCAAAGATCAATAAAACTGAAAGCTGGTTCTTTGAGAAGATAAACAAAATTGATAAGCCATTAGCCAGACTCATCAAGAAACAGAGGGAGAGGACTCAAATCAATAAAATTAGAAATGAAAAAGGAGAAGTTAAAACAGACACCGCAGAAATACAAAGCATCCTAAGAGACTACTACAAGCAACTCTATGCCAATAAAATGGACCACCTGGAAGAATGGACAAATTCGTAGAAAGGTATTACCTTCCAAGACGGAACCAGGAAGAAATATAAAATATGAACAGAACAATCACAAGTAATGAAATTGAAACTGTGATTTAAAATCTTCCAACAAACAAGAGTCCAGGGCCAGATGGCTTCACAGGTGAATTCTATCAAACATTTGGAGAAGAGCTAACACCCATCCTTCACAAACTCTTCCAAAAAATTGCAGAGGAAGGAACACTCCCAAACTCATTCCATGAAGTCACCATCACCATGATACCAAAACCAGACAAAGATACTACAAAAAAAGAAAATTACAGACCAATATCACCGATGAATATACATGCAAAAATCCTCAACAAAATACTAGCAAACAGAATCCAACAACACATTAAAAGGATCATACACCATGATCAAGTGGGATTTATCCCAGGGATGCAAGGATTCTTCAATATATGCAAATCAATCAATGTGATACACCATATTAATAAATTGAAGAATAAAAACCATATGATCATCTCAATACATGCATAAAAAGCTTTTGATAAAATTCAACACCCACTTATGATAAAAACTCTCCAGAAAGTGGGCATAGAGGGAACCTACCTTAACATAATAAAGGCCATATACGACAAGCCCAGAAAACATCATTCTCAATGGTGAAACACTGAAAGCATTTCCTCTAAAATCAGGAACAAGACAAGGATGTCCACCCTCGCCACCGTTATTCAACACAGTTTTGGAAGTCCTAGCCCTGGCAATCAGAAAAGAACAAGAAATACAAATTGGGAAAGAAGTAAAGCTGTCACTATTTGCAGATGACATGGTACTGTAAATACAGAATCCTAAAGGTACCACCAGAAAACTACTAGAGCTAATCAATGAATTTGGTAAAGTAGCAGGATACAAAATTAATGCACAGAAATCTCTTGCATTCCTATACACTAATGATGAAAAATCTGAAAGAGAAATTATGGAAACTCTCCCATTTACCATTGCAACAGAAAGAATAAAATACCTAGGAATAAACCTACCTGGGGAGACAAAAGACCTGTATGCAGAAAACTATAAGACACTGGTGAAAGAAATTAAAGATGATACCAACAGATGGAGAGATATACCATGTTCTTGGATTGGACGAATCAATATTGTCAAAATGACTATACTACCCAAAGCAATCTACAGATTCAATGCAATCCCTATCAAATTACCAATGACATTTTTTATGGAACTAGAACAAATCATCTTAAAATTTATATGGAGACACAAAAGACCCCGAATAGCCAAAGCAGTCTTGAGAAAGAAAAATGGAGCTGGAGGAATCAGACTCCCTGACTTCAGACTATACTACAAAGCTACAGTAATCAAGACAATATGGTACTGGCACAAAAACAGAAACATAGATCAATGGAACAAGATAGAAAGCCCAGAGATAAACCCACGTGCCTATGGTCAGCTAATCTATGACAAAGTAGGCAAAGATATACAAAGGAGAAAGGACAGTCTCTTCAATAAGTGGTGCTGGGAAAACTGGACAGCTACATTTAAAGAATGAAATTAGAACACTCCCTTTCACCATACACAAAAATAAACTCAAAATGGATTCCAGACCTAAATGTAAGACCGGACACTATAAAACTCTTAGAGGAAAACATAGGAAGAACACTCTTTGACATAAATTACAGCAAGATCTTTTTTGATCCACCTCCTAGAGTAATGGAAATAAAAACAAAAATAAACAAATGGGACCTAATGAATCTTCAAAGCTTTTACACAACAAAAGAAACCATAAACAAGACGAAAAGACAACCCTCAGAATGGGAGAAAATATTTGCAAACAAATCAACGGACAAAGGATTAATCTCCAAAATATATAAACTGCTCAAGCAGCTCAATATTAAAGAAACAAACAACCCAATCCAAAAATGGGCAGAAGACCTAAATAGACATTTCCCCAAAGAAGACACACAGATGGCCAAGAGGCACATGAAAAGCTGCTCAACATCACTAATTATTAGAGAAATGCAAATCAAAACTACAATGAGGTATCACCTCACACCAGTTAGAATGAGCATCATCAGAAAATCTACAAAGAACAAATGCTGGAGAGGGTGTGGAGAAAAGGGAACCCTCTTGCACTGTTGGTGGGAATGTAAATTGATACAGCCACTATGGAGAACAGTATGGAGGTTCCTTAAAAAACTAAAAATAGAATTACCATGTGATCCAGCAATCCCACTACTGGCCATATACCCAGAGAAAACCATAATTGAAAAAGACACATGCACCCCAATGTTCATTGCAGCACTATTTACAATAGCCAGGTCATGGAAACAACCTAAATGCCCATCGAGAGGTGAATGGATAAAGAAGATGTGGTACATATATACAATGGAGTATTACTCAGCCATAAAAAGGAACGAAATTGAGTCATTTTTTGAGACGTGGATGGATCTAGAGACTGTCATACAGAGTGGAGTAAGTCAGAAAGAGAAAAACAAATATTGTATATTAACGCATGTATGTGGAACCTAGAAAAATGGTACAGATGAACTGATTTGCAGTGCAGAAGTTGAGACACAGTTGTAGAGAACAAACACATGGACACATGGAGTGTCTTTCCTGGTGAGACAGATTCTTTCAGTTAGGATTAACAGAGGAGCTACCTTACCTCAGAGGGGTATTGAAAGTAGCAAGATTAACTCTGAGACTGGCAAAGCATTTTGTCAGTGTAAACTAGTTCTCCTCAGCACATCACGTACACAATAGAGGTTATTATTTCAAATAATTCAGCATTTTCACCTCAATTACACACATAATTAGCTGAATTATTTGTGTCATTTTTAAGGGGCATTCTGGGTTAAGACATGCTGGTTTTGTAACCACAAAATCTAGGCAATTGAAGAGGTATCCACTTCCCCCAACTTCCTGGTGGAATTGCACTGAAATTCTCTTAACATTATTGACCATCTTATGCATACAGGTCTGGGAAAGGAGAGACCTCATTTCCAAGGTGCATGTTCCATGCTCAGTCTCAGAGTCTTGCCTCCTGCCAGCCAGCTCTCTCTAAGTTTGCTCTTCCTTGGTGGAAACCACCCCCTACACTGAGTCTTTTTTTTCCCCATTGATACATAGACTTCCTCAAGTCTTTCCTATCTTGTTCATGAATTCATTCAATGAATGAATTCAATGAATGGCTACTACATGCCAGGCACTGTTCAAGAAGTTTACAGCAGTTAGCAAGGCTACTGGTGTCTCTGCTCTCGTGGACTTTGCATCTTTTCATTCCTCCAATTATCTGACTTTCCCTTAGAGATACATGTCTTGGTATGGAAGCAACCTAAGTGTCCATTGACAGATGAATGGATAAAGAAGATGTGGTACATATATACAAGGGAATACTACTCAACCATTAAAAAGAACAAAATAATGTCATTTGCAGCAACATGGATGGACTTGGAGGGCATTATGCTAAGTGAAATAAGTCAGACAGAGAAAGACAAATACTGTGTGATATCACTTATATGTGGTATCTAAACAAATACAACAAACTGGTGAATGTAACCAAAAAAAGGGGCAGACTCACAGATATAGAGAACAAACTAGTGGTTACCAGTGGGATTAGGGGGAGGGGAAATATAGGGGTGGGGGAGTTGGAGGTACAAATTATTGAGTGTAAGAAAGGCTCAGGGATGTATTGTACAACATGGGAAATATAACCAATATTTTGTAATAACTGTAAATGGAGTGTAACCTTTAAAAAAATTGTATAAAAAATTAAAAAGTGTTTAAAAGACAAAAAAACAAAGAGATACATGTTTTGAAAAAATAATGCTTGGTCCCACCCTCATTTCTTCTTTGCTCCATAGCCCACTACCTTCTGCCTTTAATCCCAACATAATTTTTGTTTCAGTCCAGTAGCTATTGTAGTTTGGGGGCATTGTTTTTTACTTTTACTTCCCCTTGGCCTCTCTGCAGCACTCACTAATATTGGCCATAATTGGTTCAATTATTTGGAACCTCTACTCGATTTGTGCGATGCCATCTTTCCCTGGTTTTCTTCCAGCCTCAAGGCTACTCATTCTTGATATTCTTTCTGCTCTTCTTCCTCCCTGCCCCCACCCCCATCTCATCCCTTACACACTCAGATTTGTTGGGATCCATTTCTGGTCCGATTTTATTCACTTTTCCCAGAGTGACTTCAACCAGTTCTTTGACCATAACTGTATACTGAAAGGTCCCCAATAGGTGTTTTGGGCTCATATTTGTGTTCGGTCCTGGACTCAAATTTTCCACCTGCCCTATTTATATCTATACAGATCATACAAGTGTCTTCACTGTTAATATGCCCCAAACTAAATAAATCTTTCCTGCTGGACTGCCCCCATCCCTACTCCTCTGCCATCACTCTCCATCATTTCCATTTAGGAACGGCACCACCAACTACAAGCCAGAAATATGGGCACAATCCTGCACACCTCCTCCTGAGTCATTCTCATATCACTAAGCCTGGTTCTACTTTCTTAACATCTCTTGACTCTATCCTTTTGTCTGTACTCATTGCCCTGCCTGAGTTGAGGCCATATTCATTTCCCATCCAGATTCCTAAAGGCAACTCTGTTTGGTCTCTTTGCCTCTAATCTTATTTTGCTCTAATACTTCTCCACATTGGGTTTAGAGGGATATTTTATAAAGGCAAATTTGATGATGCTCTTCCCGTTTTAAACACTTCAAAGATTCCTCCTACTATAGATAGATAGATAGATAGATAGATAGATAGATATAGATAGATAGATAGATGATAGATAGAATATATATTTGCAACCATACATGTACACAACACACAAGGTCCTTTCTATTGACCCTCTACCTGCTTGTCCAGCACTGAATCTTACCTCATCTCTCCCACTTCTTACACTGAGGACACATTCCCCTAATGTGCTAGACTCTGTCTGTCAGGCCTCTGGGCCTTTACATAAACTGGTCTCTACAGAGAACACGTATCCAGCCCCTTTTAACTTTCCTTGTCTCCTCCCATAATCCTTAAGCTTCCCTATCAGAAGCCTTCTCTTATCCTCATCTTCCCCAGTCCTAACCATTGCCTCTCATGTTCCTACAGGTTTTGATTTATATCTTTAATGCACCACTTTCCATGATACATTATAATTCCACATTCACTTTTTTGCTTTCTTTAACAGACTATGACCTTCTTGAGGCATGGTTTGTTATTTATTTGTGTGTATTTGTATAAAGACAGAGTTTTACCTAGCATTCACCAAATTATAAAAATATATGCATTTGAATTAATCTCCTTCCCAATTTCTAGCCTACAATATTCATTATATGCTAAGACTTCATGCTGTACTCCACAGTGTTAATCATTCCCTCCTGTATGCTGACTGCATACATTGTACATAACTCCATCATTACACATGGCACCCTGTACTCTCACCATTTTATCTCTCATCTGTCTTCTTCTATTACACATTGTGCTCTCTAGGTAGAGAATCTATATCTATCTATCCTGCTTTTCCAAATACCTAGCACAACACTTGCCACAGGAGAGGAAATCAGGAAATAGTCACTGAATGAAATTGAATTAAGTATCCAAGGCATTTACAAATCACCTTGCCAAATACAGTGAGACATAAATGTTTTAACCTTATCAGCATCCTTCCTTCTTAAACAGCAGAAATTTCAAGGACAACATTGCACTTAAAAAACAAAAGATTCTGATGGCAGGCGAATTCTGGATTTCCCTAAAAGTCTTTTTCACCTCTTTGAGGATGATGCTATTCTATTAGTGGCAAAGCTTCTTTAAAAATGTGTGAATTAAAACCTAATATAGCCTTAAGGTCAGAGGTGCTGAGTTTGAAAGTAATATACCAGACAATGCTAGAGCCCAACAACCTTACAAAGGAAAAAGCAAGCTCTGAATTTGCCAACCTCTTGGGTGCTTTACGATTTGAACTGACTCCTACTCAGCAAATGGGATTGTCTGGAGACTAAGCAAATATTGTATGTAACATATTTTTATCAATTTTTAGATAAGCAGAATATACATATTTCCAGATTAAAAGGAAATTTTTCTTCTACTTTAACAATCTGTAATAGAGAGCAAAAAATATCATATTAATAATCTCTATCATACCATTAACTTCATTAGAGTCTTGTCATAATGATGACAAAAAGGAAGAAAAAGGACAATGGTGGGTGGATTTGGAATTTTAGGCTCTCCTCATTGTTACAAGTTTGATCGAATTTGTTACCACACATTCAATCATGAGCCATAACCTCAAATCAGCTTGGACATGGCCCATTTAATATTTGTTACATCACAGTTAGACCAAGAAACGTGGGTAAAAGGAAGTGAAGAGTTATTTTTTGTAATCAGATCTTTTCAGGCAGAAAGACTGTTGCATACAAACCACCCAGCCAAGTAGAGACCAATTTCTTTTGGCTTAAATTATATACATAATTAAGTCAAATAATTCATTGCTTGTAAATACACTGAACAAGATAAAACATTGATATAAAACATGCTCTATAAATATAACCGTGTGTGTATGCCACAAATAATATCCATGTATATGTTATAATGAAAAAACTGTGGTATGTTAGTATTGTTAAAAGACAATTCCATAATAATCATGAATGTCATATGCATTTTAATGACCACATGGCAAATATTTTGTTTAAATCATTAATTAATGAGAGAACCAGAAAGATGTTACAACAGGTCCAAAGGAGATCTTAAAGATTTCTTAAAGAACCTGTGTGGGCAATCAGGAATGTAAGCACATGAATTAACAAATAGATGCAAAATTCATCAATATCCACTCGGCAGTAATCAATTGCGTTTGTCTGGACACAATTCATTTGCATTTTTACAAACAAACAACATTTGCATCATTATCAGTTTTCTACAACTTATTTACAGTACACTCAGTAATCATTTTTGCCAATTTCAAAGACTCGCACAATTTTTCCTGACAAGGTCTTTGTTTCATTTTGTTTAAAAAAAAAAAAAGACTTAACAGTATCCCATCACTCTTTGCACACAAACAAGGTGTCCTTATCTGATTCACTCCCATTTTCCCCAAGCTGCCCAAATGTTATTCTTGCCATAAACATAATTTTGGGAGCCATAAGAAAATCCCTCCTTATCTAACGCCCAAAAGAACTTTTCCACCTGCTGACTTATGTCTGAATTTTTATAGAGAGAATTAAAGACTAAAAGACTATCAAAGGAGGGAAAATGGAGCTTATTAACTTGCCAGGCAAGAGAACATACAACAATGTCAAAATTCACTTTGGGGGTAAGGTGTGAGGGAATTCAGGAATTTCAAGGAATGTAGGTTTGAAAACCAGCACTCTGGATAGAGCATGGAATGAGTCCTCACATCTGTACACAATTGGTTAAAACAAATCCTACTGTTCATTGATCAGAAATTAGTTTTCATTTGGGTCCAATAAGGATCTCATGGACTAAGGTCATTCAAACTTCATTATTCTTTAACATCTTTAGATGCTTAGAAAAATTGTATTGAAACACAGCTTTGATATCTCCTATGCAAATCTTGTTCTAAGTGGAAAATTTTCATTCTCATAATGTAGCCTCTTAGACCAGGAGTCAGAAATATATGGCTATGCTCCAAATCTACAGCCCTTTTTAATATGGCCTGTGAACTAAGAATGGTTTTTATATTGCTACAGGGTGTTTTTAAGCCAAGTAAAACACAAAAAATATGTGACAGAGCCCATAGGTGTCTTGAAAAGCCTAAAATGTTTACCATCTGGCCTTTTACAGAAGAAATTTGTTGACCCCTGTCTTAGACCACAATGTGAGATAAGGTTCATGTTGCAGATAACCCTGGGAAATATAAGATGGACTGCACTTTACAGGGAGGTACTAACATGTCAGCCTTTCCTGAATTACAGTGGATGGAAGAGGGAAGTGGCAGGAAGGCACTGATTTCCTAGAGAGTGCATTTTTACAAAATAAAAAACCAAACAAACCCATAGAAAGGATATCAAGAATGGAAAGTGAAGTTAGCCAGGTAAACACCACAACTGGCCTAGCTGGCAAGGAGTAGGAAAGGAGGAGGAACAGGAGGAAACTAATGAAGTCAAGTTGACCCATTATGCAAATAATGCCTCATGTCACAGCTCTCACAGAACTAACCGCCATGTGTGCTCATGGGTGGACACACGAGGGAAATCACAGTGAGCATAAAAGCCAAACCACTCTCTAAGAAATACTGAACTGTGGTAAATTTTCATATACAGACTAAGAGAGCAAATTTAAGTACCAAGTAAAAAAAGTTTTTCTACCAAACAGAAGCCCTATTCAATAAGGGATCTACATTTGCAAGAGGGGCAGTTGGGTAAGCCTTTTAAAGCCAAGTACTATGAATCTCCTCTGTCCCATATTAGGAAAGCCATGTCTTTAGGGCTGCTGCTTGGGTGGCCCTACTTAAGTGTTTCCGGCAGGCTGGAGGTGGTCAGGCTACAGTGTAACTGGATGATCCTTGCACGATCATTGCTTCCAATCAGGTCTGCGTGTTATTAGCAAAATGGACGAGTCAGGATTCCTCAACTGTGAAGAGAAGAATGGGTTTTCTTACAGACCTACATATCCAGTGCCTTACTTTTTGTCCCACGTTCTCTTTTCCCTTTTCTAATTCAGCCCATCTCTTTCATTTCTTCTGCAACTGCTTTCATCACAGCTCTCATCCACTTATCACTAAACCAGTGTAATAGCCTCAGGGCATGCTCTTACCTTGGTCTCATGTGTTTCTTCCCTACAGAATAATCTTCCTCATTATCATCATTTTCACCATTGTTAAAGACATGCTGTGGTCCCTCACTCATAACAGGACAGGAAGGGAGATGAGCACAAATGCCTTACTCCTCTCTCCCTCTCTCTCTCTGTCAAAAGAAAGGATTGAACAGTTATTTTTTACAACAATGTAACTTTAACGGTGCTCCCAAACAAGAAAGGATGTTACTAAGAGATCAGAAATGAAATTGAAAGCATGAGGAGATAGAAATTCTTATATCCCTTGATGGGTGTGTTTAGTAGTCCATTCATGCTGCTATAACAAAAACAACATTGACTTGGTGACTTAAACAACAAACATTTCTCACAGCTCTGAAGGCTGGGAAGACTCAGTGTCTGGTGAGAGTCTACTTCCTGGTTCATAGATGGCTATCTTCTCACTGCATCTTCACACAGCAGAAGGGGCGAGGGAGCTCTCTCAAATCTGTTTTACAAGGGCACTAATCCCATTCATGAGCGGTCCACTCTCATAACCTAATCATCTCCCAAAGGCCTTATACCTCCTAATACCACCACATTGGGGGTCAGGATTTCAACATACAAATTTGGGAGGGGCACAGATGTTTTGTCTGTAGCAGTATGCGCTTTGATCTAGCAGTTTTAGGAATTTTCCCTAAAGATATCATAAAAGAGGTGCCCCAAAGTATCTGAATAAGGATGTATTTTGCAATAACATATATACTAGTGAAATCAGTAAGAAAACCCAATCAATAGGAAAATTGGTGAAACAAATTATGGTATACCCATATAAAAAACATGCCGAAAAAATTAAATGACAGGATTGATATTTATCTTCTGGCATGGAATGGTAGCCATAATGCATACAATGCTAAGTTGTTAAATGGAAAAGCAGGTTAAAAGCCAGCATGCTTAGGGGAAAACTCATGATTCTATACAATGAGAAGAAAAGAATTTTAATTTTCTATTTCTTATACTTGGGTATGACTTGAATTCCTTACAGTGAGCACATATTGCTTTTGCAATAAATGAAAATAATTTGTCGTTGGACCTTCATTCATGGTGATCTGCAACCCAAAACAAGCCAACATTTCTAGCCTTTTCCCCTAGTGTCCTACTACTTCTCTTTCACTCCAACCTGTCTTAACAATTGTCAAATTATACTTTTTAATGCCCTGCCTTTGCTATTTTACTCACCGTTTTCCCAACCTGGAAGGCTCCCTGCCCAGCCTTGCCCCTGCCCCTCTGCTCATTTTTCAAGATGCCCCTCCAATTCCTCCTAGAAGTCTCCATGCATGAGTGTCTCTGGAATTGGTCATCCATGCCTTTAAATTATCAATATTACTTGCAGTTTATCCTAGAGTTTCTTCACCTCAGGTCCACATCCCTCATGGATGGGCTTCCCTAAGGTACTGAACCCTGGAAAAGAGTAAGGAAATTCTGGTGTATGTTTATGTACATTTCTTTTAGAGAGAGTCCATAGCTTTCTTTCAACAGATGGACTGAAAGGAGCACAGACATTGTTTGTCTATATACCTTTACATTTGCTAATGTGTCATATTCAGCTTTATCATATTTCTTCTATCATTTTCTCAAAAGTTTACTTAAATCTTACATTATTACTTACTTTCACAAATATCTATGTTTCCTCTTCCCAAATATGTTATGAAAATTTTTTGAGAATAAGGGCCAAGGTATTTACTTTTTTAATCCAATTAAAATTTGCAGAGTTCAAAACACATAGTAGAATTTCACAAAATGTGTGTTGATTTGATGAGTATCTGTACTCACAAGGGTATGTGTGGACAATCCTGCAAATTAACAGGGCCCAAAGCTTGAAAGAAAAAAATCTGTGGGGGAGAGAACCAAAATAGAAACCTTGTTCTCAGTTCTTCAAGGTCTTGCTGCTCTTTGATAATCAGGTGACTCACCATCAGTCACAAAACACAAAAATACTCGGACAGAATCTGGCAGATAGAAAAATCTTCTCACATGATGGCACATACTTAGAATAATGCTAAAATTATCTGGAGGTAATATTCCCCAAAAGAAATCACAAACAGGTCAATGCAGGTACAAACGAAAGAAAAACCTATGTCATTGGAGATTTAACATGGATTTTTATTAGAATACATTTTCCTTCAAAAATTAAGCCCATTGAAGGAACATCTGTTGGAAAGTAGAGATGTGCTTGTGTGACATAATTTCACTAGTAATGAGGAGCTTACTCTATCTTGAACTATGAGCAAGAATTTTTTATTCCCTGTGAAGTGTTCTCAGTTTGGGACATTGGGCAGATCACTTGGTGTCCCTGGATTTCATTTCTCATTTGTAATAGGAGAGGGGCTGAGACAGAACTACCCTCATATGCCAGGTGATAGACCCATTCTTCTCAATCTGGATTGTTAAAATAGGTAGGGCTAAGCACAAAATTATAAGTTAAAAATGGTCACATGTTATTAAAGCAGAAAATGTACCAAAAGGGAGCAGTTCCTCAACATTATCTGAGAGGCTGTCTCCCAGCCTATAGTCCTCAGTAAGGTTCCCAAATAAAACTGAAACTCACAAGAAAATGTACTAAATGTTTAAGGAATTAATATCAATATAGCATGGAAGGGGAAAAAAGGAGGAGACTCTTTATGGAATTCATCGATTGAACAAAATAATCTTGTTCAAGGAACCACCTTAATGGAAATATTTCATTATAAAGAGGTGCCTAAACAGCCTGAATTTTCTGGGGCTAGGCAAAGAAAGAGCTAAACCTTCTAAACAAATTAGCAGGAATCTATGGGGAAATGCAAAAGAATGAAGCATGGGGTGGGGGGAGTGAGTGAGTGATGGGATAAGACACATAATGACAAGGGAGGGGCTCACTTATAAATGTTGGCTAGTGAGAAGATGCTGGCAACAAGGGCAAGAAAGGCATATATAAGGACAAGGATGGCCAACATTTACTTTTAACATATGCGTAGCTATGATGTAAAACCTTTGCCACTCAAATATTTTTACTTATGTCTGGTATTTCTACATATGCCTTGGATGAGTTGCTTTATGAGGAAATGAAGGAAGGTTCTACCTGCCAGCGTCAGTGAGAAAAGAATAGATAAGATGATGACTTCAGCAAGACTGAAAATGTAGTGGAAACAGAAAATCAGAGAAACAGGTGTTCAAGAGAACATAAGCTCTTAGGAATTTCCAGGTATCTTGAGAAAGACATTAGAATTCCTACAGGATATGGGATGAGGATCCTTGGCTAATTTCATTTAGTTCATGCAGACAAGGTAGCTCAGCTGAGTTGAAATCTTGGTTCATTGGACATGGGTATATTATGAATGAATATTCAAAATCTTGTGACCTCAATTATTTGTTTTATGCTCTACCTCCATACTCCAGGATGTATGTATTCTCCCTCATCTGACATTGGGGTGGTTTTGAGAAATATTAGGCTAAGTGATATCAAATGGTCCATATAAGTCTAACATTCCACATCACTGGCAAAACACGATGCAGCTATTAAGAAAAAATGGTACTCCCTTTCATAAAGCAGTTACAGGTAAAAGTGAGACATGATAACTACAAACAAAATTCATTTTATGTAAGAATATTTCTACCAAAGCAGAGACTGGAATTTGTTCTACTAGAGAAAATTTATAACATCATTAGTTGCATTTTTATCACACATCACATGAAACTTAACTCAAAACTCCTTGCAAAGAAATTTTTGCCTTCACAGTATCACCATGACATGGAGCTGTAAGTTGGAAACCAGTCACTTAGATCCAATTTCAGGGACACTTCTGAAATTATCAGTAATTTAGTATCTTTAAACCATTCATCAGCACTAGTGTCAGGTTTCAAATCTGTCCAGGCAGACATATCAATCACATATAGCAATGGTGACAGCTGCAAATCAGAGAAAGCCAAATTACCTGCCAAGACCCCCACACTTAGAAAAACATTTAACAAAGATATCTGATTAACTCATTCTCACATAGTCATTTACCCATCCTTGCAGAGTTCATCCAACCGTAATTTCCACCACTTTAATAAGCAACCTATATAACGCGCTAATGAGAATGTGTCAGAATACGTCTTTACAGAGGCATTATGTGAAATGTCACAGGTATGGGGTGATGGAATCTCCAAAATGTACCTAGTTCTATCTCAACATTTTTCATACAAAACTGTCTAGTGAAGTTTGGCTGGAATGAACCGGGGATTAAGTAAAAACCCATGTTTATGCCAACAAATAAGTCAGAACTGTATACTAGTTATTTTATTAAGCTTTTTAAATACTCTTCTAAATATTGTTTTAATGAAATATTGAATTAAGAAAATATACATGCTTCATTTTACCCATCTTGGGGCACCCTTGTTGGGTTGTGCATGCTAGTTTTGACTTGATCATCACTTAATTACTTTGATCCTATGTGTCTAATAAAAACAATTGGGAAATTACCAGATCGTTTGCAGAAAATTGGCAATGTGAAGAATTGGGGGTAGATGTTGAAGTGAGAATGTTATAAAACATTAAAAAGATACAAAAATAAGACAAGTAGATCTGTTTTATTTTAGTATAAGAAGCACAGAGCCCTTCTTGGGCACTGTTAAGGTGGTGAGGTCTGACTGGGACAAGGGCAATAGAGATCACTGTTCATAATATGAAAAGACTTACCTGTCAGTAATTGACTCTATTCAGGCTCCAGTTCATAAAATCTGATAAGAATTTTAGCCATCATTAAAGATTTATTGGATGGTCAGATTTATGAGCAAATGATCTCCAAGAATATAACCCTCAACCCCTTAACATTCCCTACCCTCATCACCTCTTGGATGTAGGAGATGTGATTTAAGTTTTTCTAGGAAATGCAACCTAGGGATTCTGTTCAACTCAACCCTGCTAGTGGCAAATGTCCCAACTCCTGGATATGTGCCCAATAGTAAAATTGTTCCCTGCTGGTCCTCCTACTAAACACACACACACACACACACCACACACACACACACACCACACACACACACACACTATTGTTATCTTGTCATCTTTGGGACCATATTGTAATATTATATTACCCACATATGAGATGGCTAATTTCCCTGACTGGAATTAAACATTTGCTAAAGAAATTCAGGTGTCTTTAAAATAATTAAGTTAGTCCCAAATGCAAGAAGAAAGAAAACAAATAATCCAGCAATCAGTACGCCATGAGCATCATTAACTTTAATCTCCAGAGTCTACTCTTTTTAGATTGGAGAGGAAAATAAGAAAATCTCAAAGCTATACTATTTTGGCAGTCAATTACATTTTGATAGAACAGTTTCATGCTTCCATCTGTAATTAAAGTCAACAGTCTTATAAATTAAATTCCTAAAAAGGGGAAATTGGATGGGAGCAGAAGGAGTACTTAGTTTCTTCTAAGATAAAAACTTGGAAATAAATTGTGTATAAGACAAACTATCTCTGAACACCCCAAGTTACTGACCTACTTACTGGGCATATTGTAATTAGGATATACATAAAACATCCTAAGTATGTTTTAAAATATTTCTTTTATTGACAGACTGCACAATGGTTAATTGTCATTAATTCTAATCCAGTGTTGGCTCCAAATAATGTATCTCAATACCAGAAAATTTTAAATGTTATATGACAATCTGTAAAGGAGAATGAAACTGCTGAAAACCATAAAGTAACAGTGCCCACTGTGGTAGATTTGATTTAAACCTTACCCTTTCTTCTGTGGGCAGAGTTACTCCTCCCTTGCCCTTCGATTTGGAGTTTAGCTATGTAATTTGCTTTGGCCAATGGGATGTTAGCAGACCTGATGCAAGCAGAGTATCAAAAACTACTGGCATAGGTGGTCTTGCTCTTTTGGGGGTCTGTTATCACCCTGAGAAGAAAATTTCCAGGCTGATTGCTGGTCCCAGAAAGAAAAAAAAGTGGAGCAACACCAACCCAAGCTGAGTGCAGACCAGGATCGGCTTCAGGCCCAAGCAGACTACAGATACGAGTAGTGAGCTCAAGGGAGACCAGCATAATCATCCCACTGAGCACAGCATAAATCAGCTAACCGTCATCCACTGATCGTCAGGTGCATGAGAAATAGAAGCTTATGGTTTGATTATGACCTTTATTTTGTTGCAGTAGCTAAGTGATACACGTACCAAATAGAGACTAAATTCCTTAACACAGAATCCACAGTCCTCCACAGTGTCATGCAGGTTGCATTTACATAATTTAGTCATTCAGTCTTTCAATTGACAAGTATTTGAGAACCTCCCACATGTCAGTTACTATTCTGGCACTGGGGATATAGTGGTTAACAAAAGGTCATACTATTATGAAGCTTACATTCTAGAAGACAGAGAAAGCAATAAATAAACATGTAACATGACAAGTTGTGCTAGCTTCCATGGAGAACAAAGGCAAATAAAAATAGAGAGAATGACGGTGATAATAGGGTGGTCAGGGAATATCTCTCTAGTAAGGTGACATTTGAACAGAAATCTGAAATAAAAGGAGCAAGAGATGTGTATCTCAGGGAAAAGAATTTCAACAGTCAAAATGAACAGAAAATGCAAAAAACCTGAAAAGTACATAATAAATGTATTTCAGCAAGAGCATGGAGGCTGGTATTTTAAAACTCAATAAGAAAATTAAAGATAAAAGAATCAAAGCATATCCACTACATAAAATTAAACTCACAAAGGAAGACAGAGATGAGAGAAGCAAAAGAACTACAAAACAGATAAAAAGCAATTAACAAGATGGCAATAGTAAGTCAATAATAACTATCAATCTATCAGTAACTGTTAATAATTACTTTAAATGCAAATGGATTAAACTCACCAATCAAGAGACAGAGTGACTAAATGGATTTAAAAAAAAAAACACAACTCCCAATTATATGCTGTCTACAAGAGACCCACTTTTGGTTTAATGACATACATTGGCTGAAAGGGATAGAAAAAGATATTCCATGCAAGTAACAATAAGAGTAGGGCTGGCTATACTTATATCAGACAAAATAGACTTTGAGTCAAAACTGTCACAAGAGACAAAGAAGATAATTACATAATGACAAAAGATTCAATTCAACAGAATGATATGACAGTTATATAAGTGTATATGCACCTTAAAGCTGCTTTTCCTAATGTGAAAGTGTGGATGGAGCCAGTGGAGCCTCAGAAATAAACCCTCTGGACGAAAGTCCAATAGCTGCCTTATAACATGGCACTTTGGGAGATGATTAGGCTTTGTGACCATTGGAGAGGTCTTGTCAAGACTTGTGAAGTTTCTGGGACATATTTCACCATCCCAAATACAAGTTTGCATGGAGAAGAAGGCAATAAAATAATTTTTATTTTTCACAACTGATATTGCAGTCTATAATACTACAGAAATATACCCCACACAGCCACTATTAATGATATAACACATTGTAACAGACACTAGAGAGAAAAGGAACAAGAACTTGCATATTCCAATGAGCCTGGGTTTAGGAACCTGGTCAGTCTGATCTGGCAACTTGACTTATACTTGCAGCTGAGCTGTGATAAATCGTTTTCACTCTGTACCTATCCTGCCCTGCATCACAAATACCACTGTGTTAAGCTGTGAATGAATGAATGAAAGAATAAGCAACCAGCATCAGAACATGTTGCTCTAACAGATTTGAAGGGAGAAATAACAACATAATAATAGTGACAGATTTTAATACCCCAATGACAATAATGGACAGCTCATCTGGAAAGAAGATCAGTAAGGAACCAGTAGACTTGAACCACACTATAGACAAGATTACCTAGTCTTGAACCACACTATAGACAAAAGTCACCTAGACATATAAAGAATATCTCACTTATCAGCAGAATAAAGATTCTTCTCAAGTGCACAAGCAACATTTCCAGGGTAGATCACATGCTAAGTCACAGAACAAGTCTTAACAAATTTAATATGACTGAAATTTTTACAGGTATCTTTTCCAACCACAGGGGAATGAAACTAGAAAACAAAAAGTAAGTGGAAAAAAACTACAAATACTTGGGAATTAAACAACACACTCTCAAACAACCTTTGGTTCAAAGAAGAAATCAAAAGAGAGATTAGTATATCTTAAGACAAATGAAAACTGAAACACCACATAGGAAAACATTTGGGATAAAGCAAAAGCAGTACTAATGGGAAGTTAAAAGTGATAAAGAAACATACATAAATAAACAACCTAATATTACAACTAGAGTAACTAAAAAAGGAACAAACTAAGCCCAAAATTAGGAGAAGGAAGGAAATAATAAAGATTAAAGCAGAAATAAATGAAATATAGACTACAATAAAAAAAAAAAACTAAGAGTTGGTTCTTGGAAAAGATAAACACCATAGACAACACCTTAGCTGGACTAAGAAAAAAAAGGCTCAAAATCAGAAATAGAAAAGGAGACATTACGAATGATGCCACAGGAAAAAAAAAAAAATCATAAGGGACTATTATGAGTAATTATACACCAAAAACTTCAACAACCTAGAAGAAATGGATAAATTCTTAAAAACATAGGCGACTGAAACAAGAAATAGAACGTCTGAACAGACCAATTACAAATAATGAACCTGAATCAGTAATCAAAACTAGATGGCTTCACAGGTGAATTCTATCAAATATTTAGAGAAGAGCTAACACCCGTCCTTCTCAAACCCTTCCAAAAAATTGTGGAGGGAGGAACACACCCAAATACATTCTATGAAGCCACCATCACCCTGATACCAAAACCAGAAAAAGATATCACAAAAAAAGAAAATTATAGACCAATATCACTGATGAACATAGACGCAAAAATCCTGAACAAAATACTAGCAAACAGAATCCAACAATATATTAAAATGATCATACACCATGATCAAGTGGGATTTATCCCAGGGATGCAAGGATTCTTGAATATACACAAATCAATCAATGTGATACACCACATTAACAAATTAAGGAATAAAAACCATATGATTATCTAAATAGAGGCAGAAAAAGCTTTTGACAAAAATTCAACTCCCATTTATGATAAAAACTCTCCAGAAAGCGGGCATAGAGGGAATCTATCTCAACCTAATAAAGGCCATATATGACAAACCCACAGCAAACATCATACTCTATGGTGAAAAACTGAAAGCATTTCCACTAAGATCAGGAACAAGACAAGGATGTCCACTCTCGCCACTCTGATTCCACATAGTTTTGGAAGTTCTAGCCATGGAAATCAGAGAAGAAAAAATAAATAAAAGGAATACAAACTGGAAAAGAAGAAGTAAAACTGTCACTGTTTGCAGAAGACATGATACTATACATAGAAAATCCTAAAGATGTCACCAGAAAACTACTAGAACTAATCCATGAATTTGGTAAGGTTGCAGGATACAAAATTAATGCTCAGAAATTTGTTGTATTCCTATATACTAACAATGAAAAATCGGAAAGAGAAATTAAGGAAACATTCCCATTTACGATCACAACAAAAAGAATAAAATATCTAGGAATAAACCTACCTAAGGAAGCAAAAGACTTGTACTCAGAAAACTGTAAAACACTGATGAAAGAAATCAAAGATGACATAAACAGATGGAGAAATATACCATGTTCTTGGATTGGAAGAATCAATATTGTGAAAATGACTATAATACCCAAAGCAATCTACAGATTCAATGCAATCACTATCAAATTACCAGTGGTATTCTTCACAGAATTAGAATAAAAAATTTTACAGTTTGTATGGAAACACAAAAGACCCTGAATAGCCAAAGCAATCTTGAGAAGAAAAACGGAGCTGGAGGAATCAGGCTTCCTGACTTCAGACCATACTACAAAGCTACAGTAATTAAGACAGTATGGTACTGGCACAAAAACAGAAATATAGATCAATGGTACAGGATAGAAAGCCCAGAGATAAACCCATGCACATATGCTCACTTAATTTACAACAACATACAATGGAGAAAAGACAGCCTCTTCAATAAGTGGTGCTGGAAAAACTGGACAGCTACATGTAAAAGAATGAAATTAGAACACTTCCTAACACCATACACAGAAATAAACTCCAAATGGATTAAAGACCTAAATGTAAGGCCAGACAGTTTAAAACTCTTAGAGGAAAACATAGAAAAAACATTCTGACATAAACCACAGTAAGATCTTTTTTGACCCACCTCCTAGAGTAATGAAAATAAAAACAAAAATAAGTAAATGAGACCTAATTAAGCTTAAAAGCTTTTGCACAGCAAAGGAAACCATAAACAAGACGAAAAGACAACCCTCAGAATGGGAGAATATATTTGCAAATGAAACAACGGACAAAGGAGTTATCTCCAAAATATACAAAGAGCACATGAAGCTCAATATCAAGAAAACAAACAATTCAATTAAAAAAATGGGCAGAAGACCTAAATAGACATTTCACCAATGAAGACATGCACATGGCCAAGAGGCACATGAAAAGATGCTCAACATCACTATTTATTAGAGAAATACAAATCAAAACTACAATGAGGTATCAACTCACACCAGTCAGAATGGCCATTATCAAAAAAACTAGAAACAATAAATGCTGGAAAGGGTGTGGTGAAAAGGGAATCCTCCTGGACTGTTGGTGGGAATGTAAATTGATACAACCACTATGGAGAAGAGTATGGAGATTCCTTAAAAAAAAAAAAAACCTAAAAATAGAACTACCATATGACCCAGCAAACCTACTCCTGGCATATACCCTGAGAAAACCATAATTCAAAAAGAGACATGCACCACAGTGTTCATTGCAGCACTATTTGCAATAGCCAGGACATGGAAGCAACCTAAATGTCCATCGACAGATGAATGGATCAAGAAGATGTGGCATATATGTACAGTGGAATATTAGTCAGCCATAAAAAGAAGTGAAATTGAGTTATTTGTAGTGAGGTGGATGGAGTTAGAGTCTGTCATACAGAGTGAAGTAAGTCAGAAAGAGAAAAACAAATACTGTATGCTAGCACATATATATGGAAACTTACAAAAAAAATGGTACTGATGAACCTAGTGGCAGGGCAAGAATAAAGATGTAGACATAGAGAATGGAGATGAGGACATGGGGGTGAGGGGGAATCTGGGGCAAAGTGAGAGTAGTATTGACATATATACACTACTGAATGTAAAATAGTTAGCTAATGGGAAGCAGAAGCATAGCACAGGGAGATCAGCTAGGTGCTTTGTGATGACCTAGAGAGGTAGGATAGGGAGGCTGGGAGGGAGGCTCAAGAGGGAAGGGATATGGGGATATATGTATGCATATTGCTGATTCAATTTATTGTACAACAGAAACTAACAAGTATTGTGAAGCAATTATACTCCAATAAAGGTCTATTTTTTAAAAAGTCTTCCAATAACAACAAAAAACAAACAAACAAACAAAAACATAACCATTTGGCTTCAAAAGTGAATTCTGCCAAATATTTAAAGAAGAATTAGTAAAAATTTTTCTTAAACTCTTCAAATAAAATTGTTAAAAAGGGAACACTACCTAAAGCTCTATGAGGTCAGCATCTCTCTGATACCAAAGCCAGACCAAGTCACCACAAGGAAAGAAAACTACAGGCCAATATCCTTGATAAAGTTGGATACAGAGGTCCTCAACCAGCTATTAGTAAACCAAATTCAGGAACACAGTAAAAACATCATACACCATGAAAGGGAGATGTCAGGATGGTGCAACATATACAAATCAATAAGTATGATGCATCACATAAACAGAAGGAATAAAAAAAATCCCATGATCATCTCAATAGGTTTTTTGGTTTTTTGAAAAAAATCAATATCCTTTAATGATAAAAAATATCAAAAAATTAGATACAGAAGGACCTTAACACAATAAAGATTATATATGAAAGACTGAAGCTAACATCATACTCAATGGAGAAAAACAAATCTTTTCCTCTGAGACCTGGAACAAGGCAAAGATGTCCATTCACACCACTTCTATTTAACATAATACTAGAAGTCCTAACCAATGCATTAAGACAATAAAAGCAATACAAATCAGAAATAAGTAAAATTATATGTTTGCAGATGACATAATCTTATATTTAGAGAACCCTAAAAACACCACCAAAAACAGTTGGAACTAATAAGCAAATTCAGCAAAATGTGGGATGCAAAAAATAAATGTTAGCCACAAAAATTAGCCACATTTCTATATACTAACAATGAATTATCCAAAAAGGAAATTAGGAAAGCAATCTCATCTATAATAACATCAGAAAGAATAAATTGGTTAGCAATAAGTTTAACTAAGGACATGAAAAATTTGTACACTGGAAACTATAAACAATCATAAAAAATTAAAGCAGACACAAATTCCAAAAACTCTAAGACACTGATGAAAGAAATTGAAGGTGACACAAACATATGGAAAGATATACCCTGTTCTTGGATTGGAAGAATCAATAATGTTATAATGACCATACTACAAAAGGCAATCTACAGATTCAATGCAATCCCAATCAAATTACCAATGGCATATTTCACAAAACTAGAACAAACTTTAATATTTGTATGGAAACACAAAACAGCAGTCAAAACAATCTTGAGAAAGAAAATTGGAGCTGGAGGAATCAGGCTCCCTGACTTCAGACTATACTACAAAGCTACAGTAATCAAAACAGTATGGTACTGGCACAAAAATAGACACAAAGCTAATGGAACAGGATAGAAAGTCCAGAAATAAACCCAAACATTTATGGTCAATTAATCTATGATAAAGGAGGCAAGAATACACAATGGACAAAAAGTCTCTTCAATAAGTGGTGCTGGGGGAACTGGACAGCTACATGTAAAAGAATGAAATTAGAACATTCTTTAATGCCATACACAAAAATAATCTCAAAATGGATTAAAGGCCTAAATGTAAGAATGGATACTATAAAACTCCTAGGGGAAAACATAGGCAGAACACTCTTGAACATAAATCACAGCAGTATTTTTTTTGTATCCATCTCC
This sequence comes from Eschrichtius robustus, assembly GCF_028021215.1. NCBI lineage: Eukaryota > Metazoa > Chordata > Mammalia > Artiodactyla > Eschrichtiidae > Eschrichtius > Eschrichtius robustus. The sequence goes on from NC_090829.1 coordinate 6,950,595, forward strand.
TAGAGTAATGGAAATAAAAGCAAAAATAAACAAATGGGGCCTAATTAAACTTAAAAGCTTTTGCACAGCAAAAGAAACCATTGACAAGACAACAAGGCAACCTATGGAATGAGAGAAATTATTTGCAAATGATATGACCAACAAGGGATTAATTTCCAAAATATACAAATAGCTCATAAAACTTAATATCAAAAAACAAACAAATCAATCAAAAAATGGGCAGAAGACCTAAATAGACATTTCTACAAAAAGGACATACAGATAGCCAACAGGGACACCAAAAGTTGCTCAGGGACTTCCCTCGTGGTGCAGTTGTTAAGAATCTGCCTGCCAATGCAGGGGACACAGGTTCGAGCCCTGGTCCGGGAAGATCCCACATGCTGAGGAGCAACTAAGCCCATGCACCACAACTACTGAGCCTGTGCTCTAGAGCCCACGAGCCACAACTACTGAGCCCACGTGCCACAACTACTGAGCCCATGCTCTGCAACAAGAGAAGCCACCACAATAAGAAGCCCGCGCACCACAATGAAGAGTAGCCCCCGCTCACCTCAACTAGAGAAAACCCTCATGCAGCAATGAAGGTCCAATGCAGCCAAAAATAAACAAATACATTTTAAAAGTTACTCAATTTCACTAATTATTAGAGAAATGCAGATTAAAACTACAATGAGATATCACCTCACACCGGTCAGAATGGCCATCAATAAAAAAATCTACAAATAATAAATGCTGGAGAGGGTGTGGAGAAAAAGAAACCCTCATGCACTATTGGTGGGAATGTAAATTGGTGCAGTCACTATGGAAAACAGTATGGAGGTTCCTTAAAAAACTAAAAATAGAATTACCATATGATCCTGCAATACCACTCCTGGGTATATATTCAGACAAAACTATAATTTGAAAAGATACATGGACTCCAGTGTTCATAGCAGCACTATTACAATAGCCAAGACATGGAAACAATCTAAATGTCCATCAACAGATGAATGGATAAAGAAGATATTGTTTATCCATACACACACACACACACACAATGGAATACTACTCAGCCATAAAAAGAGGATGAAATTTTCCATTTGCAGCAACATGGAAGGACCTAGAGATTATCATATTAAGTGAAGTAAGACAGAGAAAGACAAATATCATAGGACATCACTTATATGTGGAATATAAAAAAAAAAAAAGATACAAATGAACTTATTTACAAAAACAGAAATAGACTCACAGACATAGAAAACAAACTTACAGTTACCAAAGGCGAAAGGAGGTAAGGGATTTTTAAAAGAGAAATTAAAGCAGACACAAAATAAATGGAAAAAATTCCATGCTTATAGATTGGAAGAATTAATATTGTTGAAGTGTCCATACTTCACAAGTCAATCTACAATGTATTCTCTATAAAAATCCCAATAGCATGTTTTACAGAAATAGAAAAACAATCTTAAAATTCATATGGAACCAAAAAAGAGCTTGAATATCTGAAGAAATCTTGAGCAAGAAGAACAAAGCTGGAGGAGTCACACTTCCTGATTTCAAAATATATTATAAAACCACAGTAATCAAAACAGTGTGGTGCTGGCATTAAAACAAACATATAGATCAATGAAACAGAATAGAAAGCCCAGAAATAAACCCACACATATATAATCAACTATATATAATCTTTGACAAGAATGCCAATAATACACAGTAGGAAAAAGATAATCTCTTCAATAAATGGTATTGGGAACATTAAACATCCACATGCAAAAGAGTGACATTGAAACCTTATCTCTCTCCATACCAAAAAAAAAAAAAAACCCTCAAAATGTACTAAAGACTTAAACATAAGACCTAAAACTATGAATATCTTAGAAAACAACATGGGAGAAAAGACTTTGGCAATGATTTCTTGGCTATGACACCCAAAGCACAGACAACAAAACCAAAAATAGACAAGTGAGATTACATCAAACCGAAAAGCTTCTCCACAACAAAGAAAATCATCAACAAAATGAAAAGGCAATCTATGCAATTGGAGAAAATATTTGCAAAAAATATTTGCAAATATTTCATATAGCTAATGAAAGGTTAATATCCAAAAAAAATAAAGAACTTATACTACTAATAGCAAAAAATAATAATAACCCAATTTTTTTAATGGGCAAAGGAACTAAATAGACACACCTCCAAAGATGACATACCAATGACCAGTAGACATGTAAAAAGGTGCTCAACATCACTAATTATCAGGGAATCAAATCAAATCAAAACCACAAAAGATATCACCTCACACCTTATGATGGCTGTAATAAACAAACAGAGAACAAATGTTGGCAAGGACACAGAGAAAATAACTCTTTCAGACTGTTGGTGGGAATGTAAATTGACACAGTCACTGGGAAAACTAGAAGGTTTTTTAATAGGGAGGTTCCTATTTCAAAAAATAAAGATAGAACTACCATATTATCCAGCAATCCCCCTTCTGGGTATATATACAAAGGAATTGAAATCAAAATTTCAAAGAGATATCTACACTCTCATGTGTGTTGCAGCATTATTCACAATACCCAAGACATGAAAGCAACTTAAGAACCTAGAGGACATTATGTACGCCAAGTGAAATAAGCAAATACAGAAAGATAAATGCTATGGGATACCATTTGTGTCATGAAAATAGTCAAACTCATAGAAGCAAAAAGTGGAATGGTGGTTGTCAGGGTTGGTGGAGAGAGAGAACAAGGAGGTATTAGTCAAAGAGTACAAACTTTCAGTTATAAAACATGAGTAACTTCTAGAGATCTACTGTAGAGCATGGTGACTATAGTTAACATTACTGTATTATACGCTTAAAAATTTGCTAAGAGGGTAGATCTTAAGTATTCTTGCTATAAGAAAAATAATAAATAAGGTGGGAAAAAACTTTCAGAGATGAGGGATAGGCTTATGGCATATATTATGGTGATAATTTCACAGGGGTAGACTTATCTTCAAACTTATAAAGTTGTATACATTATGTACAAATTTTTGTATGTCGAAAAACAAAAGGAAACACAGTAAGGGAGAGGGTGGAAGGTCATGGTATCAGAGAGTAGCAGGAAGCTAGACCAGGCAGATCTTGCGGCCCTGCTTTTACTCTAAGTGATTGAAAACATCCACTTACCTAATTCTCCATCTACTTATATATCCATCCATATGTCTACCTATCTGTCCATCTAGCTATCTAATATGTCTCTTGTCTATCTATCCTCCATCAATCTTTATTTATCCATCTACCTATCACAGTGTGACCTGTTTTATAAATATCAGTGTCCATACCATAGGTCTCCTACTAGATTTTGAGGTTCTTGATGGTAGAGGCTGTGTCTTACTCATGTCTTTATCCTATGAAGTGCCTGACATTTTGTAAGATGTCAATAAATTAATTAGTAAGTGCCCAAATATATGAACATCAAGCAGCACAAAAATCCTGCTCCTTATATTTTTAATACAAGAATATGATTCTTGCCTTGGTAGCATGGTTCTTGAGGTCAAAGGCTATACACTGTGTGATCCTAGGTAGAAGTAAAGGGTTAGGAGAAGCTCCTAAGTGCTATTGATAGACTGAAACTCTCCTTAGGAAATTCATCACCTAGAGTGTGTGTGGATAATTCTGACACTTCTATCACTACTTCCTTCATTCTCCTTAACCTTAGAGCCTAGAAGCTTTTACCTTAATAGCAATACTGACAAGTGCTATGGATGACAGATTTTTTCTTTGACTCTATGCCTAAACAATATAAATAATAAACTCAATATTGGGGTATATCAGCAAAGCAGCTATGTTCGTTTCCAACCAGCTAGTCTTATTCTCAGTCATGCTGAAAACAGTGACCCTGAAAATCCATGCAGAGATTTGAACTGGATGAGAGAAAATTCCAAAAAATAGATTGTGTGGCCCAGGAGAAATCAATTGTGGCATTATTTACTCTAGAGGAGGCAATTCTCAGCCCAGCAGTTACATGATATGTAGAGGTTTTATTCTGAGTTTTATGGACTTCCTCTGGAGAGCAGGCATACAAGTTATCCAGATGAACAAAAATTATTGAGACCACCAAAGACCCAAGAATGCCCTCACTGTTGCCTCATAAATAAAATCTATGTAAATTAGTTTGTTGCATAGTAGAAGAGAGACAACAGTAGAACAGAATGAAGAGGAACTGTCTTGTAGAATCCCACCCTACCATCTTGCAGTATCCTTAGCCTTTCATTAAGAACAAGTCCTCAGTGAACAAGGCAACCTGATTACAGCAGAATTCCAAATGTAAGGTGCAAACGGATGTCCTATGAGTTTATTTTGCTTCCCCACAAATTGTTCTAAAATTTGAATGCCCCTCAAGATCTATTTTGGATGGTAAAATAGTAGTGGAAAAAAATAGTATTTGCCATGAATTCTGAAAAGAATGATGGGGTTCTTGATAACAGGCATTTGGGTACACACACAGACTCCTCTACTTTATCCCAATTCTGATTCAAAATCCAGGCTGAGAGGACAGATAAGAGTGTATGTGAGGTTTTTTTTTTTTTGAAGACTTTCAAAATGAGGTTATTTCATGTTTTTAAATCACAGAGAGAGAGCTTTGTAAGCAGTTTCTTCCCAGCAGCCTCTGCCAGATCTTCAAAGATTGGATTTTTTCCTGGCTGGAGAAATTCTTTCCTACAATAGTAGGAGTTGATTTTTCTCCACAGTCAGTTCTCCCTTTGAACACTTAGGATGCAGTGAGCTGCTTTTGATCAGGTTGAGATGGCGGGCCAAAATCCATACGGACTAGATGTCATTGGATTTCCCAGAAGGTGTTCCTGCCGTGCCCTTCACTTGTGCTTGACAGGTCACAGAGGTTTCTTCCTCACGTCGTTGTTTCTTGTACAAGTTGATTGTTTTCCCTGCTGAAGTGTACTCACATCAGAAGATGAAAACACTATCACTGAGTATTTTGATTATTTTTGTGCTTAAGGTGTTTTTTTTGTTGTTTTTTGAGGGGTTTTTTTTGCTATGGCTTCCCTGGAGCATAAATTATTACTGCAACAATCCACAGTATCATCACCACTAGTGTGAATCCGAATCTCTCTGTTCACTTTACATTTCTCTCACAAAGCACCATACAAATCGGAAGTGTCCTTAAGATATTCCAGTGCCAACTCTGTACCTTCATTTCAACAAAGTGAGGTTTTGTCCTTTTATTTTTAATTGGTCTCTCCTATGTGCTTCTAAAGACCATCATTTGTGCCTTTTAAAAGTGCTTGCTTTCCCAGCACCACTTATTGAAGAGGCTGTCTTTTCTCCATTGTGTATGCTTGCCTCCTTTATCAAAGATAAGGTGACCATATGTGCATGGGTTTATCTCTGGGCTTTCTATCCTGTTCCACTGAGCTATATTTCTGTTTTTGTACCAGAACTATACTGTCTTGATTACTGTAGCTTTGTAATAGAGTCTGAAGTCAGGGAGCCTGATTCCTCCAACTCCATTTTTCTTTCTCAAGATTACTTTGATCTTGAGAGTGAAAAATGGAGCTGGAGGAATCCAGCTTGCTGACTTCAGACTATACTACAAAGCTACAGTAATCAAGACAGTTTGGTACTGGTAGAAAAACAGAAATATAGATCAGTGGAACAGGATAGAAAGCCCAGAGATAAACCCATGCACATATGGTCACCTTATCTTTGATAAAGGAGGCAAGCATACACAGTGGAGAAAAGAGAGCCTCTTCAATAAGTGGTGCTGGGAAACCTGGACAGCTACATGGAAAAGAATGAAATTAGAACACTCCCTAACACCATACACAAAAATAAATTCAAAATGGATTAAAGACCTAAATGTAAGGCCAGACACTATCAAACTCTTAGAGGAAAACATAGGCAGAACACTGTATGACATAAATCACTGCAAGATCCTTTTTGACCCAACTCCTAGAGAAATGGAAATAAAAACAAAAATAAACAAATAGGACCTAATGAAACTTAAAAGCTTTTGCACAGCAAAGGAAACCATAAACAAGACCAAAAGACAACCCTCAGAATGGGAGAAAATATTTGCAAATGAAGCAACTGACAAAGGATTAATCTTCAAAATTTACAAGCAGCTCATGCAGCTCAATAACAAAGAAACAAACAACCCAATCCAAAAATGGGCAGAAGACCTAAATAGACATTTCTCCAAAGAAGATATACAGATTGCCAACAAACACACGAAAGAATGCTCAACATCATTAATCATTAGAGAAATGCAAATCAAAACTACGAGATATCATCTCACACCGGTCAGAATGGTCATTATCACAACATCTAGAAACAATTAATGCTGGAGAGGGTGTGGAGAAAAGGGAACACTCTTGCACTGTTGGTGGGAATGTAAATTGATACAGCCACTGTGGAGAACAGTATGGAGGTTCCTTAAAAAACTAAAAATAGAACTACCATACGACCCAGCAATCCCAATACTGGGCATATACCCTAAGAAATCCATAATTCAAAAAGAGTCATGTACCAAAATATTCATTGTAGCTCTATTTACAATAGCCAGGACATGGAACCAACCTAAATTTCCATCAACAGATGAGTGGATGAAGAAGATGTGGTACATATATACAATGGAATATTACTCAGCCATAAAAAGAAACGAAATTGAGTTATTTGTAGTGAGGTGGATGGAGTTAGAGTCTGTCATACAGAGTGAAGTAAGTCAGAAAGAGAAAAACAAATACAGTATGCTAACACATATATACAGAATCTAAGGAAAAATAAAGGTCATGATGAACCTAGTGGTAAGACGGGAATAAAGACACAGACCTACTAGAGAATGGACTTTAGGATATGGGGAGGGGGAATGGTAAGCTGTGACAAAGTGAGAGAGTGGCATGGACATATATACACTACCAAACGTAAAATAGATAGCTAGTGGGAAGCAGCCGCATAGCACAGGGAGATCAGCTTGCTGCTTTGTGACCACCTAGAGGGGTGGGATAGGGAGGGTGGGAGGGAGGGAGATGCAAGAGGGAAGAGATATGGGAACATATGTGTATGTACAACTGATTCACTTTGTTATAAAGCAGAAACTAACACACAATTGTAAAGAAATTATACTCCAATAAAGATGATTAAAAAAAAAAAAGATTGCTTTGGCTATTCAGGGTCCTTTGTGTTTCCATATAAATTGTGAAATTTTTTGTTCTAGCTCTGTGAAAAATGCCATTGGTAGTTTGTTAGGGATTGCTTTGAATCTGTAGATTGCTTTGGGTAGCATAGTCATTTTCACAATGTTGATTCTTCTAATCCAAGAACATGGTATATCTTTCCATCTGTTTGTATCATCTTTAATTTCTTTCATCAGTGTCTAGCAGTTTTCTGCATACAGGTTTTTTGTCGCCTTAGGTAGGTTTATTCCTAGGTTTTTTATTGCAATGGTAAATGGGAGTCAAAAAGAGTCATGTATCACAAGGTTCATTGTAGCACAACTTACAATAGCCAGGACATGGAAGCAACCTAAGTGTCCATCGACAGATGAATGGATAAAGAAGATGTGGCACATATATACAATGGAATATTACTCAGCCACAAAGAGAAACGAAATTGAGTTGTTTGTAGTGAAATGAATGGACCTAGAGTCTGTCATACAGAGTGAAGTAAGTCAGAAAGAGAAAAACAAATACTGTATGCTAACACATATATATGGAATCTAAAAACAAGTGGTTCTGAAGAACCTAGGGGCAGGACAGGAATAAAGACGCAGACGTAGAGAATGGAGGTGAGGACACAAAGAGGGGGAAGCAGCCTCATAGCACAGGGAGATCAGCTCGGTACTTTGTGACCACTTAGAGGGGTGGGAAAGGGAGGGTGGGAGGGAGACGCAACAGGGAGGGGATATGGAGATATATGTATACGTATAGCTGATTCACTTTGTTATACAGCAGAAACTAACACAACAATGTAAAGCAATTATACTCCAATAAAGATGTTAAAAAAAAAGCGCTTGCTGTATTTTGCTTTGTGTCTTTTTCCCTCTCCACTTCTGCTTTCTTGCCCACAGAATATAAATTCTTGAAGGGTCTTAAACACCCTTGTATCTTTCTCAAAATATACTTCAATGCCTGGCAAATGATCAACATTAGTAACTTAGTCAATAAAAAATAGAGAATGAATGACTGAGTGAATGATGGCATCCCACATCTTTTCTCACATTGCGCAGCTAACGCTATTTTATCAATGAATTCTTTGCCGGCAGTAGCTGTCCTTGCTAACTGAAGAAAAAATGCCCTTCTCTTTTTCTTCTTTTTCCCTTGGATTGCCAGCTGAACATGTTTAGACACTGCTGACCAGGGCTTGATTCTCTTCTGATCCTAATGAGGATCCTATTGATGAAAATCAGTTGCTCTCAATCTGAAGCATGCATAGAATCACCTAGAAAGCGTGTTAAAATACAGATGGCTGAACTCCATCTCCAGTTTCATATTCAACATGTCTGAGATGTGCCTGGGAATTTGTTTTACTAACAAGCTCGCAGATGATGTTGATGCTGCTGGTCCAGAGACTACACTTTGAGAACCACTGGACCAACCAGTCACCTGGGGAATTTTTGTGCCAAATTTGCGGCCTTATTTGTTAGTTATTAGGAGGAGAAGGGTCCAAAAAAGAAGAGTAGAGTCAGTTGAGACATTTTTAGTCTTCCGGTTGGAAAGTTCGAAATCATCACTGACTACAAATGGAAAGTTTGAGTGAAGATGTGCACCAACTATAGTGCTTGCCAAGTTCCAAATACAAGGAATCATCAATAGACAAGGGGAAAATCAGAAAGAACTGTGTCTTGATGTGCTCAGGTTACTAAAAATTTCTCAGTACACCCTTGCTGCTTGCTAAATTGCTCACTGAATTACATATTCTAAATATGCAATGAGTTTAATGTTAATTCTACAGAGGTCCAAAAAGTCTCATGTTTGGTCAATAACTTTTTTGTTTAGTTGAAATCTACCTCTGCTCTTCAGTTATTAAAAGTGAAAAACACTTTAGGGCAGGGGGTGGGGGGAAATTGGATGTAAGTAGTCAAAAAGTACCAGCTTCCAGTTATAAGAAAAATGAGTATTAGGGATGTAATGTACAACATGATAAATGTAATTAACACTGCCATATGTTATTTATGACACTCGTTAAGAGAGTAAATCCTGAGTTCCCATCACAAAGAAAACTTATTTTTCTTTTTCTTTTATTTTATATGTATATGAGATGACAGATGCTCACTAAATGTATTGTGGTAATTGGTTCATGATATAAGTCAAATCATTATGCTGTACACAAACTTATACAGTGCTGTATGTCAATTATATCTCAATGAAGCTGGAAGAAAAATGAAATAAAATAGAAAAAGGAAAAAAAAGTAAAAAAAAAAAGAAAAAAAAGAGAAACACTTTAAATGACCTTCCTAAAGATAAGACAGTTTAGAAGACTAATGCACTGACGTTCAATTATCAATATTTACATTAAAAAGTTAAGTTTAGAAGTAAATGTAGCATAAAAGACAAAAATAATTCACTTATTAAGACATCCTGGGATTTTAAGTGATAGCTAGTGATTTTAAGGGATATCGAATATAGATTTTATAAATTCATGGTAAAATAGCAATGATGAGACAGTAAGCACATCTTGCAAAAATTAAAAATAAGATTTACTGTCAAGCAATATCCAAAATCTGAAAGATATTTCCACTACTAAAATGTTGACGGATTTACATTGCAGGCTGAAATTAGTGATAACTGGTACAAAACTAATGAAATAAAAGATGAGAATTCATTAAACGCCAGGCTATCAATTAGTGATAGCATTTGGCTGTGAGTAACCAAATATTTGACAAAATAGGGACCTTAAATAGGGTTTATTTTTTCTCATAGAACAAGTCTGGAGACGGAAGATCACTTGTGTAATCAAATAAATTAATAAAAGCATAAGGAAAATAGAAATTAATCTGAAAGCAAATAACAGTAGGACTGATAGATTCAAAAGCCGATTAAAAAAGAAATTGATGTAAAGAACAAAACTCCTGACAGTCTAATTCAGGAAAAGTGATCCACAAAATAAGAAGGTGAAAGAGGCTGTGCACACCTCCATGACCCACCCCCACAAACACCTCTTCCAGTAGCTGAGGCCTCCCAGGGGTTATCACAATAAAGTAATGGAAACAGAGATGGATACTGAAGTATTTAATTACTTTGTGATGTATATAAACAAAAAGAGCAATGAGTTATCAAGTACAGCTCAAAAGAGTCAACTTCCATTTAATTTCATAAAAAAATAAATCCTTCTCCAAGTTGTAACATTTTCCCCAATCCCATCCTGTGATGCCTTTCTCACATCACCATAGCAACTCTTGTTCTTTAATAAACAGTAACTGCCATCCTGTAAGAAGATGAAGTAAACGAGCCTGATGATGTCATTTTTCTCCCAGAGTCAGAGGTGTTTCCTTGGATGTTTCCCCTTGTGGGTAGCCCTGTAGACTTGGAATGTTGCAGCCAATCAGGATTAGAAAGACAACCTCCTGATTCTGGGCCTCCAGATTTCTTGTATTAGTGATATTTACTCAAAACCACATATGCTTTCCCCATACCAAAGTTACCTTATAATTTTTATATAGCATATGTGATGAATATGACTCTCTAACTCAGCCATTCTTAAATGCAACAGTGGGAAGAAAATATCAGAGATGCCAAGGAAATTTTTCAAGTTTCAAATCTAACTACCCATGTCTTTCCATGCAGATTTACTTTCTCCATCTCTTCTCCCCAACACCACAGCCCAGATTTATGTAATCACTGCCACAGTAAACTCCTGATAGAGTTGGGGTATGAAAAATATTACATCTATGGCCCAACTACTATCACATTCAAAATGGATAATGTTAAATAGAACAATATATAAAGGAAGGTAGGAATCACCAGTTTACATATGAAATGTCAAAGACTCACTAGCCAGTTGGAAAGTCACTATGCAGAAGACCAGAAGGGAATATGAATGCAGGCCAAATGAAGGAGGTAAATTTGACCTATCCTCTGGAAACCAATTATATTTCACTAAAATTCTATTTGATTTTTCCTTTTTCAAAATATTCCTGAAAGGTGTAATCATACACATAGAACAGATTCAATGGCAATATTTTGGGAATCTGAGTGGAGGCATATAGGCTTTCCTTGTTTCATTTAAACAACAATTGCTTAACTTTGAAATTATTTAAAATAAAAAGGAAAAAGATTTTAAAAAGGAAATATGGTTTCTGTTTCCACATGTAAGAAGTTTGGAAGTTGCCACCCTGTCCTCACAAGTAAAAAGCTGAGCAGACTGAAAAATCAACAACTCTTCTTGGGTCCTTTAAAGAAGGAAAGACATAGAGCAAACCACTACCTGCAAGATTGGAGAGAAAGGCAAATACAGAGAGTCACAACTTAGCAGAGCAGAGACTCAAAAGCAGAAACCTCCTCAGGAACCAGTGCCTGGGCAGGAAAACCTGAACTGTAATTGACAAATTGCTGGAAGCTCAGTGTAGACAACCCTGAGAGTTAAAAACTCCAGTGAAACCGAATCATATAGGGGTGCTCACAGCACTGTGAGATACACCTCCAGAAGCTGGGCCAGCCCCCACCCCATTAAATATCAGAGCTGCCTCAGCTTCTGGATGGGGGGGTATGTGTGTGTGTGTTGTTGGGGGGGGGGGAATGAATCATTTTAAATACACCAGAGCCGTCTGTTCTTCACAAGATCTACCCTTAGAGGAAACTAGTTAACCAGAGCTTTACCTGCTGGGGTGCCATCAGAGACCTGGGGAAATACCCAACTCCAGCCCATCTTGTTCCATCTAAGGAGGAGAAAAAAAAAAAAACAAAACTGAGAAACCCTTATGAAGGTCATGGTTCAGAGGCATACACTCACTAACAAACTGAGGCCTAATCATAGGACTAGAGAAAGTTTCCCCCAACCCCACTTCACCACCACATTACTAAAGGCCTATTTACAGTGGTTCCTTTTACCCAGGATATCAAAGCCACCTACCAAGAAAAAAATTAAAAGGCATAACAAAAAGCAAAAAAAATAATTTAAAAAGACAGAGCAAGCATGGGAACCACACATGGCAGGGATGTCAGAATTATAAGACCAGGAGTTTGAAACAACCATGATTAATATGCTCAGGGTTCTAATGGATAAAATGGACAGCATGCAGGAACAGATGGGAAATATAAGCAGGGGGATGAAAATCCTAGAAAAGAACAAAAGATAAATTCTAGAGATAAAAAACACTGTAACGGAAATGAAGAATGCCTTTGATGGGTTTAATAGTAGACTGCACACAGTTGAGGAAAGAGTCTCTGAGCTAGAGGATAGATCAATAGAATCCTCAAAAACAAAGAGAGAACAAGGACTGAAAAAACAGAACAGAACATCCAAGGACTGTGGAAAACTACAAAAGATATAACATATGAGAAGTGGAAATGCCACAAGTAGAAAAAAGAAAGAAAGGAACAGAAAAAATATTTAAAAAAAGAATGACTGAGAATTTCCCCCAAATTAATGTCAAACACAAAACAACAGATCCAAGAATCTCATAGAACACCAAGCAGGATAAAGACCAGAGAAAAACTATACCTAGGCATACCATCTTCAAACTACACAAAATCAAAGATAAAGAAAAAATCCTAAACCCAGAGGAAAAAAAAAAAAACACCTTACCTAGAGAGGACCAAAGATAAGAATTACATCCAACTTCTTCACAGAAACCACACAAGCAAGAAGAGAGTGGAGTAAATTATTTAAAGGGTTGACAGAAAATAAAATCACCAACCTAGAATTCTGTACCCTGTGAAATTATCCTTCTGAAATGAAGTAGAAAAAGACTTTCTCAAACAAAAATTGAGGTAATTTGTTGCCAGTAGACCAGCCTTGCAAGAAATGTTAAAAGAAGTTCTCTAGAGAGAAGGAAAATAATTCAGACCCAAAACTCAGATCTATATAAAGAAAGGAAGAATATTGAAGGAGTAATAAGTATAAGTAACATAAAAACTTTTAATTTTTTTAATCAAACAGATAACAGTTTGTTCAAAACAATAGCAACAATGTGCTTGATTATGTATGCTTTTGTATAAATCATGTGTACATTCATACAGGCTTATGTCTGCTTATGTATTACTAAAATGAATAATAACAATGATACAAAGGACAAGAGTAAGGAATTAGGATGATTTTGTTATTATAAGGTACTCACTACCTGTGAAGTGGTGTAATATTATTTTAAAGTGGACTTGGATTAGTTGTAAATGTATATTGCAAACTCTAGGGCAAACACTAAAAAATGTATAAAATCAAAGTATAAATGATTTGCTAAAGGGGGAAATACAAGGCTAGTAAATGTATGAAAGCATTTCCACTTAACCAATTGGCAAAGAAATACAGAAAACAAATGTAATATATCATTTTTAAAACTATAATATTTAATACTGGTGGCATTATTAGAAATTATTAGAACGACTTATATTTTCATATAATTTGACTCAGAATAATTCTACTTCTGGACTCTATCTTGAGGAACCACAGAAATCCAGTTGAAGATTAACATAGAAGGATATTCATCTTGGCATTGTTTATAACAGGAAAATAATTTAAATTGATCTAAACATACAACAATTAAGAAAATATTTAAAATAATTATGGTACTTGCATAATATAAATTATTTGTTAATAATAATAATGACACCTAACTTTTAAAACATGAAATGGTATAGTTTAGAATAATTAATATTTTTACAATATAATATTAATAGAAATGAGTGGGATACATATCTATACATAAAATATGGACCTAATATACAATATTAGGAGCTATCTCTAGATTATAAATTGTGGGTTTTTTCTTTATACTCTCCATTTCTAAAGACTTTTGTTTAATGGAAATATACTACTTCTATATAAAAGAGGTTATCTACAAACAATAAATGCTGGAGAGGGTGTGGAGAAAAGGGAACCCTCCTACACTGTTGATGGAAATGTAAATTAGTACAGCTACTATGGAGAACAGTATGGAGGTTCCTTATAAAACTAAAAATAGAACTACCATGTGATCCAGCAATCCCACTCCTGGGCATATATCTGGAGAAAACTATATTTTGAAAAGATACATGCACCCCAATGTTCATTGCAGCACTATTTACAATAGCCAGGACATGGAAGCAACCTAAATGTCCATCAACAGAGGAATGGATAAAGAAGATGTAGTACATATATACAATGGAATATTACTCAGCCACAAAAAAAGAGTGAAACATTGCCATTTGCAGCAACATGGATGGATCTAGATGTTATCATACTAAGTGAAGTAAGTCAGACAGAGAAAGACGAATATCACATAATATCACTTATATGTGAAATCTAAAAAAAATGATACAAATGAATTTATTTGTAAAACAGAAACAGACTCACAGACTTAGAAAACCAACTTATGGTTACCAAAGGAGAAATGTAGGGGGGAGGGATAAATTAGGAGGTTGGGGTTAACATATACACACTACTATATATAAATTTGATAATCAACAAGGAAGTACTGTATAGCACAGGGAACTCTACTGAATACTCTGTAATAACCTATATGGGAAAAGAATCTGAAAAAGAATAGACACATGTATATGTATAACTAAATCATTTTGTTGTACACCTGAAACTAACACAACATTGTAAATCAACTATATTCCAATATAAAATTAAAAAACAGTTTAACATTTTTTTAAATCAAAATACCTTTCCCCACACTACAAAGAATGGCTGATTTCCTAGACACATGTGTGTTGTGATCCTACAGAAACAAGAGGGAGTGTCTAGATATTAGGTAAATCATCTAGAAAACCCATGCTGAAGTCATTAAATTTGACAAGTCTGAAACTTAAGATAAATTCTGCCCTCCATCACCTCATTTTTTTAAAATTTATTTATTTATGGCTGTGTTGGGTCTTCGTTTCTGTGCGAGGGCTTTCTCTAGTTGTGGCAAGCGGGGGCCACTCTTCATCACGGTGCGCGACCTCTCGCTATCGTGGCCTCCCTTGTTGCGGAGCACAGGCTCCACACGTGCAGGCTCAGTAATTGTGGCTCACGGGCCCAGTTGCTCCGCGGCATGTGGGATCTTCCCAGACCAGGGCTCGAACCCGTGTCCCCTGCATTGGCAGATTCTCAACCACTGCGCCACCAGAGAAGCCCCATCACCTCTATTTTATAACAGGTTTCTCACTTCACTCAAGATTATTCTGCATAAAGCTCAGTAACTGAATAGAAAAGTATTATCACTTTAATGTTGAAATTGAAATTGCAGGTTATTGCAGCTGCCAAAAATCCAGCTAGTCCAAAAGGTCACTCTTCAATACTCTGTAATAACTTAAATGGGAAAAGAATTTGAAAAAGAATAGATACATGTATAACTGATCACTTTGCTGTACACATGAAACTAACACAACATTGCTAATCAACTATATTACAATATAAAATAAAAAATTTTAATGAATAAATCAGTATAAAAGTCTAGTATTTATACATGAAAAGGGGAAAAAACACTTTTTTTAACTAAATTGGTCAACTCTTTAATTTGAGGGGATCACCATTGGGGTAGCCTTAGTCTCATGGGTCCAGACTTGTCCATTAAGGCTAATCCCAAAGTTGCGTCCAGAGCCACAGTGCCCAAGGGATTGTGGTAAATTTATACTCTTCTGAAAGAGTAGATGGAATACGGGATACTGAGTTTCCAGATCAGTGCTCTCCAAAGGATTTTTTATCGCACACCTTTATCAATTTTTTTAATTGAACATGCCCTCTCCCATATTTTGTATATGTACTGCAGTTACTACTTAATATCCCAAGGTACAATATAGGACAAAGTTTAGTTAATGATGGGTGTTTATCTGTAATTCAGCTAGCCTTCCTATTGGTTGAATTTTTTACACCATCTTGTCAGATGGTTGCTTTTACCATCTATGTGACTGCTGAAGACCTCTTTCAACTCCTAGAGAAGTAGCAGCAGATGTGCCTCGTCAACATTTCCATGTCTGCTTGCATTATTAGAACTCTTTACACCACATTTTCTCTGGAAGAATCTTAAGCCATTTGTCCATTGTTGGGTATTAGTTCAAGTTGAAACTAGATAACATCAAGTATTATTCCACCTAAGCACTCACAAGTTAACAGCACATGTCACAAAACGCTGGAAGTAAACTGAGCGCTAACACTCTTGGCAAACCCCCCTGTAGTTTTGTGCTCTGAATTAGTCAGTAAACCTTGTGTAGTAGTGCAAGTCCTTTTAGCAGCTACTACAGAGAAACCCCAAAATTTATCTAGCTTAACACAGAAGTCCAAAATGGTAGTTCAGCAGCAGCTTTCCTCCAAGAAGTGATTTATAGACCCAGGTCTTTTACATTTTAAGCTTTTCTTATCTCCAAGATGTGGCTCCCAAGACCTCTGAGCTCATCTCCATGAAGTCATGAAGACCGTGTGTTGAGGGTCTGCCATGGAACAGGTCAAGGATGTGCATTACTTACTTCATATTCTGTTGACCAGAACTCAGTCAAACAGCCACACCCAACTACAAGATCTCTACAGTGTAATCAACCTTGTGCCAGGAGGAAGAAGGAGGCTTGGAGAAGAGATGTCTACTCATTCCCATAACAGACAGACCAAATGATGCTATTGATGTCAACCTGCATATTAAAGATCAGTCAGGCTTAACCTGTTTTTCTTAAAATAAACATATCCATAAAGGTTTTGCTTGGCTTTTTTTTTAACATTTCCAACAAACCAGTAAATAGAAAAATGTCAACACAAAATGAATGGATGTCTACCTTCTTGTCTTCTGCTGACATTACTGAGAATATGAAAACTCTAAAACTAAGGAAAGCTATAATTAGCCTCCAATCAGAAAATACACATATCAGGATCAAACTGTTATAAAACAGTGGTTCCCAATCTAGGGTTCATAGACTGCAAAGATCTATGGGTTAGTATGTGTCATTGATATTGTAGGCAAAACTGTGCACATGTGTGTGTGTGTGTGTGTGTGTGTGTGTGTGTTTAGTTTTGCAGAGACGATGACCATCAGAATCTAGGAAGGGGATGTGACCAAAAATGTATGATTTTTAAAAACAGCAATTAAGAGGTAAATTTTCCTCAACTGGTTAACAAATAAAAATCCACAAATCTATTATCCGGATCCCATCAGAGTCATTCTACATAAATGCTTTAATAATATGTTGTTACTGTACTGTTCAATTATCAGCAATAAAGAAAAAAAATTGTCTCATTTTATATGATAGGATGGAGGTCACTGTAAGAGAAAGCATAGTCATGTGGCTTTATTCTGTGCTTCTCATGTTGACAAATACAAGGAGTTGAAGGATTCATTGTTGGTATTTAGATAGGCATATAGCAATTGGAAAGTGAACAAATCTGAGAATGCAGATTGGCAAGTTACATTTTAATAATCTCTCAACTTATCCCCTCTGCTGGGGAGAACTTGGACCAATAAGATAATAATACTTTCCATAGGATGAATTACTGTTCACTATGCATATAGTCTAGGAAATTCCAATGCAAATCCATTTTTTTTCCTAACATGAACACCATAACCCAGTTTAAAAAATACTAGGGAATCTAACAGAATTTTGTCATAGTTTTTGCAGCCTGGTTCCTTGGTTATTAAAGGGTTGATAATATGTTACTTTTGCAAGATTTAAAGTTCTTCTGTGGCCTTTCTCATCTTCTGAGATGGCCCACACTCTGTCTGTGGAATGTGTTTCTCTCTAAATAAATCCACTTCTTACCTGTCACTTTGTCTCTCACTAATTTTTTCTGTGATGAGACATCAAGAACCCGAGCTTCATTAAATCCTGAAACCAGGTGTGTGATCTCAGTTGGAAAACTGTGGGTTTTGGCCAGTTTCGAGTCCCAGCCACATGGGTTCAAGTCCCAATCAGGGTTTTGGCCAGGTTCGAGTCTTGGCACGTGGGTTCAAGTCCCAATCTGAGGTGCACAGTTTCAGCTGGTGACCATGAAGGGACAGTGATAAGGTAAGAAAACGTTGAGAGATAGGTCTTGGTCCTAAAGAGGCCCATGGGATGCCACAAGCCAGATATACTGGGGAGGATGCTCTGCCAATGTCTGCTCATTTTTGACCAGCAGGTCAACCCTGTATGCTTACACACATCAAACAGCAGATCCAGGGCAGAACTGTTAACCGCTATACTCTTCTCCTTGACTCTTAGGTTTTCCTCCTACATTCTTGTTCATTCCTGCTCTATTTCTTTCTTTTCTTTCTTTCTTTCTTTCTTTCTTTCTTTCTTTCTTTCTTTCTTTCTTTCTTTCTTTCTTTCTTCCTTTCTTTCTTTCTTTCTTTCTTTTTCTTTCTTTCTTTCTTTCTTCCTTCCTTCCTTCCTTCCTTCCTTCCTTTCCTTTCTTTCTTTCTTTCTTTCTTTCTTTCTTTCTTTCTTTCTTTCTTTCTTTCTTTCTTTCTTTCTTTCTTTCTTTCTTTCTTTTTCTTTCTTTCTTTCTTTCTTTCTTTCTTTCTTTCTTTCTTTCTTTCTTTCTTTCTTTCTTTCTCCTGTTAAACACCAGAAGACCTGTATGACCACCAAGCTGTACTTTTTATTGCTTTTACTCCCCTCCCTCTGACCCTTACAAGTACTGACCCTTTATTCTCAACTTATAGCTAAACCAACTCCCACTCATCGTCAACACCTTTGGGGACATCTTCTGTGCCATCTCTTTGTGACAACTTTTTGGGCACTAACACCTGGTTGGGAGACTACCTTAGAAGGGATAACATCTAAAATCTCTTTTGTCCTTTATAGATATTTTTGTACTCTCATGCTGTTACAAAAAGTGCTTCATCATCAAGGAGATTCATAGAAAGGCTAAGGAAGCAGTTACAACAGTTCTACACCAAGATGATGGCTATGCGAGGTTTCCAGACTATACTGACTTAAAACAAGGAGCTGTCCCACCCCTGAGGCTCCTAGATCAGGAATCCAGAGATTTTTACTCCCTGACAGGCAGGGTTGATGTGCCTACTCAGCCTTGAAGCAGTTACAGAAGACGGACCATCACCCTTCTGCTTCCCATAAGAATATGGGAGTAAAATCTCTGAGGGGGGAATGAAACAAGAGGGAAGGGGGGAGGGCACAACCTTCATCTGAAAGAATGACATAGCCCGAGGACATGACATAAACTGATTAGAACAAAATGGGTCCAAGATGGTGGACAAGTTGACTTCCACTAGACCTTGAGCCTCAGTATACACTCACTGTAACACATCAGTAAGCTAAATGACATACTCACAGGCTCCATGACAGTTCCAAGGCTGATCATAAGGATCAAAAAATGGGTGGTGACCAAATTCCTCGAAATCCTAACCCCTTCCTGAAATAGCTGGAATACTCCTCCCAATCATTAGCCTATGAAATTATCCACCCCTATAAAAACTGACAACCCCACACTCTGGGGCCCACATTCTGTCTGTGGAGTGTGTTCCATTTCTTACCTATCAAAAAAAAAAAAAATTTAAAGTTCTTCTGTAATATCACTACCTAGTTCTTTAGCTAGGTTTTGCAAAAACAGGCAATATCAAATTTTAAAATTGCTTTGTCCTCTGTCACCCTCCCCTTACCAATCTTTGTGATTTTGAAGTCCACTCACTTAAAATGGAAATTTTTTTAAAATTTTTTACAAGAGATAAATAAACTGATACCAAGCATTGTAAATGGATGACCACAAGAAAAGCAACAATGATTGCAATTACCAAACATGAAACACACTCATACTATGTCATAATATTGACATTCAGTCCAGTAATCCTCCACTGTAACAGCTCCTTTACTTTGCAGTGAAAATTGATTTGTATATTTTTAGCTTCTGAGTCCTTGTGGGATTTTTTTTTTATTCAAACAGAAAGTCACAAAAATTATAATCATCCTCATCAGTTTACTCAGTCCCATGTAATTAATTGTTTTTCACCTTGATCTTTTGTTATCACTTTTATGAATTCATCACTTTTCCATTAGAGTTCTGAAAATGCTTATTCATTCAGTTCAGCAGTATAGTCAGTTACCAGAAACCTGTACTTGTCAGTCTTTTCCACGAATTCCTTGAAGATGAAACCCTTTTATAGGAACATTGTTGCAAAAGCACCAGACTACATCCAGAACTGTCTGTAAATGACAAAAGACTTAAAAATGACCACAGTTAAAGATTTGATGAAAGTTCATAATAATGCAATTGACAAGGAAATTCAGTTATTTCTGAGATATACATTTTAAAGTAATAACTAGAATTATGACTTATAACATTATACCAGAACATACAAGATTTTTAGAAATTTCATGTAATGTCTGAAATATTTATATTAACATATTTCCATACAAATAACCCAAAGAAAGTTTAGTATTAGTTGTTTTTTGTTTGTTTGTTTGTTTTCTTATACTGCAGGTTCTTATTAGTCATCAATTTTATACACATCAGTGTATACATGTCAATCCCAATCACTCAATTCAGCACACCACCATCCCCACCCCACTGCGGTTTTCCCCCCTTGGTGTCCATACGTTTGTTCTCTACATCTGTGTCTCAACTTCTGCCCTGCAAACCAGTTCATCTGTACCATTTTTCTAGGCTCCACATACATGCGTTAATATACGATATTTGTTTTTCTCTTTCTGACTTACTTCACTCTGTATGACAGTCTCTAGGTCCATCCACGTCTCAACAAATGACTCAATTTTGTTCCTTTTTATGGCTGAGTAATATTCCATTGTATATATGTACCACAAATTCTTTATCCATTCGTCTGTCGATGGGCAAAACGGCAATTTTTTTTCACAAAGTTATACAGCAATCAATGGCAAAACTAACATCCTCTCTCCTGAAATAATTCCTTTCCTTCATGATTAAGGGACTTTTTAAAATAAATTGCTTGAAGTCTATGTTTGTGAATAGGATAGAAAGAAGGAGATGATTCAGAAGTAATTGCAAAGTAGGGTGTCTTGACATTACAAATTCCATGGTCTGAAATTAAACCTGTTTAGGGGACTTCCCTGGTGGAACAGTGGTTAAGAATCTGCCTGTCAATGCAGGGGACAGGGGTTCGATCCCTGGTCCGGGAAGATCCCACATACTGCAGAGCAACTAAGTCTGTGCAACACAACTACTGAGCCTGCGCTCTAGAGCCAGTGAGCCACAACTACTGAGCCTGCGTGCCACAACTACTGGAGCCCCTGTGCCTAGAGCCCACGCTCCACAACAAAAGAAGCCACCACAATGAGAAGCCCACGCACCACAACAAAGAGTAACCCCCACTTGTTACAACTAGAGAAAGCCCGCATGCAGCAACAAAGACTCAACACAGTCAAAAATAAATAAATAAACAAATGTATTTATTTTAAAAATAAATAAATAAACAAATGTATTTATTTTAAAAATAAATAAATAAACCCCTTTGGTTTGGGAAAGGAAGATCTTCACTCTCCTTGGGAGGTGTTGCCTGCCCTAAAAGTTCACCTTTTTTGGGCTTCCCTGGTGGGGCAGTGGTTGAGAATCTGCCTGCCAATGCAGGGGACACGGGTTCGAGCCCTGGTCTGGGAAGATCCCACATTGCCGTGGAGCAACTGGGCCCGTGAGCCACAATTACTGAGCCTGCACGTCTGGAGCCTGTGCTCCGCAACAAGAGAGGCCGCGATAATGAGAGGCCTGCACACCGCAATGAAGAGTGGCCCCCACTTGCCGTGACTAGAGAAAGCCCTCGCACAGAAACGAAGACCCACCACAGCCATAAATAAATAAATAAATAAATAAATAAATAAATAAATAAATAAATACATAAAAATTAAAAAAAAAATTTCACCTTTTTAAAAAATTGACCTATAGTTGATTTACAATGTTATGTTAGTTTCCAGTGTACAGCAAAGTAATTCAGATATATATATATCTGTATATATATTCTTTTTCTGATTCTTTTCCATTATGGCTTATTACAACATATTGAATATAGTTCCCTGTGCTATATAGTAAGACACTGTTGTTTATCTATTTTATATATAGTAGTGTGTACCTGTTAATCCCAAACTTTTAATTTATCCCTCCTCCCTACTTTTCCCTTTAGTAACCATAAATTTATTTTCTATGTCTGTGAGTCTATTTCTGTTTTGTAAATAAGTTCATTTGTATCATTTTTTAGATGCCACATGTAAGTGCTATCATATGATATTTGTCTTTCTCTGTCTGACTTACTTCACTTAGTATGATAATCTCTACGTCCATCCATTTTGCTGCAAATGGCATTATTTCATTCTTTTTTAGTGAGTCAAGCTAGCAGAATGAGAGTGGGCTATATCCATGCTCCAGAAACATAGGACAGTGTCTGCCCCTTGGAAGTTCTCTACTCTCTGCCCTACAAAAGACAAAACATTCCACTTATGGAAAACTTATACACACTGGGAGAAAGAAGTATCATTCAGAAGAAACCTTCTTCACTTTCTTTGCAATAGACATGGTTCTGTGTATTGGGAGTGAACTAACATGAATGAGGTCAAAAATAATAATAATAAAGAAAGACCTGGTTTTTAAGGTGTACTACCCTTTTCCATAATCCTTTGCTGGATTAATATTATTATAATTATACATTTCAGAAAAAAATACATGATTTTAGCATCCTCAGCATATAGTAGCCATGAAAACAGCCTAGAATTAAACTAGACTGGAAGAATATACTAGATGGAAACCTAGATTGATTTTTTGTTTATATGTACTCCTATTTTACATTTATATGATGTTATTCTTTTGTGACAGTACGTGACAGGAAACCTCATTAAATTATGCTTGCATGACTTATCTAATGTTAAATTATTTCTGTCTATTGAGTGAATGTATTTTGAGTAAATGCTATGTTCTGGGCATCATCTAGAAGGGCTTTATCCTTCATCAATACCACCATAAAAAGAAGAAATGGGGATTGGTTCAAGACAGTGGAGTACAAGGACGTGCTCTCACTCCCTCTTGCAAGAACATTGGAATCACAACTAACTATTGAACAATCATTGACAGGAAGACACTGGAATGTAACAAAAAGATACCCCACATCCAAAGACAAATGAGAAGCCACAATGAAGTGGTAGGAGGGGCGCAATCACAATAAAATCAAATCCCATAACTGCTGAGTGGGTGACTCACAAACTGGAGAACACTTATACCACAGAAGTCCACCCACTGGAGTGAAGGTTCTGAGCCCCACGTCAGGCTTCTGAACATGGGGGTCCGACAACAGGAGGAGAAATTCCTAGAGAATCAGACTTGAAGGCTAGCAGGATTTGATTGCAGGACTTCGACAGGACTGGGGGAAATGGAGACTCCACACTTGGAAGACACACATAAAGTAGTGTGTGCATCAGGACCCAGGAGAAGGAGCAGTGACCCCATAGAGACTGAACAAGACCAACCTGCTAGTGTTGGAGGGTGTCCTGCAGATGCGGGGGGTGGCTCTGTCTCACCGTGAGGACAAGGACACTGGCAGAAGAAGTTCTGGGAAGAACACCTTGGCGTGAGCCCTCCCAGAGTCCACCATTAGCCCCAACAAAGAGCCTGGGTAGGCTCCAGTGTTGGGTCACCTCAGGCCAAACAACCAACAGGGCGGGGACCCAACCCCACCCATTAGCAGACAAGCGGATTAAAGTTTTACTGAGCTCTGCTCACCAGAGAAACACCCAGCTGTACCCACCACCAGTCCCTCCCATCAGGAAACTTGCACAAGCCTCTTAGATAGACTCATCCACCAGAAGGCAGTCAGCAGAAGCAAGAAGAACTACAATCCTGCAGCCTGTGGAACAAAAACCACATTCACAGAAAGACAGACAAGATGAAAAGGCAGAGGGCTATGTACCAGATGAAGGAAAAGAAAGAAAAAACCAGAATAACAACTAAATGAAGTGGAGATAGGCAAACTTCCAGAAAAAGAATTCAGAACAATGATAGTGAAGATGATCCAGGACCTCGGAAAAAGAATGGAGGCAAAGATTGAGAAGATGCAAGAACTGTTTAACAAAGACCTAGAAGAATTGAGGAAAAAATACCTAGAAGAATTATAGAACCAACAAACAGAGATGAGCAATACAATAACTGAAACGAAAAATAGACTAGAAGGAGTCAATAGGAGAATAAATGAGGAAGAAGAACGGATAAGTGACCTGGAAGACAGAATGGTGGAATTCACTGCTGTGGAACAGAATAAAGAAAAAAGAATGAAAAGAAATGAAGACAGCCTAAAAGACCTCTGGGACAACATTAAACGCAACAACACTTGTATTATAGGGGTCCCAGAAGGAGAATAGAGAGAGAAAGCACCCAAGAAAATATTTGAAGAGATTATAGTCGAAAACTTCCCTAACATGGGAAAGGAAATAGCCACCCAAGTCCAGGAAGCCCAGAGAGTCCCATACAGGATAAACCCAAGGAGAAACAAGCTGAGACACATAGTAATCAAATTGACAAAATTTAAGACAAAGAAAAATTACTGAAAACAACAAAGGAAAAATGACAAATAATATACAAGGGAACTCCCATAAGGTTAACAGCTGATTTCTCAGCAGAAACGCTACAAGCCAGAAGGAAGTGGCATGGTATACTTAAAGTGATGAAAGGGAAGAACCTACAACCAAGATGACTTTACCCAGTAAGGATATCATTCAGATTCTACGGAGAAATCAAAAGCTTTACAGACAAGCAAAAGCTAAGAGATGAATGGATAAAGAAGATGTGGCACATATACACAATGGAATATTACTCAGCCATAAAAAGAAACGAAACTGAGTTATTTGTAGTGAGGTGGATAGACCTAGAGTCTGTCATACGGAGCGAAGTAAGTCAGAAAGAGAAAAACAAATACCATATGCTAACACATATATATGGAATATAAGGGGAAAAAAATGTCAAGAAGAACATAGGGGTAACACGGGAATAAAGACACAAACCTACTAGAGAATGGATGTGAGGATATGGGGAGGGGAAAGGGTAAGTTGTGGCAAAGTGAGAGAGTGGCAGGGACATATATACACTACCAAACGTAAAATAGATAGCTAGTGGGAAGCAGCCGCATAGCACAGGGAGATCAGCTTGGTGGTTTGTGACCACCCAGAGAGGTGGGATAGGGAGGGTGGGAAGGAGGGAGATGAAAGAGGGAAGAGGTATGGGAACATATGTATATGTATAACTGATTCACTTTGTTATAAAGCAGAAACTAACACACCATTGTAAAACAATTTTACTCCAATAAAGATGTTAAAAAAAGAAAGAAAAAAAAAGCTAAGAGAATTCAGCACCACCAAACCATCTCTACAACAAATGTTAAAGGAACTTCTCTAAGTGAGAAACACAAGAGAAGAAAAGGACCTAAAAACACAAACCCATAAAAATTAAGAAAATGGTAATAGGAACATATATATAGATAATTACCTTAAATGTGAATGGATTAAGTGCTCCAACTAAAAGATGCAGGCTTGCTGAATGGAAACGAAAACAAGAGCTATATATATGCTGTCTACAACTGACCCACTTCACACCTAGGACGCATAAAGACTGAAAGTGAGGGGGTGGAAAAAGATATTCCATGAAAATGGAAATCAAAAGAAAGCTGGAGTAGCAATAGTCATATCGAATAAAACAAACATTAAAATAAAGAGCGTTACAAGACACAAGGAAGAACACTACATAATGATCAAGGGATCAATCCAAGAAGATATAACAATTATAAGTATATATGCACACAACATAGGAGCACCTCAATACATAAGGCAAATGCTAACAGCTATAAAAGAGGAAATTGACAGTAACACTATAATAGGGGGGAATTTTAACACCTCACTTACACCAATGGACAGATCATCCAAACAGAAAACTAATAAGGAAACACAAGCATTAAATGACACAATAGACCAGATAGATTTAATTGATATTTATAGGACATTCCATCCAAAAACAGCAGATTACACTTTCTTCTCAAGTGCACATGGAACATTCTCCACAATAGATCACATCTTGGGTCACAAATCAAGCCTCAGTAAATCTAGAAAATTGAAATCATATCAAGCATCTTTTCTGAGCACAATGCTATGAGATTAGAAGTCAATTACAGGAAAAAAAATGTAAAAAAAAACAAACACATGCATGCTAAACAATACATTACTAAATAACCAAGAGATTGCTGAAGAAATCAAGGAGGAAATCAAAAAATACCTAGAGAAAAATGACAATGAAAACACAACAATCCAAAATCTATGGGAGTGGCAAAAGCAGTTCTAAGAGGAAGTTTATAGCTATACAAGCCTACCTCAAGAAACAAGAAAAATCTCAAATAAACAATCTAACCTTACACCTAAAGGAACTAGAAAAAGAAGAACAAACAAAACCCAAGGTTAGCATAAGGAAGGAAATCATAAAGATCAGAGCAGAAATAAATGAAATAGAAACAAAGAAAACAATAGCAAACATCAATAAAACTAAAAGCTGCTTCTTTGAGAAGATAAACAAAATTGATAAACCATTAGCCAGACTCATCAAGAAAAAGAGGGAGAGGACCCAAATCAATAAAATTAAAAATGAAAAAAGGAGAAGTTATAACAGAAATACAAAGCATCATAGAAATTACTACAAGCAACTTTATGCCAATAAAATGGACAACCTGGAAGAAATGGACAAATTCTTAGAAAGGTATAACCTTCCAAGACTGAACCAGGAAGAAATAGAAAATATGAACAGACCAATCACAAGTAATGAAATTAAAACTGTGATTAAAAATCTTCCAACAAACAAAAGTCCAGGACCAGATGGCTTCACAGGTGAATTCTATCAAACATTTAGACAAGAGCTAACACCCATCCTTCTCAAACTCTTCCAAAAAATTGCAGAGGAAAGAACACTCCCAAATTCAATCTATGAGGCCACCATCACCCTGATACCAAAACCAAAGATACTACAAAAAACGAAAATTACAGACCAATATCACTGATGAATATAGATGCAATAATCCTTAACCAAATACTAGCAAACAGAATCCAACAACACATTAAAAGGATCATACACCACGATCAAGTGGGATTTATCCCAGGGATGCAAGGTTTCTTCAATATATGCAAATCAATCAATATGATACACCATATTAACAAACTGAAGAAGAAAAACCATATGGTCATCTCAATAGATGCAGAAAAAGCTTTTGACAAAATTCAACACCTATTTATGATAAAAACTCTCCAGAAAGTGGGCATAGAGGAAACCTACTTCAACATAATAAAGGCCACATATGACAAACCCACAGCAAACATCATTCTCAATGGGGAAAAACTGAAAGCATTTTCTCTAAGATCAGGAACAAGAAAAGGATGTCCACTCTCACCACTATTATTCAACATAGTTTTGGAAGTCCTAGCCATGGCAATCAGAGAAGAAAAAGAAATAAAAGGAATACAAATTGGAAAAGAAGTAAAACTTTCATTGCTTGCAGATGACATGATACTATATATAGAGAATTCTAAAAATGCCACCAGTAAACTACTAGTGCTAATCAATGAATTTGGTAAAGTAGCAGGATACAAAATTAATGCACAGAAATCTCTTGCATTCCTATACACTAATGATGAAAAATCTGAAAGAGAAATTAAAGAAACACTCCCATTTACCACTGCAACAAAAAGAACAAAATATCTAGGAATAAACCTACCTAGGGAGACAAAAGACCTGTATGCAGAAAACTATAAGACACTGATGAAAGAAATTAAAGATGATACAAACAGATGGAGAGATACACCATGTTCTTGGATTGGAAGAATCAATTTTGTGAAAATGACTATACTACCCAAAGCAATCTACAGATTCAGTGCAATCCCTATCAAATTACCAGTGGCATTTTTTACAGAACTAGAACAAATCATCTTAAAATTTGTATGGAGACAGAAAAGACCCCGAATAGCTGAAGCAGTCTTGTGGGGAAAAAAACGGAGCTGGAGGAATCAGACTCCCTGGCTTCAGACTCTACTACAAAGTTACAGTAATCAAGACAATATGGTACTGGCACAAATACAGAAATATAGATCAATGGAACAAGAGGGAAAACCCAGAGATAAACCCACGTACCTATGGTCAACTGATCTATGAAAAAAGAGAGAAAGATATGCAATGGAGAAAAGACAGTATCTTCAATAAGTGGTGCTGGGAAAACTGGACAGCTACATGGAAAAGAATGAAATTAGAACACTCCCTAACACCATACACAAAAATAAACTCAAAATGGATTCGAGACCTAAATGTAAGACCGGACACTATAAAACTCTTAGAGAAAAACATAGGCTAAACATTCTTTGACATAAATCACAGCAAGATCTTTTTTGATCCACCTCCTAGAGTAATGGAAATAAAAACAAAAATAAACAAATGGGACCTAATGAAACTTAAAAGCTTTTGCATGACAAAGGAAACCATAAACAAGATGAAAAGACAACCCTCAAAATGGGGAAAATATTTGCCTATGAATCAACGGAGAAAGGATTAATCTCCAAAATATATAAACAGCTCATGCAGCTCAATATTAAAAAAACAAGCAACTCAATCCAAAAATGGCCATAATACCTAAATAGACATTTCTCCAAAGAAGATATACAGATGGCCAAGAAGCACATGAAAAGCTGCTCAACATCACTAATTATTAGAGAAATGCAAATCAAAACTACAATGAGGTATCACCTCACACCAGTTAGAATAGGCATCATCAGAAAATCTACAAACAACAAATGCTGGAGAGGATGTGGAGAAAAGACAATCCTCTTGTGCTGTTGGTGGGAATGTAAATTGATACAGCCACTATGGAGAACAGTATGGAGGTTCCTTAAAAAACTAAAAATAGAACTACCATACGACCCCACAACACTACTGCTGGGCATATTCCCTGAGAAAACCATAATTCAAAAAGAGTCATGTACCCCAAAGTTCATTGCAGCTCTTTTTACAATAGCCCAGTCATGGAAGCAACCTAAATGCCCATCAACAGATGAATGGATAAAGAAGATGAGGTGCATATATACAATGGAATATTACTCAGCCATAAAAAGGAATGAAATTGAGTCATTTTTAGAGACGTGGATGGATCTAGAGACTGTCTTACAGAGTGAAGTAATTCAGAAAGAGAAAAACAAATATCATATATTAAGGCATATATGTGGAATCTAGAAAAATGGTACAGATGAACTGGTTTTCAGGGCAGAAATAGAGACACAACGTATGTAGAGAACAAACGTATGGACACCAAGGGGGGAAAACAGTGGGGGGTGGGAGTGGTAAAAAAAAAAAAGAATTCTTTGTTACACTTCAAAAAGTTAACCATAGTCCAGAATAGGAAAATCTTCGGAGACGGAGAGTAAATTAGTGGTTGCCAGAGGCTAGGGGAAGGGGAGAATGGGGAATGACTGCTAGTGGGTACAGGGTTTCTTTTTGGCATGATGAAAATATTCTGTAATTAGACAGTGGTAATGATTGCACAACTTTGTGAATGTACTATAAACCACTAAATTGTACACTTTAAACATGTGAGTTTTATGGTATGTGAAGTACATCTCAATGAACCCATTATTTTACAAAAAAAAAAAGTAATGGGGGTGTCAGATTATATGGGCATTGTAGTGTCACAGCTCCATTACCAACAACTTATGGGGCTGGCTGATTTCTTGACTTGGAAAAACAGCAACAAAATGCAAAGCCATTCTGCCAGATACCTTGTGGCCAACAATCCAAAAAAGGAATACTCCAGGGCCCCTAACTTGTGTCATCCAGAAGTGTTTCACTTGAACTATTCATGCACTCACTGCATTTCTTAAGAGTATCCTTATTTTCTCTGCTTCTGCATTCTAACGTTGCTTCCCTTATGTAAATATGTCTTGGAATTCCAGGATTGATGCTACTGCTGATATTTACTGTGGCTCAATTCTCCACACACAATCCAAATCACATTTGTTTAAGCCACCCCAGGACACCGCCCAGCCCAACACATTTACCTTCTGACAACTCAGCCCATCGATGCTGAGTTACTGCACCCCCAACATACAGAGCCTCACAAGCCAGGGGAACACCAGCCAAAAAGAACCTCAGATAAGAAGATGAGACAATCAAAGCTATTCTCCCAGAGAGGTAGAAGAATGGCCCTCTACTCTAAATAATTTGGAAGATGTTTAAAGGCCCTAAATTCTATATAAAGTGGCAAGAACCCAATAGTTATACTTTTTTATGTGCAAATTAACTATTTCATAACCTCACAGTTTATTTTCTTTCCCACCTGATTTATCCCAGGTATGAGGTACTAATTTGTTTGCCGGAGTTGATAATAATCAGTGACAAACTTTGAGTATCACTTTCCAGGTGAAATGCACTAATTTCCTTTATAAACAACTTGAGCCACCCAACCACTTGTGAAATAACATTCTTTTTTATTGAGTATAGTTGATTTACAATATTGTGTTAGCTCCAGGTGAACAACAAAGTGATTTGGTTTTAAATATATATAAGTTTATACCTATATCCTTTTTTTCTATTCTTTTCCATTACAATTTAATACAAGATATTGAATATAGTTCCCTGTGCTATACAGTAGGTCCTTGTTGGTTATCTATTTTATATATAGTAGTGTGTATATGTTAATCCCAAACTCCTATTTTATCCTTCCCCCACATTTCCCCTTTGGTAACCAGAAGCTTGTTTTCTATGTCTGTTAGTCTGTTTCTATTTTATAAATAAGTTCATTTGTACTATTTTTTAGATTCCATACACAAAAAATATCATATAATATCTGTCTTTGTCTGACTTACTTCACTTAGTATGATAATTTCTAGGGCCATCCACGTTGCTGCAGATGGCATTATTTCATTTTTTTTTATGGCTGAGTAATATTCCATTGTGTATATATGTACCATATCTTCTTTATCCATTCATTTGTTGGTTGAAACTTAGGTTGCATCCATGTCTTGGCTATTGAAATAACATTCTTTAAGAGAATTCTGCTCTGACTGCTTGAAAATTTGAGTGAAATAAAGAGTGGGTTTGATACATCTCTTAAATCAGGAGTCAACAGCATTTTCTGTAAAGAACCAGGTAGTAAATATTTTAGATTTTACAGGCCATACAGTCTCTTTTGCACCTGCTCAACTCTACCATTGTAGCACAAAGCAAGGCAATATGGAAACAAATGAGTTGTGTTACATTGAAACTTTATCTGAAAAAGACAATTAGGAAAGTAAGAGTTTTCTGACCCCTGTCATACATCATGATTTTGTTAAGATGTAATATATATTCTTCTCATTTCACTTGTTTAAAAATGTCTCCCCAATATAAGCAATTCCTGAGAAGAGAGATTAGAAGAATCCACATTAGGGAGGTTAAATAATATCTGAGATAAACCATCCACTATATCTGGCATATGATAAACATGAAATAAATGTTGGCTGAATTAAAAATCTAATTCACAAGTCAAAAATATATAGCACAGAGTTAGCCAAATTCTGAAATAACTTAACCTTGAAAATAGTCCCCTTGTTTCATGACTTTTTGCTGTCTTTTCCTTCTAATTACCTGACTTCTTTTAGGCTTTCTCCATGTCTTTATTATTATGCATATTTATTTTTTATAGTTATTCAGCAACTGTAAGCTTTCAAACAAACTAGGACTCTTCAATACTGCTATATTAAGGGAAATTATAATAGCCTATCGACCGCATTTCAGTCAATGATCCATTTGTTATTCTGTCTTGAAGGCTAAATTCATAAAATAATGGATATGATTATCATAAAAGTCAATATAAGTGTAAGTGTGAGGATGGAACCAATGATGAGCCCAAGCAGTTAACATATTTTTGTATCATTTCACAAATATGTGCCTGTAGATTTGGACCTTTTTTTCCATCCATTTTCTACTTGAGTAATCTTCAAAGTGAGGTGTGGGCAACTTCAAGGGGTTACCAAGATGTTTCATTACGGTGTCAAGCGAAATATTCAGAATTTCTATTTCTATTCAGTTTTATCTTACCCCTTTATTTTCTGTTTTTTTTGAATTTTACAATGTACTCAGTATATTTTTAGAGTTGTACATGTATATTATGGGGGATGCATGTTCAAAAAAGTCTGGAACACTATCAATGTACACTATGTAGTGCCATGTGAAATGGTAACATGCTCTTCTAAATATCTAATGTAAACATCACAGAGACACTGAAGTTTTTAGTGCAATTTTTGGTACCCTGGATGTATTAGGAATATATATTTTGATAAACAGATAGGAAAAGTACATTTGGAGATGGCTCAGATTGTGTAATTAGCAGCACTCTGTTATTTCATATTACGTATGTGCTTAATTTGTTTGCTGGTTTGAAATACCATTATAGAAGTAAGTGCTATAATGAAAGACTGAAGAAGTATATATCTTCCAGGAAAACTACAAAGAACTTTGCTACATCAAAAACCAACCCAAAGCTGGTAGCATAAAACAGCCATCATTTTATTTTGCTCATGAATTCTGTGGGACAAGAATATAGGACGTAACATGGATGCCTTGTCTCTGCTCCACATCATCTGACGTCTCCTCTGGGCAGAGTTCACTGGCTGGGGATGACTGGAATGACCGGGAGCTAAAATGATAGTGCAACTTCTTCACTCACGTCTGGCTGAGATGTACTGAAGGTGGACTTCAGGTATCACTAGTGTTAATCTGCAGGTGGCTGTTCCATGTGGTTTGGGCTCTTTCAGCACATGGAGGCCTCCAGGTAGGTGTACTTCTCTCCTGGTGGCTCAGGGCTCCAAGAGCAAGTGTTCCAGCAAACAGGGGGAGGCTGCAAGGCTTCTTATGACCTAACCTTAGAAATCACATGACATCACTTCCAGGTTACTCTAGTAGCCAAGGCAGTCCAGGCCTGTCCAGATGCCAGGAAGAGGACTTAGCTGCCCCCTCCCAATGGAAGGAATGCCAAAGAATTTTCAATTATGTTTCCTTTTTATTGAGGTATGGTTGATGTACCTTATTATATACACTTCAGGTATATAACAAGTGGTTCACAATTTTTAAAGATTATATCCCATTTATGGTTATTATAAAATATTGGTTATATTCCCTGTGTTGTACAATATATCCCTGTAGCTTATTTATTTTACACACAGTAGTTTGTACCCCTTATTCTCCTACTCCTATATTACCCCTCCCCCCTCCCCTCTCCCCACTAGTAACCACTAGTTTGTTCCCTATATCTGTGAGTCTGGTTTTTTGTTGTTGTTGTTATATTCATTAGTTTGTTGTACTTTTTAGAGTCCACATATAAGAGGTATCATACAGTATCTGTCTCTCTATCTGACTTATTTCACTAAGTATAATACCCTCCAAGTCCATCCATGTTGTTTCAAATGGCAAAATT
Organism: Eschrichtius robustus; assembly: GCF_028021215.1. NCBI lineage: Eukaryota > Metazoa > Chordata > Mammalia > Artiodactyla > Eschrichtiidae > Eschrichtius > Eschrichtius robustus. The sequence goes on from NC_090829.1 coordinate 6,984,083, forward strand.
TCATTCTTTTATGGCTACTATTCCATTACATATATATACCACATCTTTTTTATCCATTCATCTGTTGATGGACACTTAGGTTGCTTCCATATCTTGGCAATTGTAAATAGTGCTGCTATGAACATTGGGGTGCATGTATCTGTGCAAATTAGTGTTTTCATTTTTTTCAGGTAAATACCCAGGAGTGGAATTGCTGGGTCATATGGTAGTTCCATTTTTAGTTTTTTGAGAAACCTCCGTACTCTTTTCCACTGTGGCTGCACCAATTTACATTCCCACCACCAAGGGTTCCCTTTTCTCCACAATCTCTTGCACTTAAGTTTTAAAACTACCACAGACAATAACTTTACACATACACACACACATGCACACAATTTTGATCACCAGAATAATTCAGTTATACCAGCAAAAATGATTATATGTTTAAAACTTGGAATATTTATATTAAAAAAACTGTGATGCTAGAAAAATTTTACAAAGACACAAATATAGGCTTTTTAAAAAATATTGCATTAGATGAAGATAGATATTAAACTCATAGGAATCCAAATAATTTAATAGACATCTGAGATCCCCTTCATCCATTCCTCGGGGAGGCATAAACTGTTAAATACATAAAATTTTACATTATCATAATAAACTTGAAACAATTTACAGTCTAAAAATTATTTTAAGGCATTGCAACATGGACAGAACAAAAATGTTTTTAAAAAAATATTTACACAAGCCAAATGTATTTCTTCTTTTGTTGTTGTTGCTATTGTTGTTTTCTTGCTGAAAAAACCTGATAGGAAAACACTGCCCTAACTATATAAAATGTTGTTATAACATAAAAATATTTTGCACAAACAAAAGAAATTCATTTTGAAGATTTCCCAGATGATCTCAAAGTTATTGAAATTAAATAAGAATTCTTTGTTTTAAATTTTTCTATCAGCATTTGAAAATATTATCTTCTAGATTTTTTTTTAAATTCAAGTCTTTGAAACCCCGTGTTCCTCCCTTTATCTCTAGGTAGGAAAAATGTAATTTGGAGGTTTACCATGAAAACACATATTGCTGCAGGACTAGAAATCAACTAAGTTAGAGAAAAGTTTGGGGTGTCAGAGAAAAGGACAGAGCCGTGCAATCCCCATCTAGATAGTGGGTTGAGTCCCTGGGGATCCAAATTAGCGGGGCTGTGACAGAGGACATTTCATTTCTATTATTGCCAAGTTCTGTGCTCCCTGGTCTAGACACAAAGATAGGAACACTAAAAACAAAAAAAGAGTTTTTGCTCTGCGAAACACTCTGATAACAATGAACTTTCTTTACTCGTTCATACTGGGGAAAAAAAGATCACCTTTCTCACACAGCTGCCAGGCGTTGTTTTTTTTTTTTTCACACTAATGTTTCTTTCAACTTCCATTTCTCCATCTGCCCTGCTCCTCCTTTCATGCAAATGAGGGTATATCTGACCGATGCTGGGTGTTTAGTAAAAATATTTTAGTTTTGAACCAGCAGCCACTTATACTCACCATTGTTTGCTGTGAAATGGTTCTCACTGGAGATTTCATTGTATTTGTTTTTTCCATGACCAAAATCATCTCCATTGCTAAGGCTATTTCACGTAAAACCTGGAAAATCTAATATCTTGTTTGAAAAACAGCTTTTTGGTTATTACAAGCCACCAATGAAGCTTTCTCCCACCGTTTCATTGAAAATCTTCCAAACTCAAAATTTACAGACAGTGGGGATACAGCCAGTGTCTGGAACAAGAGATTTTTTTTTTTCCCCCCCTAAATAGAAAGATGTAAAGGGATGGCCGTACTGTACAAAGACTGATTTCATGTGGGTCTCATAGCCTTCGCGTCAATGTGTCATTGTGTCATCTAATACATATTTTAGAGAGAGAACACAAAGCAACAGTCTACTGAAACACTGTAGGTGCAGTTTTTTGGGTTTTTTAAACTGTTGTTGTTGTTTTAGAGTGTGGGGGGAAAATTAGTCTTATTTTTTCCCTACATGGGATATAACACTGTGAAATTCAATCTTCAACAGAAGGCCCTGCAATTCTCCTAAAACATAGTTCTTTGTATCTTTCTTTAACAAAGTTTAAGCTTGTGTTAATAAATTTAAAAGAGAAATTGCTTGTCTGTCCACTTCAGCTTTGTTTTATGCCCATTTCACATTGTTGTCTGTGTTCTAATTCATACTTTTTGTTGTTGTTTTGGTTTGGTTTTTGGCCTTGTGACATGTGGGATCCTAGTTCCCTGAACAGGGATCAAACCCATGGCCCCTACATTTGAAGCTCAGAGTCTTAACCACTGGACCGCCAGGGAAGTCCCGTAATTCATATTTTTGATACCATTTCTGATGTGTAAAATTGGTTGTCTTGAAAATATAAAGAGTTCACTTGTAAATAAAAAAATACTGTAGGTGCAGTATTTTAAAACACTAAAGTTTAGAAATCTAAAAATGTATCATTTCATTGTTAAAATATTCATAGACTTAAGAGATTCATAGAGATAGAATGGATCTCAAAGGGGGTTTCTTCCTTTTGCAGATGAGGAAACTGAGGCCTAGAGAGTTATTTGTCCCAAGTCAAGAGTTTTAGGTGCCAGCCCAGCGGGCAAACTTCTACACTACAGTTCACCCCTTGAATCAATGTTCTAGTAACAATGAGCCAATTCCCTCTTCCTGGCTTAGAAAAACTTATTGTTTCAGGAAACTGAAGGATAAATAAGTAGCTAGGAGAGAAGGGAGAAAGAAAATATGGAAGGAGCAAGAAAGAGAGGAAGATATGGAGACAGAAATAAACTGACACCAAAGAAAGAAGGGAAGAAGGAAGAAGGTAGCTAGTCAGGCAGGAAGGGAGGAGGGATAAGTCTAGTGGATACAGTCTAGCTGGAAGGGATGATAAGGGGACTTGTCTTGGAGCTGGACTTGTATAAAAATCCCTTAGAGGTGCCTAGGAGAGTAGAGGCCTCCTGGAAAGAGACAGCAATCGTGTAGTAGGATTGGGCCTTTCCACTAGGCACAGAATGTGGGTCCAACTTATCTGCTTCTCAAGGGAACATCCAACTGATGTGGAAGTTACATGCAGATGCCTGCACAACCCTGAAAGGAGGCGGCGGTGAAGTGAATATAGAGGGCTAAGGGGCTTATTCTGTCCTCCCTGATGCATCCGTATTTTGATCGACAATACTGCCTGAATGAATGGGGTTTATATGGGTTCCATAGCACTTTGTACTTCCATGCAATTTGGCTCTTACCTCTGTTATAGCACTTGGCATATATGGCTTTATGATTTCTTAGCTTCATATATCTCTTCCCTACTAAACAGGTTGCTCCTGGAAGCTGAGAGCCCGTTATGTTCATTTATGTGTCCCCTATACTTAGCACAGGATCTGATAAATGATAAAAAATGTTTCTCTATTCAGTTAAACTCTGATATGCATAGGCTTGTTTAAATAAGGGCAACTGGGTCTCAAGAACCATCAGAAACAAAAATCTCAACAATACTTCTTTTAGGAGACATATAGTAGCCCTTGGTTTTGCTTCCTAACTATTCCCAGCTATCTATTCATTGGGCTATTCCTGATCCCCTCTCCATTTGTTGGGTAGAGTCATGGGACAAGTTCTGCCCAATGAGGTGTGAGCAGAAGTGGGGAGTGAGTGTCACTTCAAGCCCAGAGCATTTAATTGCAGGTGTGAGATACTCTTGCTACCAGAGCAAGCAGCAATATCCCAAATGGCGGCTGCTCCATCAATCTGGAACTGGGGTTAAAGATGATGTAACCAGAAGCCCTTGCTAATCTATAACTGACACGAGATATAAGCAAGAAGAAACCTTTGTTGGTTTAAGCCACTGAGATTTGGGGCTTGTTTGTTACTTTATTATAACCTAACCTATACTAACCAATGGAAAAATGAACAAAATCAAGATCTTATTCTCCCTACCCTGACCACCAAATCATTTTTAAGGCAGTAAAAACGATTAAAAGAAGGAAGAAGCACGCATGATATAGAAGTAAAAACAGAAAATGGAAACCGAGTACCTTGGAAGCAGGACTGAGTAGCCCACACGCAGAGCACAGAAAGAGGAGATGCATTGAACCTGGGTGGGTATAGGGGCCGTCTGCTCACGTGCTTGCATGTCTGAGCTGCACAGTTAAGAGGAATGGCGGGCCAGGCGAAGAAATCATGTATAAATGGTGCATTAATTTTTGGCAGAACAGAGGTAACGATAGTGGTTAAAACCATAAGCATAAAAGCAACGAAACTTCAAAAAGAAGGCAATGAGGCAGAAAAGAGATTTAACAACAGACTGAAAGGGTTTTTTTCCCCAATACAGTAGCTATCTGGTATACGACTGTGTGACAAAATTCTGCAAATTCCAGAAGGACATTTTATTTCTTTGTTTGTAGTCATTTATTTCCCCATAACACTTACATAAAATTCTTAGTGCATTTGGAATGCTTGAATTTGACCATCGTTTTTAGGGCCTGAACTACTAAGTTTTAATTGCCTTCAATCTCAAGGTCTGATGCTTTCAAATTTGTATTTGCAAAGGTTCCACTCCTAGACCCAAAGCTATTGTTGAAATGGTCTTTGCACTGAGGCAAATCAGCAAGTTCTTACACTTTCTTTGGGGACTTTATGTTGATTTTTAGGGATGCTTAATTTTTTTTCTGATTGCTGTTCAAAACAATAGGAAATAGAAAAAAACATAAAGAAGAAAAATAAAAGCACTCAATCTTATATTCAGAAGAAATTATTATGGCCACTTTGTTGAAAATCCAGACTTTTTCCTGACATGCCTATACATCTTAATGTGATTTTAATATTTAGGCCCCTGCGTTTTTCTTCACACAACAATTTAATCATAAGAACTATTCTAGAAAATCTTTAAATATCCTTTAAAATGTATATGATTATTTATTTCTCTACTATTTTATAAGTTGAGAGCACTCTTTTTTATGATTGTAAATAACACTAGGATGAACAGTAATACTTTCCACATTTCTGATTATTTTCTAGAAGAAGAACAATAAAGCAAAGATGGATATTTTAGGATTCTTAAAATAACAGGCCCAGTTAACTGCCATAAAGTCTATCCTAATTTATACTCCTATATGTTTATAAGAGTACCATATCCCTACTCCTTGATACATGGAGAATTATACCTTTCAAATGTTTAGCGATTTGTTTAACCGAAAATGATACTGCAGTGTTGTATTAATTTGTTTTAATTTCTTGACTAATAATAAACATAAACATTTCCTCATGTATTTAATAATCATTTGCATTTCTTATTTTTCATCTGAATTTTTATGCCTATTTCATTTTTCTATTTAGAGTAGTAGTCATATTTCTATTGATTTTTAAGTTTCCTTTACATAGTCAGGTTATTAATCTTTTGCATATAAAATATTTCCAAGATTGACTTCAGATTCAAGATATTTGGGATCAGTAATAGGAGATAACATATGTGAAAGTTGCTTTTAAGTATGAAATGCTATAGAATTGTTGGCTTTTGATTTTTTTTTTTTTAGTTTTTCTAATTTTGGATTTGTGCAATTCCTGTTTCTCTTTTGACATTACTGAACCCTAACACTGAATTGGCAATCACCTGGGTACTTGGTTCTGCATACACAAATGTATACATAATTGCACATACATGTAATTTTTTGAGTTCCCTAGAATTAGTATTATAGTGCATTGGTTACAAGCACTAACTGGAGAGCCAGACTCCCAGGATGTCAGTCCCAGTTGTGGGCCCTATTAGTTGTATAAACTGGAGCAAGTTATTTAACCTCTCTAGGTCTCATTTACCTCGTTTATCTGCAAAATCTCAGAAAAATTCCTAAAACAAGGAGCAAACCTCACAGTATTGCTGTGAGGACTAGGCAAGATAACTAGGTCACTCATTAAGCTAGATAGCTATTTTAATCAATCCTGAAAACCGAGGCCAGACATCTGGTAAACCCAGCTCTGGAGGTGACATTTTACATGTTCATTAACTAAAGACAAGTCTTTTGATCTAGTTTATTTTCTAGGCATTTGGAGTGAAATACATCTTTGCCTTTAATAACAATAGTTAATTAAAATTTTCTGGAGCACTCTGCAAAATTATTAATATTCATTATTCATTCAACAATTATTTATTGAATACCTGAGCTGCCAGGCAATATTCTAAGCTCCTCAGCTGTGAAAAAAACCAATAAGGTCCCCCAGATAGGGAATTTTCATTCCAGAGAGAAAAGATTTTTAAAAAGGAAAAATACAAATACATAAACAAGCTAATTTCAGAGAATAATCAATGATGTGAAACAATGAGGCAGGAGAATGCACTGGAAGATGGTTGTGGGGCTAATTCTATCAGGTGCTGAGGACACCCAGGGTGAGGAAGAAGCAAAGTACTAAAAGCATAATGACAGCAATCCTATAACATGACATCACTTTTACTCCCATTTTATAAACAGAATGATTAAGTTACTAAAACCAAAACATTGTTGCTTAAATAAAATGCATATGCTTTTCTCTGATTGCAAATGTAACACTTGTTCATGTTAGAAAATACAGCTAAGAACAAAAAGAAAACAAAAATCATCTGTGATCCTGTGGCTAACACTTTGTGTGTATGTCTTCTGTCCTCTTTTTCTGCATATAATTTATATTTATATTTTTATAAATATATTTTATAAAATATATTTTAACAAAGAGAATTGCCCTATGAGTAATATTTATAACTCTTTTTCCCATTGAGTAATATTTTTTCCATGTCTTTAATAAGTCTTCTGAAGCATCATCTTTAATAGCTATGCAGTTTCATATTATATGGAAAAATAATGGTTTCTTTAATTAGTTTCGTACCAATGGATATTTGTGTCACTCCAGTTTTTCATTGTTATAAACAATGCTGTGATAAACTTAATAACAATAATAATAATAAAGTAATAGCTAATATTTATTCAAGTGCTTATATATGGCATGCATTGTGCTAAGCAATTTATAACTCTTAACTAACTTAATGTGTACAAGAATTCTGCAAAACAGGAACAGTGACAATCCTGCCTTCAGAAACTGAGGAAACTCTGACCAAAAAAAGTTAAATAATTTGCTCAAGATCACATATCCAGTAAATTGCAGAGTTAGGATTTGGATGTGGACATTCTGGTCCCAGCCAGAGCAAAACACTTAATCAGTGCACTCTATTTCTGCCCCTGACAGTATTTCTACAGATTTACAGATAAGTCTTAATCCTCATGAGCATTATTTCTTTAGGATAAATATTTAGAAGTGAAATTGCTCAGAACCCAATCCACATCTAATGTTTCTACACAAAAACCACAGCTCCTCTCATCCAAACCTAATGCCCACCCCCAGGCACCCTAATGCAATATCCAAAACTCTGTGCTTCAGATCACACACCCGACTGCAGACTGCAGCCTGCAATGAAAAAAAGAGAACAAGCACTAGCCTAAGTGAAAGGAATTCCAAGCCCTGCAGCCCCTCCTTCCTTCCTTGGCTCCTTCAGAGCCTTTGCCAAGGAAAGCTTAGAAAAGGCAAGAGGCTCTGGAAGTTCAACCTGCATTCATTCACTCATGATCTCCCAAAGAGTAGTCTCCACACACATCCCCATTGTCTAAATACAGAAAGAAATAGAGCAATCCCACTCCTGGGCATATACTGGAGAAAACCATAATTCCAAGAGATACATGAACCTGTATGTTCATAGCAGCACTATTTACAATAGCCAGGACATGGAATCAACCTGTCCATCAACAGAGGAATGGATAAAGAAGATGTGGTGCATATACACAATGGAATATTACTCAGCCATAAAAAAGAACAAAATAATGCCATTTGCAGCAACATGGATGGACCTAGAGATTATCATAATAAGTGACAATACTGAGTGACATACTGAAGTAAGTCAGACACAGAAAGACAAATATCATATGATATCACTTATATGTAGAATCTTAAAAAAGGGTACAAATGAACTTATTTACAAACAGAAGTAGAGTCACAGATGTAGAAAACAAACTTGTGATTACCAGGGGATAAGGAGGGAGAGGGATAAATTGGGAAGTTGGGATTGACACATACACACTACTACATATAAAATATTGATAGATAACTAATAAGGACCTACTGTATGGCACAGGGAACTCTACTCAATACTCTGTAATGGCCTATATGGGAAAAGAATCTCAAAAAGAGTGGATATATGTATATGTATAACTGATTCACTTTGCTGTACACCTGAAACTAACACAACGTTGTAAATCAACTATACTCCAATAAAAGTTAAAAAAAAAAAAAAAAAGGCAGAGAGAAGGTGTGAGTGGCTTTGAGCTCAAGAGGTAGAACTTCCCATAACACCCAGGTACATCTCTTAAGCTGGCTGTACCTCTTATGCAACCTCTTGTACTTCATTTTTTTCTCTGTGTGGCCCTATGAGACCACAGAACAAATTAGGTAACAGATCACTGGACCACACTCAGGGAACTAAAGAAGTCCCATGAGCTCATACTGCTAATTGAGACACACCTAGGTAGAACCTCCTGGGAGTTTTCAGCCTGCACTAACCCAAAATCATGACTCAGTAGACACCATTTTATCTCATTTTTCAAAAAGTGTTTGTTTGGGTTTTTTTCTTGAGAGGCTGTTCAGTCAGAGAGATGAAGCAATTCATCTTGGTTACTTTTCCTAGGCTTCAAAGATAACCTAGAATCATAGGTTTCTATTCTACCAAAGGAGGCTCCTGAGTGTTGTAAGTTTACTGTTATCTCATCTGACCAAATAATAGAGGTTTTATTGGGGAGTAGAGGGATCAATTGAGTTATTATATCTACCATATACAATAGGTTATCACTCTTCAAAGAAATAGAATATGGAAAAACAAATTTAAAAATAAATTAAACATTCATTCTTTGTTAATTCAGAGGCCATTTCTGAATCTTAAAGAGCTTCAAAGTCATCATCACAATCTTAAATTATTGCACAAGAAACTTCAAACTGACAACCTTGCATTCCAACCACCTGCTTGTAAAGTTGCTGGTTGGGAACCATAGGTACATTTGTAATACATAGTGCCTAAGGCCTCAGAAGAGCCCACACAAATCTTTTTAACCCATAATGTAGCTTAAAAAAAAAAAGTGTAAGTGATACTAAACATCCTCACTATCATTTTTCATAGTATTCTAATGTTTCCATCAAGAAAGTATGGAAAGAGTGGAAAGAAGGAAGAGAGAAAGCAAGCAGGAGATTGGTTCAAGATGGTGGAGTAGAAGGACATGCGCTTACTCCCTCTTGCGAGAGTACTGGAATCACCATAAATTGCTGAAAAATCATCAATCGGAAGACACTGGAACTCACCAAAAAAGATACCCCACATCCAAAGACAAAGGAGAAGCTGCACTTAGATGGTAGGAGGGCGGCAATCACAATAAAATCAAATACCAAAACTGCTGGGTGGTGACTCATAAACTGGAGAACACTTATACTGTTCTCCAGTTTGTGAGAGCACTCACAAACTGGAGAACAGTCCACCACTGGAGTGAAAGTTCTGAGCCCCATGACAGGCTTCCCAACCTGGGGGTCCGGCAATGGGAGGAGGAATTCCTAGAGAGTCAGGCTTTGAAGGCTAGTGGGATTTGATTGCAGGACTTCGACAGGACTGGGGGAAACAGAGACTTCACTCTTGGAGGGCACACACAAAGTAGTGTGCACATTGGGACCCAGGGGAAGGAGCAGTGACCCCCTTGGAGACTGAACCAAACATACCTGCTAGTGTTGGAGGGTCTGCTGCAGAGGCAGGAGGGGCCTGTGGTTCACTGTTGGGACAAGGACACTGGCAGCAGAAGTTCTGGGAAGTACTCCTTGGTGTGAGCCCTCCCAGAGTCTGCCATTAGCCTGAACAAAGGATCAGGTAGGCTCCAAAGCTGGATCACCTCAGGCCAAACAACCAGCAGGGAGGGATCCCAGCCCCACCCATCAGCAGACAAGTGGATTAAAGTTTTACTGAGCTCTGCCCACCAGAGGAACACCCAGCTCTACCTACCACAAGTTGCTCCCATCAGGAAGCTTGAACAAGCCTCTTAGATAGCCTCATCCACCAGAGGACAGACAGCAGAAGCAAGAAGACATATAATTTTGGAGCCTGGGGAAGGAAAACCACATTCACAGAAAGATAGAAAAAATGAAAAGGCAGAGGACTATGTACCAGATGAAGGAACAAGATAAAACCCCAGAAAAACAACTAAATGATGTGGAGGTAGAAAACCTTCCAGAAAAAGAATTCAGAATAATGATAGTGAAGATGGTCCACAACCTTGGAAAAAGAATGGAGGTAAAGATCTAGCAGATGCAAGAAATGTTTAACAAAGACCTAGAAGAATTAAAGAACAAACACCTAAAGAATTAAAGAACAAAGAAACAGAGATGAACAATACAATAACTGAAACGAAAAATACACTAGAAGGAATCAATACCAGAATAACTGAGGCAGAAAAACAGATAGGTGACCTGGAAGACAGAATGGTGGAATTCACTGCCGTGGAACAGAATAAAGAAAAACGAATGAAAAGAAATGAAGACAGCCTAAAGAGACCTCTGGGACAACATTAAACACAACAACTTTTGCATTATAGGGGTTCCAGAAGGAGAAGAGAGAGAGAAAGGACCCGAGAAAATATTTGAAGAGATTATAGTCAAAAAATTCCCTAACATGGGAAAGAAAATAGCCACCCAAGTCCAGGAAGTGCAGAGAGTCCCAGGCAGGATAAACCCAAGGAGAAACACACCGAGACACATAGTAATCAAATTGACAAAAATTAAACACAAAGAAAAGTTATTGAAAGCAGCAAGGGAAAAAAGACAAATAACATACAAGGGAACTCCAATAAGGTTAACAGCTGATTTCTCAGCAGAAACTCTACAGGCCAGAAGATGGTGGCACAATATACTTAAAGTGATGAAAGGGAAGAACCTACAACCAAGATGACTTTACCAGTAAGGATATCATTCAGATTCTACGGAGAAATCAAAAGCTTTACAGACAAACAGAAGCTAAGAGAATTCAGCACCACCAAACCAGCTCTACAACAAATGCTAAAGGAACTTCTCTAGGTGGGAAATGCAAAAGAAGAAAAGGACCTAAAAAAACAAACGCATAACAATTAAGAAAATGGTAATAGGAACATACATATAGATAATTACCTTAAATGTGAACGGATTAAATGCCCCAACTAAAAGAGGCAGGCTTGCTGAATAGAAACAAAAACAAAACCTATATATATGCTGTCTACAACTGACCCACTTCAGACCTAGAACACATACAGACTGAAAGTGAGGGGATGGAAAAAGATATTCCATACAAATGGAAATCAAAAGAAAGCTGGAGTACCAATAGTCATATCGATGAAAAGAGACTTTAAAATAAAGAATGTTACAAGAGACAAGGAAGAACACTACATAATGATCAAGGGATCAATCCAAGAAGATATAACAATTATAAATATATATGCACACAAAATAGGAGCACCTCAATACATAAGGCCAATGCTAACAGCTATAAAAGAGGAAATTAACAGTAACACTATAATAGGGGGGAATTTTAACACCTCACTTACACCAATGGACAGATCAACCAGACAGAAAATTAATAAGGAAACATAAGCTTTAAATGACACAATAGACCAGATAGATTTAATTGATATTTATAGGACATTCCATCCAAAACCAGCAGATTACACTTTCTTCTTAAGTGTACATGGAACACTCCCAAGGATAGATCACAAATTGGGTCACAGATCAAGCCTCAGTAAATTTAAGAAAATTGAAATCGTATCAAGCATCTTTTCTGACCACAATGCTATGAAATTTGAAATCAATTACAGGGAAAAAAACGTAAAAACACAAACACATGGAGGCTAAACAATACGTTACTAAATAACCAAGAGATCACTGAAGAAATCAAAGAGGAAATCAAAATATACCTACAGACAAATCACAATGAAAACACGACGATCCAAAACCTATGGGATGCAGCAAAAGAAGTTCTAAGAGGGAATTTTATAGCAATACAAGCCAACCTCAAGAAACAAGAAAAATCTCAAATAAACAATAAAACCTTACACCTAAAGGAACTAGAAAAGGAAGAACAAACAAAACCAAAAGTTAGTAGAAGGAAAGAAATCATAAAGATCAGAGCAGAAGTAAATGAAATAGAAACAAAGAAAACAATAACAAAGATCAATAAAACTAAAAGCTGGTTCGTTGAGAAGATAAACAAAATTGATAAACATTTAGCCAGACTCATCAAGAAAAAGATGGAGAGGACTCAAATCAATAAAATTAGAAATGAAAAAGGAGAACTTACAACAGACACCACAGAAATACAAAGCATCATAAGAGACTACTACAAGCGACTTTATGCCAATAAAATGGACAACCTGGAAGAAATGGACAAATTCTTAGAAAGGTATAACCTTCTAAGACTGAACCAGGAAGAAATAGAAAATATTAACAGACCAATCCAAGCACTGAAATTGAAACTGTGATTAAAAATCTTCCAACAAACAAAAGTCCAGGACCAGATGGCTTCACAGTTGAATTCTGTCAAACATTTAGAGAAGAGTTAACAGCATCCTTCTCAAACTCTTCCAAAAAATTGCAGAGGAAGGAACACTCCCAAACTCATTCTATGAAGCCACCATCACCCTGATACCAAAACCAGACAAAGATGTCACAAAAAATGAAAACTACAGGCCTATATCACTGATGAACAGAGATGCAAAAATCCTCAACAAAATACTAGCAAACAGAATCCAACAGCATATTAAAAGGATCATACACCATGATCAAGTGGGGTTTATCCCAGGAATGCAAGGATTCTTCAATATATGCAAATCAATCAATGTGATACACCGTATTAACAAATTGAAGGATAAAAGTCATATGATAATCTCAATAGATGCAGAAAAAGCTTTAAACAAAATTCAACTCCCATTTATGATAAAACTCCCCAGAAAGTAGGCATAGAGGGAACTTACCTCAACATAATAAAGGCCATATATCACAATCCCACAGCCACATGGTTCTCAATGGTGAAAAACTGAAACCATTTCCACTAAGATCAGGAACAAGACAAGGTTGCCCACTCTCACTGCTATTATTCAACATAGTTATGGAAGTTTTAACCACATCAATCAGAGAAGAAAAAGAAATAAAGAGAATCCAAATCAGAAAAGAAGTAAAACTGTACTCTTTGCAGATGACATGATACTATACATAAAGAACCCTAAAGATGCCATCAGAAAACTACTAGAGCTAATCAATGAATTTGGTAAAGTTGCAGGACAAAAAATTAATGCACAGAAATCTCTTGCATTCCTCTACGCTAACAACAAAGATCAGAAAGAGAAATTAAGGAAACAACACCATTCACCATTGCAACAAAAAGAATAAAATACCTGGGAATAAACCTACCTAAGGAGCTAAAAACCTTGTACTCTGAAACCTATAAGACACTGATGCAAGAAATCAAAGATGACACAAACAGATGGAGAGATATACCATGTTCTTGGATTGGAAGAATCCACATTGTGAAAATGACTACACTACCCAATGCAATCTACAGATTCAATGCAATCCCTATCAAATTACCAGTGGCATTTTTTTACAGAACTAGAACAAAAATCTTAAAATTTGTATGGAGACACAAAAGATCCCAAATAGCCAAAACAGTCTTGAGGGAAAAAAATGGAGCTGGAGGAATCAGGCTCCCTGACTTCAGACTATACTACAAAGCTACAGTAATCAAGACAATATGGTACTGACACAAAAACAGAAATATAGATCAATGGAACAGGATAGAAAGCCCAGAGAAAAACTCAGGCACCAATGTCAACTAATCTATGACAAAGGAGGCAAGGATATACAATGGAGAAAAGACAGTCTCTTCAATAAGTGGTTCTGGGAAAACTGGACAGCTACATGTAAAACAATGAAATTAGAACACTCCCTAACACCATACACAAAAATAAATGCAAAATGGATTAGAGACCTAAATGTAAGGCGTACACTATAAAACTCTTAGAGGAAAACATAGGTAGAGTAGTCTATGACATAAATCACAGCAAGGTCCTTTTTGACCTAGAGAAATGGAAATAAAAACACAAATAAACAAATGGGACCTAATGAAACTTCAAAGCTTTTGCACAGCAAAGGAAACCATAAACAAGACGAAAAGACAGCCCTCAGAATGTGAGAAAATATTTGCAAATGAAGCAACTGACAAAGGATTAATCTCCAAAATATACAAGCAGCTCATGAAGCTCAACATCAAAAGAACAAAAAACCCAATCCAAAACTGGATGGAAGACCTAAATAGACATTTCTCCAAAGAAGACATACAGATGGCCAAGAAGCACATGAAAAGCTACTCAACATCACTAAATTATTAGAGAAATGCAAATGAAAACTACAATGAGGTATCGCCTCACACCAGTTAGAATGGGCATCATCAGAAAATCTACAGACAACCAATGCTGGAGAGGGTGTGGAGAAAGTGGAACCCTCTTTCACTGTTGGTGGGAATTTCAATTGATACAGCCACTATGGAGAACAGTATGGAGGTTCCTTAAAAAAAATAAAAATAGAATTACCATATGACCCAGCAATCCCACTGCTGGCCATATACCCAGAGAACACTATAGTTCAAAAAGACACATGCACTCCAATGTTCATTGCAGCACTATTTACAATAGCCAGGTCATGGAAGCAACCTAAATGCCCATCGACATACAAATGGATAAAGAAGATGTAGTAAATATATACAATGGAATATTATTCAGCCATAAAAAGAATGAAATTTGGTCATTTGTAGAGACATGGATGGATCTAGAGACTGTCATGCAGAGTGAAGTAAGTCAGAAAGAGAATAACAAATATTGTATATTAATGCATATATGTGGAACATAGAAAAATGGTACAGATGAACCAGTTTGCAGCACAGAAATAGAGACACAGATGTAGAGAACAAATGTATGGACACCAAGAGGGGAAGGTGGCCGGGGCTGTGATGGTGGTGGGATGAATTGGGAGATTGGGATTGACATATATACACTAATATGTATAAAATGGATAACTAATAAGAACCTGCTGTATAAAAAATAAATTAAATTCAAAAATTCAAAAAAAAAAAAAAGTAAGTGTGTTTCAAAACGGTAACCTGAGATACTGGGAACGCGTCTTCTGCATTCTGGTGGCAGATATAGGTACCTGAACTTAAGTCTTTGGAGGCAGAGCCAGGCTGGTGGAAGAGAGAGCATTGCATAGAGAGTCTGGCAAAGGAGGTTGTAGTTTCCAGGAAACCCTGAGATTGAAACACTTGGGTCAAGATGAAGAGAAAAGGAAGAGGAATAGGGGTTAACTGAATGGGCTTAAGGAGTTACAGCTGCCATTGAAATGTATTGTGTGTACATATTTATGTGTCTGGGATCCAGGGCAAAATGAGTTTTCTTTTTATTTGTGAGATTGTTCACTGAAAACAGATCCTCTTTTCTCTTGTCCACCTATTAATTGTTTACACTAATTTTGTATCTATGCAGAGTATTTGAATGGGCCATGGTGCCTTTTTTCCTTGTTTATATTTAATTAAATTGTCATTTAGGAAAAAAAAAAAAAACTCCATGATTGCAGGGGTTCATCTTTTTCATTCACTCTTGTATTCTCTGAACACAGCATGGTGCCTGGGATATAGTAGGTGTTCAAAATCCCTACTGGGGAAGAAGAAGTTAGATGCAAGAAATAATTTGAAAATCAGTCAGCTTGCACCACAGTGGAGGATAAATGCCAGTTAAAAAAGAGTCTTGTTGATGAAACATGAAATAACAGGGAGATACTGTAACAATGTAGGCACACAAAGAAATTTAGTCATGATAGTCTAACCTACAAGTGAACCAAGGAGGTAAGGCACACAATTTTCTAATGACCAGGGAATGAACTCAAGTATCAAGAATAATGAAGTCTATAAAACTCAATTTCCACCCCCCGTCCATTGAAAACACGAGAGTCTGATTTAGCGATTATAAGCCTGACTTAGCTGTGCCATCCTGGATTAATAAAGATGGAATCAGTACCACACCCTCTATGGAGAGGCAGGTAGAAAAATAAAATCATGAGGTTGTGTATATGAAAGTTAAAATGCACTGGATAAATTCACAGTGTTACTTAAAAAGCAACAGAAACCACTCCCTCTGAAAACATCAGAACTGGAAAATTCTACTGAAGGATAGACAGCTTATTATACCCCTATTAACCACGAAAGTCTAGCCAATGGGCCAAGTATATAGCTCAATGTGGTATTTTACAACCAATTTTAGGCACAATCTACCTCTTTTCTTTAAAACCTTACAGAGCATCTAACTTCATGAGCCTAAGACTATATTATAAAAATTAACGACCTTGAGAATATGTAATCACAAAGACCTGGACTGCCCTAAAATTTCAACTACTGGAGGGAATGTGTATTGTGCTTTACGTCTTCCTTAAAATGGCACAAGACCACTGTGTCACAGAACAAACCTCAGAAGCTCAATCTGTCCTCTCATTTGAGCTGGATTCTAGCTCAGACAAAAGTGTCTGGGTGTCAGGTGTGAATAGGGCATCATTTTTCCTCAGGTTGCAAGATGGGAGTCAAAGGGGGTGAAATTCAAAGAAGATCCTTGGGGAAAAGAAAGCTTGATCAACAACCAGGCTGCACATCAGAAAGTGTCAGTCTGCAGAGACTCGGGAAAAAGATGGTATAAATATGGAAGCAACAGAAAAGAGGCCAGTGACTCAGAGTTAAAGATTTCTAATTAAAGGATGGGAGGCAGTGTCTGGAGCAATTCCCTGGACCAAAAAGGAAGATGCTTGTTTTTATAGAATGCTTTTAATTTGAACCTAGGCCAGGAGAGATGTGAAAGTTGCTAAAATTCTGCCAAGTCAGAGAAGTAGTCAGAATTTCCTTCTAAGGAGTGGTAAGTAGAGGGGAGGAAGATGAGGAAGATTACAGAGGATCGCAAACTTTGCCCCAGTCACACTGATGCAGCTTACTAACTGATTCAATTTGGTATTTCTGAGGTGAGGTCTACAATTTTTAATCATAATCTTTATACTCTAGTACAACAGTTACCTTCCTATTCTTCATCTCCAAGAGTTTTCTAATTAACAGAGAGAGTCTTCGTACTAATAATAAAAGTCTCCTTCTGATACGAAAAATGTCATATTATTTCTTTGAAGGATATTATTCTGGAAAACTACAAGGCAGAATATGAAACTGCACTAATTTGATTTGTCATAGAAATGTTCTTTCTTTTAAGATCCAAGATAAATCAGCAAATGCTTTCAAAGCCGACATTTAATCCATGAATTCAAATCATTTCCAAGATTTATGATCCACTAGAAAGACAGCTTCAATTTCCCTTGCTCTTGTGAGAGTCTAATGTATAGCTGGCAGAAAGCGCGTTTACATGGCACAAAATACAGGACAACAATATCATCTATTGATAAGGCTTTTCAAGTTTAAAAAAAAAAATGATCTTGCTAGTTATGTTCATTTTGATTTGTTTATCTGGAAGTAGTAGATGGATGCTTCACCCTGGTGAAGTTTCCTAAAATGTAGCAGATTAACAGATATGCATGTGATAAAGATTGCCTACTGGAGATTAAAAGAAATCTCCCACAATTATAATAATTATATCATAAGTAGACAAGAATATCTAAGGATAGACTGGATGCCCATATATAGATATAGACTCAGATACAGTTACAGATATAGAAATAGATATAAATAGGATAAAGAATCAAACTCACAAAAGAGTTTGATGGACCCAGCTCCAATTTCATTCATTTTCCCCTCTTCTATTCTTTACCCTTTTTTTTAAACATGATAATTCCTCCTGTCAAAAATATCAGTAAAATTCATTGGACTCTCTAGCAGAAGTTCTCAAAGGACATTAACACAGTCTTAAGATTCAGTCAGTATGGATACAATATCCATTAGAGAAGATGATCCTCTTTTCCAGCAACTTGGGTTTTCAATATATAATTATGAAATCACACATATATCAATTACTGTACTAAGATAGGAACTATAATACTGCAGAAGACAGTCTTGCCTTTGAAGAGCTTAATGTGTTAGTTTATAAGTGGAATAGATTCTATGTTGGTGGATACATTACTATATCTGTGGTTAAATAGAGGAAAAGAAATGTTCTCTTTAAGAACAATTTGTCCCTGGAACCATTAGGAATTATAAAACTTGCTCAATTTTACACAGAAAAATTAGATAGTGCTAGAATATCAATTTCTTCATGATACATATAATAAAAAGGAATTCCAAAGAGGAAAGGTATTTCTTCAAGGTCATAACCTAGCTGTCAGATCTGTTTCTGCACCAACCTGGGTATTAATCAACAAAACAAAAAGTAGATGCTCTTCATTAGCTAATGCCAGCTCATTAACTCTGTCTAACACCACCCAAAGGTGTCATTCAGTGATGTACATACAGACTACTCCAAATTTACCAGACCTTTACAATTTCACTCTTTCTATAGGTCAGTAATCTAGGAATCGCGTAGTTGGGTGATCCTGGCTCAGGATCTCTTGTAAGGTTGTAATCCAGCTGTCAGCTGCAGCTGTATCATCTAAAGTTTGACTGGGTCTGGAGGGACCTACCTCATTCACATGGTTTTAAGAGGAAGCTCCAGTTTCTCAACATGTGGGTCTCTCTGTAGAGCTCAGGGAACGACTTTCCCCTGAGAAAGCAGTGATTCAAAAGAAAGAGAGAGAGAGATGGAGAAAGATCCCAGGACAGAATGTATATTATTTTATAACTTAATCATGGAAGTGACATACTGTCATTTCTGCCATATGCTGTTGGTCACACAGACCAACCATGGTACAATGAGAAGACTACAGAAAAGTGTGACTACCAGGGAGAAGTCATTAGAGGTCATTTTGGAAACTGGCTACTACAACAAACATCTCAAAACCCAGGGGACTTGCCCATGCATGGGGAGATGCAGTACTTTGAGCAAATCTTTCTGATCCACAGAAGACCCAGAAGTCTTGAAGAACACTTTCCATACTTCTCTACATCCACAACTGAAAGAATAAAAGCAATATCAGTTCTGGATGCTTCATTTATGTGTCCATTCAGTAACTCTTTTTTGAATAATTACCATATGCCAGGAACTCTCACTGGGGCTGAGAATACAACGGTAAGAAGGTATCGTTTCTGCCCTTAAATTATTTGATGATAAAGAGAAGAAAACTGTAAGGGGAGGAGAGAAGGAAGAGGAGGAAGAAGATAAAAGAAAGTGAGGAAGAGAAAGAAAGACATGAGGAAGGAAGAGGAATGGAGACAGAAATCAACATTGATGGGAAACAAATGCAATCACGGAGGTCTTGCTTGTGATGTCACATATTGATGTTTCAGAAGAAAGAAGCAGGAAGATGTTTGCTTAACTACAGATCCATATGCTCAATGTACAGTGTACTTTCTAGATTTAGAAATTTTGCCTAAATGTACGCTTTTCTTATATGTGAGAAACTCACAATTCAAATCAGAGGTTCTCAAGTCTTTGAATAAAGAAACTGATAAAAAGCATTGGACTCCCTTTTCATAAGGAAAATGAGAATGCATGAACACCCATACACACGCACATGTTTCTGGAGTCTATGGGCCTAAAGTTAAGAACTCCTGATCTTAAAAATATTATGAAATAATATTTTGACCAGTTGTCCGTGTTAGGCATCTTTGTCGATATTCAGGATAGACTCTAGTCCCAGGCTTGCTGGATCCTCATAAAATGACAGTGTTTAGCCAGGATTAAGTAGAATATTAGGGTATTTTGCTCTTTAGGATATTTGGCTAAGCTGATGGGTTCCAGCCTGGATGCAAGAGTTTGTCTTGTCAAAGGACAAGAGTTAAGGGCATGGTGTCCAAATACGAGCTCAGGTTGAAGTTAATCTAGATGTAAGAGTCATTTAGTCTAATCACTTCATTTTACAGATGGGAAAACCAAATACTCAGTGATTGGCCAGTGCTCTGTGGCTGCAAATGCAATATCGGCCAAGCATTCAGGATCTATGTAACCTTCGTCCAGATGCCAGGGGGCTTATCCACAGGCATCAGGATCAGAGCCAGTAAGTTGAGATTAAACTTTCTATTCCAGAAAGAGAGAGCCAGGTGAAACCAGATTAGCTACAGATACCTCAGTCTAGCAGGCTGTGGGGTGGGTCTTGGATCAACCAAAGTAGAGGGAAGAGGGGTAAGCAGATAGCCTTTGGGGCATCTCCTGGTAGACACCTCTATGAATCTTCACTTAATAGTCTAGGTTTCCTCCCCTTTAGAAGACACAATGACACATTTACTCTGCAATGAAGTGATTTTTGTACGTGGAAGCAAAAGGAAGCTTGGGTTTGAAAGCCAAATTCTCCCTTGGATATATAGTTGAAAGTCTCCAATGTACCTATAAGCCTGGTATGCTGCCATTTAAGTTTAGCACTTATGCCTGGAAAACTTAGCAAATGCTATCAAAAGCAGGTGAGCAAATGGATGCTATTGCTATCCCACTGCTGACAGTTAGAACTGACTTGAGGGAGCACCATGTCAGGGCTTGGTCCCGCCTGCAGTGCCTGGTTATAACAAGCCATCCCTAAAAACATACACTGCTGGTGGAGCAGTTGTAGATGGATGCAAAAGAAGCTGTGGCTTAATACCAGGTTACTTTCCATGAGCTGTGAATGAAGCCTCCTCAGTCTAAACCAGCCGTACCATGCTTAGTGCTCTACCAGCACCTTGAGGGGCTAGGAATGGAGCCCTTACACTTCCCCCATTCCTCTGTCATCCTCCATAGTTTAAAAAAAAAAACAAAACTCTAAGATTGCAAAACTCATTCACCAGCTTTTATGCCCTATCACACATTTTCAAAAAACAATTTATTTTCAAATGTTCCCAGGTATAGATTCTCAAAATAATGCCAAAATAAACATCAAATGATATTTTCCTTTTCAGTTGAATTATTCCTGCTAGCTTCATCTCAGCTGTATTTTGTTTTCTGGAGTTTCCAATGACCTTTTTCAAGAGTTTGAGATCATAGTATGTGACAGGAAGGATTGCGCTGGGCTGACCTGTTGAGATCACCACACTTTTCTACTTGGCCTTGTCTTTGAGCTGAAAAAAAAAAAAAAATGCTACACACCATTCAGGTTTTATTTGAGTAAGAAGTGAGCATAAATATGGTGAACTTTTGGGTTTGCATCATACAAAATGAAACATTCCTATAGACTATGTTAGTTCAAGGAAACTCCCAAAATGTCACTAAACACAGTGCAAAACTGATGAATTGGATAAGAAAGAGACAAAGTTGATTCACTGAAATATAAAGAGAATATCGCTGTGCTCATTTGTTTTGCTGTGTGTACTAAGCCATTTTATGAATCTACTGCAATCAATTCATCAGTTCCTTCCAATTTGGAGCATTGCTATAAATATTCTTTACAAGAATCCTGATTCACATGTGCTACAGCATATTTATAGTATAGAGGTCAGAGAAGAATTGCCAGTATATTGTCCAGCATTGTGTCAGAGGACTTTCCAAAATAGTGCTACTAAATTTTGCACCCACCTGCAATGTATAAACATTCTCACTCTTCTTCATTCTCACCAACACATAGCGTTGTCACACTTTTAGGTTTTTTTCCAATCTGGCAGGTGGTATTGTCAAGTGGTTGTAATTTGCATGTTCCTGATTACTAATGAGGTATTTCACATTATAATATAATTTTGGCAATTTGAATTTCCTACTTTTTGAAGTCTCTGTTCAAGTCTTTTTCCAATTTTTCTATTGGATTGTATATATATATATAATTTTTTTTATAACATCTTTACTGGAGTATAATTGTTTTACAATGGTGTGTTAGTTTCTGCTTTATAACAAGCAAATCAGTTATACATATAAATATATCCCCATATCTCTTCCCTCTTGCGTCTCCCTCCCTCCCACCCTCCCTATCCCACCCCTCTAGGTGGTCACAAAGCACCGAGCTGATCTCCCTGTGCTATGCGGCTGCTTCCCACTAGCTATCTATTTTACATTTGGTAGTGTATATATGTCCATGCCACTCTAAAACTTTGTCCCAGCTAACCCTTCCCCCTCCCTGTATCCTCAAGTCCATCTCTAGTAGGTCTGCGTCTTTATTCCCATCTTGCCCCTAGGCTCTTCATGACCATTTTCTTTTTGTTTTTTAGATTCCATATATATGTGTTAGCATACGGTATTTTTCGCTTTCTGACTTACTTCACTCTGTATGTCAGATTCTAGGTCCATCCACCTCACTACAAATGACTCAATTTCACTTCTTTTTATGGCTGAGTAATATTCCATTGTATATATGTGCCACATCTTCTTTATCCATTCATCTGTTGATGGACACTTAGGGTGCTTCCATGTCCTGGCTATCATAAATAGAGCTGCCATGAACATTGTGGTACATGACCCTTTTTGAATTACGGTTTTCTCATGGTATATGCCCAGTAGTGGGATTGCTGGGTCATACAGTATAGAAAATAGTATTTCTATTTTTACTTTTCTAAGGAACCTCCATACTGTCCTCCATAGTGGCTGTATCAACTTACATTCCCACCTACAGTGCAAGAGGGTTCCCTTTTCTCCAGACCCTCTCCAGCATTTATTGTTTGTAGATTTTCTGGTGATGGCCATTCTGACTGGTGTGAGATGATATCTCATTGTAGTTTTGATTTGCATTTCTCTAATGATTAATGATGTTGAGCATTCTTTCATGTTTCTGTTGGCAATCAGTATATCTTCTTTGGAGAAATGTCTATTTAGGTCTTCTGCCCATTTTGGGGTTGGGTTGTTTGTTTTTTTGATATTGGGCTACATGAGGTGCTTGTAAATTTTGGAGATGAATCCTTTGTCAGTTGCTTCATTTGCAAATATTTTCTCCCATTCTGAGGGTTGTCTTTTCATCTTGTTTATGGTTTCCTTTGCTGTGCAAAAGCTTTGAAGTTTCATTAGGTCCCATTTGTTTATTTTTGTTTTTATTTCCATTTCTCTAGGAGGTGGGTCAAAAAGGATCTTGCAGTGATTTATGTCATAGAGTGTTCTGTCTATGTCTTCCTCTAAGACTTTGATAGTGTCTGGCCTTACATTTAGGTCTTTAATCCATTTTGAGTTTATTTTTGTGTATGGTGTTAGGGAGTGTTCTAATTTCACTCTTTCACATGTAGCTGTCCAGGTTTCCCAGCACCACTTATTGAAGAGGCTGTCTTTTCTCCACTGTATATTCTTGCCTCCTTTATCCAAGATAAGGTGACCATATGTGCGTGGGTTTATCTCTGGGCTTTCTATTCTGTTCCATTGATCTATATGTCTGTTTTTGTGCAAGTATCATACTGTCTTGATTACTGTAGCTTTGTAATATAGTCTGAAGTCAGGGACCATGATTCCTCCAGCTCCATTTTTCTTTTTCAAGATTACTTTGGCTATTTGGGGTCTTTTGTGTTTCCGTACAAATTGTGAAAATTTTAGTTCTAGTTCTGAGAAAAATGCCAGTGGTAGTTTGATAGGGATTGCATTGAATCTGTAGATTGCTTTGGGTAGTAGAGTCATTTTCACAGTGTTGATTCTTCCAATCCAAGAACATGGTATATCTCTCCATCTATTTGTATCATCTTTAATTTCTTTAATCAGTATCTTATAATCTTCTGCATGCAGGTCTTTTGTCTCCTTCGGTAGGTTTAGTCCTAGATATTTTATTCTTTTTGTTGAAATGGTAAATGGGAGTGTTTTCTTAATTTCACTTTCAGATTTTTCATCATTAGTGTATAGTAATGCAAGAGATTTCTGTGCATTAATTTTGTATCCTGCTACTTTACCAAATTCATTGATTAGCTCTAGTAGTTTTCTGGTAGCATCTTTAGGATTCTCTATGTATAGTATCATGTCACCTGCAAATAGTGACAGCTTTACTTCTTCTTTTCCGATTTGGATTCCTTTTCTTTTTCTTCTCTGATTGCTGTGGCTAAAACTTCCAAAACTATGTTGAATAATAGTGGTGAGAGTGGGCAACCTTGTCTTGTTCCTGATCTTATTGGAAATGGTTTCAGTTTTTCAGCATTGAGAACGACGTTGGCTGTGGGTTTGTCATATATGGCCCTTACTATGTTAAGTTCCCACTATGCCTACTTTCTGCAGGGTTTTTATCATAAATGGGTGTTGAATTTTTTTGAAAACTTTCTCTGCATCTATTGAGATGATCGTATGGTTTTTCTCCTTCAGTTTGCTAACATGGTGTACCACATTGATTGATTTGCGTATATTGAAGAATCCTTGCATTCCTGGGATAAACCCCACTTGATCATGGTGTATGATCCTTTTAATGTGCCGTTGGATTCTGTTTGCTAGTATTTTGTTGAGGATTTTTGCATCTATGTTCATCAGTGATATTGGCCTGTAGTTTTCTTTCTTTGTGACATCTTTGTCTGGTTTTGGTATCAGTGTGAAGGTAGCCTCATAAATGGATTCGGGTGTGTTCCTCCCTCTGCTATATTTTGGAAGAGTGTGAGAAGGATAGGTGCTAGCTCTTCTGTAAATCTTTGAGAGAATTTGCCTGTGCAGCCATTTGGTCCTGGGCTTTTGTATGTTGGAAGATTTTTAGTCACAGTTTCAATTTCAGTGCTTGTGATTGGCCTGTTCATATTTTCTATTTTTTCCTGGTTCAGTCTCGAAACGTTGTGCATTTCTAAGAATCTGTCCATTTCTTCCAGGTTGTCCATTTTATTGGCATATAATTGCTTGTAGTAATCTCTCATGATCCTTTGCATTTCTGCAGTGTCAGTTGTTACTTCTCCTTTTTCGTTTCTAATTCTATTGACTTGAGTCTTCTCCCTTTTTTTCTTGCTAAATCTGGCTAATGGTGTATCAATTTTGTTTATCTTCTCAAAGAGCCAGCTTTTAGTTTTATTGATCTATGCTATCATTTCCTTCATTTCTTTTTCATTTATTCCTGATCTGATCTTTATGATTTCTTCCCTCCTACTAACTTAGGGTTTTTTTTTTTGTTTTTCTTTCTCTAACTGTTTTAGGTGTAAGGTTAGCTTGTTTATTTGAGATGTTTCTTGTTTGTTAAGGTAGGATTGTGTTGCTATAAACTTCCCCTTTAGAAATGCTTTTGCTGTATCCCATAGGTTTTGGGTCGTCGTGTTTTCATTGTCAAATGTTTCTAGGTATTTTTTGATTTCCTCTTTGATTTCTTCAGTGATCTCTTGGTTATTAAGTAGTGTATTGTGTAGTCTCCATGTGTTTGTATTTTTTACAGATTTTTTCCTGTAATTGATATCTAGTCTCATAGCATTGTGGTTGGAAAAGATACTTGATACGATTTCAGTTTTCTTAAGTTTACCAAGGCTTGATTTGTGACCCAAGATGTGATCTATCCTGGAGAATGTTCCATGAGCACTTGAGAAGAAAGTGTATTCTGTTTTTATTGGATAGAATGCTCTATAATTATCAATTAAGTCCATCTTGTTTAATGCATCATTTAAAGCTTGTGTTTCCTTATTTATTTTCATTTTGGATGGTCTGTCCATTGGTGAAAGTGGGGTGTTAAAGTCCCCTGCTATGATTGTGTTACTGTCGATTTTCCCTTTTATGGTTGTTAGTATTTGCCTTATATATTGAGCTGCTCCTATGTTGGGTGCATAAATATTGACAATTGTTATATCGTCTTCTTGGGATGATCCCTTGATCTTCATGTAGTGTCCTTCTTTGTCTCTTGCAATAGTCTTTGTTTTAAAGTCTATTTTGTCTGATATGAGAATTGCTACTCCAGCTTTCTTTTGATTTCCATTTTCATGGAATATCTTTTTCCATCCCCTCACTTTCAGTCTGTATGTGTCCCTATGTCTGAGGTGGGTGTCTTGTAGACAGCATATATACAGGTTTTGTTTTTGTATCCATTCAGGCAGTCTATGTCTTTTGGTTGGAGCATTTAATCCATTTACATTTAAGGTAATTATTGATATGTATGTTCCTATTACCATTTTCTTAATTGTTTTGGGTTTGTTATTGTAGGTCTTTTCCTTCTCTTGTGTTTCCTGCCTAGAGAAGTTCCTTTAGCATTTGTTGTAAAGCTGCTTTGGTGGTGCTGAATTCTCTTAGCTTTTGCTTGTCTGTAAAGATTTTCCTTTCTCTGTCAAATCTGAATGAGATCCTTGCTGGGTAGAGTAACCTTGGTTGTAAGTTTTCCCCCTTCATCACTTTAAATGTGTCCTGGCACTCCCTTCTGGTTGCAGTTTCTGCTGAAAGATCAGTTGTTCACCTTATGGGGATTCCCTTGTGTGTTATTTGTTGTTTTTCCCTTGCTGCTTTTAATATTTTTCCTTTCTATTTAATTTTTGATAGTTTAATTAATATGTGTCTTGGCATGTTTCTCCTTGAACTTATCCTGTATGGGACTCTCTGTGCTTCCTGGACTTGATTAACTATTTCCTTTCCCATATTAGGGAAGTTTTCAACTATAATCTCTTCAAATATTTTCTCAGTCCCTTTCTTTTTGTCTTCTTCTTCTGGGACCCCTATAATTCGAACGTTGGTGTGTTTAATGTTGTCCCAGAGGTCTCTGAGACTGTCTTTCATTCTTTCATTCTTTTTTCTTTATTCTGCTCTGCAGTAGTCATTTCCACTATTTTATCTTCCAGGTTACTTATCCGTTCTTCTGCCTCAATTATTCTGCTATTGATCCCTTCTAGAGAATTTTTAATTTCATTTACTGTGCTTTTCATCACTGTTTGTTTGCTCTTTAGTTCTTCTAGGTCCATGTTAAACATTTCTTGTATTTTCTCCATTCTATTTCCAAGATTTAGGATCATCTTTTCTATCATTACTCTGAATTCTTTTTCAGGTAGACTGCCTATTTCCTCTTCATTTGTTAGGTCTGGTGGGTTTTTTCCTTGCTCTTTCATCTGCTGTGTGTTTCCCTGTCTTCTCATTTTGCTTAACTTACTGTGTTTGAGATTTCCTTTTTGCAGGCTGCAGGTTCTTACTTCCCATTGTTTTTGGTGTCTGCCCCCAATGGTTAAGGTTGGTTCAGTGGGTTGTGTAGGCTTCTTGGTGGAGGGGACTAGTGCCTGTGGTCTGGTGGATGAGGCTGGATCTTGTCTTTCTGGTTGGCAGGTCCACCTCTCATGGTGTGTTTTGTGGTGTCTCTGGCTTTATTATGATTTTAGGCAGCCTCTCTGCTAATGGATGGGGTTGTGTTCCTGTCTTGCTAGTTAGTTGGCATAGGGTGTCCAGCACTGTAGCTTGCTGGTTTTTGAGTGGAGCTGGGTCTTGGCGTTGAGATGGAGATCTCTGGGAGATTTTTGCTGTTTAATATTATGTGGAGCTGGGATGTCTCTTGTGGACCAATGTCCTGAACTTGGCTCTCCCACCTCTGAGGCACAGCCCTGATGCCTGGCTGGAGCACCAAGAGCCTGTCAACCACATGGCTCAGAATAAAAGGGAGGAAAAGGAAGAAGGAAAGAAAGAAGAATATAAAATAAAATAAAATAAAGTTATTAAAATAAATAAAAAATAATTATTAAAAAAATTTTTTTAAGTATTAAAAAAAGAAAGAAAAAAGAGAGCAACCAAATCAAAAAACAAATCCACCAGTGATAACAAGTGCTAAAAACTATACTAAAAAACAAAACAAAACAGAACGGACAGACAGAACCCTAGGACAAATGGTAAAAGCAAAGCTATACAGAGACAATCACACACAGAAGCATACACATACACACTCACAAAAAGAGAAAAAGGGAAAAAATATATATATATCGTTGCCCCCAAAGTCCACCTCCTCAATTTGTGATGATTAGTTGTCTATTCAGTTATTCCACAGATGCAGTGTACATCAAGTTGATTGTGGAGATTTAATCCACTGCTCCTGAGGCTGCTGGGAGAAATTTCCCTTTCTCTTCTTGGTTCACACAGCTTCTGGGGTTCAGCTTTGGATTTGGCCCTGCCTCTGCGTGTAGGTCACCTGAGGGCATCTGTTCCCACCCAGACAGGAAGGGGTTAAAGGAGCACCTGATTCCGGGTCTCTGGCTCACTCAGGCCAGGTGGAGGGAGGGGTACAGAATGCAGATCAAGCCTGAGGAGGCAGAGGCCGGCGTGACGTTGCAATAGCCTGAGGCGTGCCATGTGTTCTCCCAGGGATGTTGTCCCTGGATCACTGAACCCTGGCAGTGGCGGGCTGCACAGGCTCCCAGGAGGGGAGGTGTTGATAGTGACCTGTGCTTGCACACAGGCTTCTTGGTGGCTGCAGCAGCAGCCTTTGAATCTCATGCCCGTCTCTGTGGTCTGTGCTGATGGCCGTGGCTCGCGCCCGTATCTGGAGCTCCTTTAAGTGGTGCTCTTAATCCCCTCTCCTCGTGCACCAGGAAACAAAGAGGCAAGAAAAACCCTCTTGCCTGTTCAACTGCTCCAGACATTTTCCCTGACTCCCTCCCGGCTAGCCATGGCACACTATCCCCTTCAGGCTGTGCTCACACCGCCAACCCCAGTCCTCTCCCTGCGATCTGACCAAAGCCCGAGATTCAGCTCCCAGCCCCCGCCCGCCCCGGCGGGTGAGCAGACGAGCCTCTCGGGCTGGTGAGTGCTGGTTGGCACCGATCCTCTGTGTGGGAATCTCTCCACTTTGCCCTCTGCACCCCTGTTGTTGCACTCTCCTCTGTGGCTCCGAAGCTTCCCCCCTCCACCAACCGCAGTCTCCGCCTGCGAAAGGCCTTTCTAGTGTGTGGAAACCTTTCCTCCTTCACAGTTCCCACCCTCTGGTGCAGGCCCCTTCCCTATTCTTTTGTTTCTGCTTTTTTCTTTTTTCTTTTGCCCTACCCAGGTACATGGGGAGTTTCTTGCCTTTTGGGAGGTCTAAGGTCTTCTGCCAGCGTTCAGTAGGTGTTCTGTAGGAGTTGTTCCACATGTAGATGTATTTCTGATGTATTTGTGGGTAGGAGGGTGAACTCCACGTCTTACTCTTCCACCATCTTGAAGCTCCCCTGGATTGTATATATTTTCCTGTGGATTTATAACCACCCAAAATCACATGCCAGAATTTCACAACCATCATATTACACAAAAGCAGCAAGACACAAAAGAAATATAAATGTATGTTTCCATTTATATAAAGTTCAAAATCAGACATAACAGAAATATTTTCTTTAGGAAGACATAAATATGTGGCAACAATATTTTTAGAAACAAATAAATAATTGCAACATAATTCAGGAGATGTTACTTGTGACTCTGAATAGGTTGTGTTGAGGGGAAATAACTCTGTTTCCTGAGTTGTCATGGCTTCTAAAATTTGGTCAATAAACCCACCAGTGCTCAGGCTCTTGACCACTGAAAATGAATTAACTAAAAAAAATCCTATTTAAAAATAGGAAGAATTTTTATACAATTTCATGTGTAGATACATAGCAAAAACAAAGCATGTACAAGTAATAGAAAGAAATTCCAATTTTTTTAAGTATTTTTTTTGTAATTTAAAATAAACACTCAAGTATACAATTTACACATTTACTTGAGGAGAAGACTTATGGATATCACTGAACATATATCTTCTCTCCCCAAAACTCAATGGGAAGTCAGGGGAATACAAGGCAGATTTGGAGTAGCCATTGACTTGAACTTCAAGCATATAAATTAGTATGCCTTTAAAAGGGACTGTAAGGTGATCTCTAGAGTGACCACTGAGAAAACTATTTTCAAAAATTGTACAAAAATATATACTAAAAAACATGACCGATAAGGCAAAAATATAACACTAACAAGTATTCAAGTAACCCACAGGTAAAATAGAAAAGGGAAAGAGAGAAACAATGAAGTGACAGACTTAAATCCTAACATAACAAAAATTATATTAACTGTAAGTGGTTTAAATACACCCATTAAAAAAATCATCAGAATAGATTTTTTAAAATAACCCACATATATACTATCTATAAGAAACTCATTTCAAATATACTAATAAACTAAAAGCAAATAGATGGAAGAAATACACCATGAAAACACCAACCAAAGAAAGCTGCACATTTTACCTGTACTAATACCACATAAAGTGGACTTCATAGAAAAGAAAATTGCCAGATATAGAGAGGGACAGTATATAATCGTAAGAGTCAATCTACCATGAAGAGAAAACAATCCTTAATATATCAAATAACAAAGCTTCAATTTCATTTAACCTTTAGCAAAAACATTAATTACAAAATGCACATTATTTTCTCCATTCTGCATCTGAGTAAATTAGAACTCTAAAGAAGTTACGTTCCTTGCCCAAGCTCACACAATTAGCAATCCTTGAACCAAGTACTTTTCACTCTTCATTCTGCCCCTTTATACACTTCAAAAATAAACAGTGTGAATATCACATCCAACACTGCATTCCAAATCTTCTCTTCTTGGTCACAAAGTCTCAGATCAACTTTAGAATCCAGAACTTTAGAATCCAGTACAAACACTGGGTACCAAATAAGTAATAGGAATAAAGTGGCCATAGAAGGCATAAGTACAAAAAAAGGAACAAGCAGAAATGGCTAACCACGGGGAAGTTGGACGTCACATATGGTCACAGTGTCCAAGACAATGTCAAGACCTCCACATAAGGTTGGGAAAGCAGGGCACTGGACAACTCCACAAGTGCCATTTACATACACTATTGTGTAAATGGCACCACCTGGAGTTAGCCTGCCATTCACAGCATGCTGACAATAATTATGCTGTCTGAAAGTAACTGAAGTCAGCAAAGCTGGAAAATGGTCAGTAGCATCTGTCTAGGCCCTCGACACTAGGGCACAGACAAATGTCCAGTTCAGTGAGTCTAAACTCTGGCAAGCTTAAGCAGCAGTGCCCAGACAGTTGTATTTAATGGATGAAGAAAAGTTCTCCCAAAGTTGTAATGGGTCTAAAAAGATTGCAAAACTTTATTTTACCAAGCAATTATTTTTCTTTCAACCTGTCATTGATCACCACCATAATTTCCTAAAAGAAAATTTATAAACACACTTTCCTTATTTTGCCCAAATTTGGATAATAGGATCACAGATCAACATTGGTCTATAAAGGAGCACTTGGGAACCACTAAGCTATCAAGTCATGATGGCAGGAGGATGAAAGAGGAAAGACAGAAAGAAAGAGACCATTTTCGTTTGTATACCTTCTGTGCAGCCTGGTCCTCCTTCCCCAAAGTCAAAGGATGCTCTTTAGACATTGAAGATAGTTTCTAAGACTCTTACAGACATTTGACCCATAAGCCATTTGAAAAGCCTCATTTTGATGGCAGCTGTCAGCACCAAAGTTGCACCATGTTTTTCCAAGGGTGTCATCACCAACACTATTACATGGAACATGGGCCACAACAGACCAGGGTTGTCCAAGAGAGTACAGAACCAAAATTGCAGCTAAGACAGAAGTTTTCTAAATATCAGGAGTCTACTGTAAGTCTACTCTTTTATATAGTTCTCTAGCTGGGGCACTTCCAGAGTTTTTAATACGTCATGGTTGCCCAAAAACATTACTTGAATTAATTGCAACAGTTGACTTGATAGGGCAAGCCTATGGATGTCATTTAAGTAAAGAAATACTGAAGGAGAATGTAAATTGGTACAGCCACTATGGAGAACAGTATGGAGGTTCCCTAAGAAACTGAAAATAGAATTACCATATGATCCAGCAATACCACTCTTGGGCATATATCCAGAAGAAAACATGGTTCAAAGGGATACATGCACCCCAATGTTCATTGCAGCACTATTTACAATAGCCAGGACATGGAAGTAACCTAAATGTCCCTTAGTACATATATACAATGGACTATTACTCAGCCATTAAAAAGAATGAAATAATGCTATTTGCAGCAACATGGATGGACCTCGAGATTATCATACTAAGTGAAGTAAGTCAGACGGAGAAAGACAAATATCATATGATATCGTTTATATGAGAAATCTTAAAAAAAAATGATATGAACGAACTTATTTACAAAATAGAAACAGACTCACAAACTTAGAGAATGAACTCATGGTTATCAGGGGGAAAGGGTGGGGGGAGGGGACAAATAGATAGGGAGTTTGGGGTTGACACGTACACACTGCTATTTTTAAAATAGGTAACCAACAAGGACCTACTGTATAGCTCAGGGAACTCTGCTCAATACTCTGTAATAACCTAAATGGGAAAAGAATTTGAGAAAGAATTTTTTAAAAAGAAAAGAAAATAAAAAAAGAAATACCCAAGGAGACCCAACACTTTGCAAGTACAAATTCAGAGCCCAGCATCCAAAAAGAGAGAGAGAAAGAGAATTACGTACGTGAGTTTGAATGCTGACCTTGGTATAGAAGCTGTGTGCTCTCTGATGTGGACGGTGTTTGGCCTGCAAAAGTTCAGAGAAGCCAGAGAGGGCTAAAATCTCTGCAATGAATCTTCTGTGTGAGTGAGCACAGGTGGTCAACATGGCTTCATCTGAGAAGCTATACTTCCCCTTGTACTGGCTCTGATGGCAAGGAGCTATGGCTTCTGACACTGTTGGTTACATCTGCATTACCTCAGGAAGAGAAAAATCACCCCAGGAGGATTTAAAAAGCACAGACGCTCAAGTCAGCATTTTGAGTCTGAACTCTGCCACTTACTTAGTTAACATGAGATTTTGAGGGAAACAGTTAACTTCACGAAACCTCCATTTCCAACTGTGAGGTGATCAGGGTAGCATCTACCTCACAAGATTTCTAAGGTAAAATGAGATAATCTAGGTTAAAGGTACTTTCTATGCTGGAAGTTCTATGTAAATGTTAGTATTGTTACCCTTTGTATAACCCATTTGATCAGGGATTTGGGAGAATATTTCTGAGCTCTGATGTGTGATGGCAATGCTTTTCTTTACGACTTCAAAGAGGGATGAGAGGAATTTGAAGTTGAATGAAGATTAATAGCACAGCAAGAAGTTAAAAAAAAACATTATTTCTGATGGAGGGAAAATAAATCGACTGGCTGTGTTAATCTCCCTTAATGTTATCTACTAACTAATAATATATTTTAATTAAACAGAGTCAGAATAGTTTTCACAAAAAAGAAAAGGCTATTCTTTTCATTCAGTTTGCTTAATTCTTACTATCACATGAAGACAAATTAATTTCAAGTATCAGAAAGCTCTGACAGACTCTAGGAGAACAGGCAATGAATGTAAGTCGTCTTACCCTTTAGTCTAATACTTCCAATAAACAGTTTCCTTCCATCTTATCATAATCACAGAGAACTGTTAGGATTCTCTACCGCCTGTGGGTCTTTACTGAGGTAAACAGGAGATGATCCTTGCCTTTTCCTTGCAATCAAGAGTAAAAAAAAAGCAACCCTTCCAGCATCCTCTAAAAAACCACACCAACTTGAAGTGAAAAAATAGTGATTTCATCTGAATAGAGATTTTTTTCCCCCTCGGCTTTCCCCAAAGAGCTTCCCAAGCAAATAGAGAAGACCATAACCAAACCAGAGAAGAGCAGAAAGATGGGTGTGGAAAGAATTCCTGTAAGTATTTGTATACACAAGCAAGATAAACCAACTTCTAATCTTATGCCCCTTCCCTCTGTTCTCCACTACATCGTTTTTAAAACTATAATAACTCTGCGTAGTGCAAGCTTTTTAGCTTGTGACAGTCCTTCAGGACTTTGGCTTCAGCCAAACTGTACTATTTTCTATTTCCCAAAGAAGCCCTGTTCTCTCCTTCAGCTGTGACTTTGCTTACGTATCTCCTTCTGCAAGAAATGGGCTCCCATCCTCTACCTGGATAACTTCTCTTTGTCTTGCAAGTCAAAAATTCAAAGACTGCCTCTTCATGAGGCAGTTACTAAACCACCTCTTCTAAACCACCTCTTCTGGCCCTCCCAGCAGTTATGTGTTCCTCATTCTATGCTTATTAAGAGTCTACTAAATTTAAATTTAGAGCATTTTTTTTTTTTTGTATTTTATGGTTAAGCTATTGCTGATGTGTCTGTCTTTCCCACAAGACTATTAGCTCTTTAAGTGAAAGGATTACATTGTTTAGACTTAGATCTACAGCATCCAGCACATAGTAAAATCTTACACATTCAATAAATGTGTCTTAAATGAATGTGTAGTTCAGCAATTGGCAAACATGCTCTGCAAAGCACCAGATAGTAAATATTTTAGGCTTCATGAGCCAATTAGTCTCTAGCAATTCTGTTATTGTGGTCTACTCAAGTCCACTCAACTCTGCAACAGTAGAGGAAAATCAGCCATAGTCAATATGTAAGCAAATGAGTATGAATGTGTTTCAACAACACTTGGTTTACAAAAACAGGTGGTGGGTCAGATTTGGCCCATGGACCATAGTTGGGCTGATCCCTGATAAACTAAAAGATCAAATGAATGAGAAAGCCCTAAAAAGTTCTTCTCAGAAAGAGGACCTCAAGTCCAAGAAAGTAAAAAATGGTAACAGAGCCTTTTTAAGTAGAAATGGAAGGAAAGGAGTTGGGACCATATCATTCCCTTGTCCTCATTCTGGAAACTAGGAGTAATTTAGTTTAGCATGCATACAACTAGGAAAATGCAGTTCCAGCAACAGGCTTATGAAACCTGCAAATCTAATGTTTGTTAATACTATATTTCAGTAATTAAACTATTTAGTTCATAGACTGAATGTCTACAAATGGAGGGCAAGGGACTGCCCTATAGAGTGCATTTTCTCCCTACACTGCATGGGAGCTAAATACCAAGGGAAGATGCTCGCTACCCAAGACATGATTGTCTATACCAAACAAATGGAACACAAAGATGGAAATTTCAGCCATCGTATAAAGGATGGGTGACACCTGGCAGAGTTTTGAGAAAGAGAGTTTGTACAGGTAACCTTCAAAATAGAATGCCTAGATAATGTGGATGCCAATGAGAGTTTATTTTCCCTCCCCAGCCAGTGTACCATGTTAACATCATTGGGTGGATAGTACGTAAATAATCTAGTCATCTTTTGTTTTAAGGCATAATTCTGGAGCGTATATTTTATTTTTTCCTTCTCCATGTTATGTTTTCTTGGGGAGCTTTCTTGGGCACAAGAAGGAGAATCATATAAAAAAACAAAACAAAACAAAACAAAAACTGCAGCACGGCAAGTCCAATCAGTCAGAAGGAAACTGTGAAAGAAGAGTGTTCACTTAGTTTTCTGTTCCGCACTCAAACAGAGATTCAAATTTTGAGATCTATTTCCAAATGCAGACAACACAGATGAAGTGCTGGAGTGGTGCCTGGTCTCACATAATCCCCTTCTCTGGAAGGCAAAACATAACACTGCTACAAATGCACGAGCCAAATCGTCATGTTTGAAGCAGCGACATCAACCCCAACAGCACCACCTGGCTACTTCAGGATGGAGGGGGATTCCCCGTGTGAAGGGCGATTCAGAGAACGGAGCTGCACAAACATGAAAAAACTCTGGCCAGAAAGTAAACTAAGCGTGTTTGCTGTCCATTGGGGAGAAACGTGTCTGAACAAATCAAATGACCGTGTACGTTTCCAGCCTCCACACTTCCCCCTTTCCTTCATTCTCTAAAAGAGTATATCCAGATTTCAAAAGAATGAACTGTGTCACAGATGAAACGCCAATTGATCACAAGTGGTCAGCGCCCCAT
Organism: Eschrichtius robustus; assembly: GCF_028021215.1. Lineage (NCBI taxonomy): Eukaryota > Metazoa > Chordata > Mammalia > Artiodactyla > Eschrichtiidae > Eschrichtius > Eschrichtius robustus. Next base: position 7,019,832 of record NC_090829.1, read on the forward strand.
GGGAAAAAAACTTGGTACCCTGGCTTTTTCTATTTGATTGGCTTCAGAGGATACATCCTGATGTGCCATTAAAGCATTGCAGCTCTTTTTTTTATCCAGAAATGCCCTCTGTGATAGATCTAACTCACTCAGGGAGCCCAAAGAGTATGGACAGCCCACCGATCTCACTTAAATGGATCCCCTTTAGTGGAAGGCCACTGTGGTAAACCATTTGGAACGCAGCTATCAGCCTTTGGCTTGAATTTTCTGGACCGTTAGCTAACATCCTAAATCCACCTGTAAGTTCTCCACTTTGACCCTTAAAGACACAGGAAAACATAATCAAAATTTTGTGAAGCCTTTAATTACATTCTCTTCTTAATGAGAAATGACTCAAGGAATTAAAGCCATGAAAATACCATCAGCTCATTTTACCATTGAGAATAAAATAGAGCTGAACTTTGGTTAAGAAATTCTTAGGGTTTTTTTAAACATTTTTATTGGAGTATAATTGCTTTACAATGTTGTGTTAGTTTCTGCTGTATAGCAAAGTGAATCAGCTATATGTATACATACATCCCGATATCCTCTCCCTCTTGTGTCTCCCTCCCACACTCCCTATTCGACCCCTCTAGGTGGTCACAAAGTACCAAGCTGATCTCCCAGTGCTATGCGGCTGCATCCCACTAGCTATCTATTTGATATTTGGTAATGTATACATGTCCTTGCTACTTTCTCACTTCGTCGCAGCTTACCCTTCTCCCTCCCCGTGTCCTCAAGTCCATTCTCTATGTCTGCGTCTTTATTCCTGTCCTGCCCCTAGGTTCTTCAGAAACATTTTTTTTTTTTTAGATTCCATATACATGTGTTAGCTTACAGTATTTGTTTTACTCTTTCTAACTTACTTCACTCTGTATGAGAGACTCTAGGTCCATCCACCTAACTACAAGAAACTCAAATTCATTTCTTTTAATGGCTAAGTAATATTGCATTGTATATATGCACCACATCTCCTTTAACCATTCATCTTTCAAAGGACACTTTGGTTCCTTCCATGTCCTGGCTATAGTAAATAGTGTTACAAAGAACATTGTGATACATGACTCTTTTGGAATTATGGTTTTCTCAGGGTATATGGCCAGGACTCGGATTGCTGGATCATAAGGTAGTTCTATTTTTAGTTCTTTAAGGAACCTCCATACTGTTCTCCATAGTGGCTGTATCAATTTACATTCCCACCAACAGTTCAAGAGGGTTCACTTTTCTCCACAGCCTCTCCAGCATTTATTGTTTGTAGATTTTTTGATGGTGGCCATTCTGACTGGTGTGAGGTGATACCTCATTGTAGTTTTGATTTGCATTTCTCTAATGATTAGTGATGTTGAGCATCCTTTCATGTGTTTCTTGGAAATCTGTATGTCTTCTTTGGAGAAATGTTTATTTAGGTCTTCTGCCCATTTTTGGATTGGGTTGTTTATTTTTTTGATATTGAGCTACATGAGCTGCTTGTATATTTGGGATATTAATCCTTTGTCAGTTACTTCATTTACAAATATTTTCTCCCATTCTGAGGGTTGTCTTTTCATCTTGTTTATGGTTTCCTTTGCTGTGCAAAAGCTTTGAAGTTTCATTAGGTCCCATTTGTTTATTTTTGTTTTTATTTCCATTTCTCTAGGAGTTGGGTCAAAAAGGATCTTGCAGTGATTTATGTCATAGAGTGTTCTGCCTATGGTTTCCTCTAAGACTTTGATAGTGTCTGGCCTTACATTTAGGTCTTTAATCCATTTTGAGTTTATTTTTGTGTATGGTGTTAGGGAGTGTTCTAATTTCATTCTTTCACATGTAGCTGTCCAGTTTTCCCAGCACCACTTATTGAAGAGACTGTCTTTTCTCCACTGTATATTCTTGCCTCCTTTATCAAAGATAAGGTCACCACATGTGCGTGGGTTTATCTCTGGGCTTTCTATCCTGTTCCATTGACCCATATTTCTGTTTTTGTGCCAGTACCATACTGTCTTGATTACCGTAGCTTTGTAGTATAGTCTGAAGTCAGGGAGCCTGATTCCTCCAGCTCCGTTTTTCTTTCTCAAGATTGCTTTGGCTATTTGGGGTCTTTTGTGTTTCCATAAAAATTGTGAAATTTTTTGTTCTACTTCTGTGAAAAATGCCAGTGGTAGTTTGATAGAGATTGCATTGAATCTGTAGATTGCTTTGGGTAGTATAGTCATTTTCACAGTGTTAATTCTACCAGTGCAAGAACATGGTATATCTCTCCATCTGTTTGTATCATCTTTAATTTCTTTCACCAGTGTCTTATAATTTTCTGCATACAGGACTTTTGTCTCCTTAGATAGGTTTATTCCTAGGTATTTTATTCTTTTTCCTGCAATGGTAAATGGGAGTGTTTCCTTAAATTCTCTTTCAGATTTTTCTTCATTAGTGTATAGGAATGCAAGAGATTTCTGTGCACTAATTTTGTATCCTGCTACTTTACCAAATGCATTGATTAGCTCTAGGACTTTTCTTGTAGCATCTTTAGGATGTATAGTATCATGTCATCTGCAAACAGTGACAGCTTTACTTCTTCTTTTCCAATTTGGATTCTCTTATTTCTTTTTCTTCTCTGGTTGCTGCGGCTAAAACTTCCAAAACTATGTTGAATAATAGTGGTGAGAGTGGACAGCCTTGTCTTGTTCCTTATCTTAGTGGAAATGGTTTCAGTTTTTCACCATTGAGAACGATGTTGGCTGTGGGTTTGTCATATATGGCCTTTATTATGCTGAGGTAGGTTCTGTCTATGCCTACTTTCTGGACAGTTTTTATCATAAATTGGTGTTGAATTTTGTCAAAAGCTTTTCTGCATCTATTGAGATTATCATATGGTTTTTATCCTTCAGTTTGTTACTATGCTGTATCACATTGATAAATTTGCATATACTGAAGAATCCTTGCATTCCTGTGATAAACCCCACTTGATCATAGTGTATGACCCTTTTACTGTGCTGTTGTATTCTGTTTGCTAGTATTTTGTTGAGGATTTTTGCATCTATGTTCATCAGTGATATTGGCCTGTAGCTTTGTTTTTTGGTGATACCTTTGTCTGGGTTTGGTATCAAGGTGATGGTGGGTTCGTAGAATGAGTTTGGGAGTGTTCCTCCCTCTGCTATATTTTGGAAGAGTTTGAGAAGGATAGGTGTTAGCTCTTCTGTAAATCTTTGAGAGAATTCGCCTGTGAAGCCATGTGGTCCTGGGATTTTTTTGTTGGAAGATTTTTAATCACAGTTTCAATTTCAATGCTTGTGATTGGTCTGTTTATATTTTCTATTTCTTCTCAGTTCAGTCTCGGAAGGTTGTGCTTTTCTAAGAATTTGTCCATTTCTTCCAGGTTGTCCATTTTATTGGCATAGAGTTGCTTGTAGTAATCTCTCATGATCCTTTGTATTTCTGCAGTGTCAGTTTCTACTTCTCCTTTTTCATTTCTAATTCTATTGATTTGAGTCTTCTCCCTTTTTTTCTTGATGAGTCTGGCTAATGGTTTATCAATTTTGTTTATCTTCTCAAAGAACCAGCTGTTATTGACCTTTGCTATCGTTTCCTTCATTTCTTTTTCATTTATTTCTGATCTGATCTTTATGATTTCTTTCCTTCTGCTAACTTTGGGGTTTTTTTGTTCTTCTTTCTCTATTTGCTTTAGGTGTAAGGTTAGGTTGTTTATTTGAGATGTTTCTTGTTTCTTGAGGTAGGATTGTATTGCTATAAACTTCCCCCTTAGAACTGCTTTTGCTGCATCCCATAGATTTTGATTCGTCATGTTTTCATTGTCGTTTGTTTCTAGGTAGTTTTTGATTTCCTCTTTGATTTCTCCAGTAATCTCTTGGGTATTTAGTAGCATATTGTTTAGCCTCCAGGTGTTTGTATTTTTTACAGTTTTTTCCTGTAATTGATATCTAGTCTCATAGCATTGTGGTCAGAAAAGATACTTGATATAATTTCAATTTTCTTAAATTTACCAAGGTTTGATTTGTGATGCAAGATATGATCTATCCTAGAGAATGTTCCATGAGCACTTGAGAAGAAAGTGTATTCTGTTGTTTTTGGATAGAATGTCCTATAAATATAAATTAAGTCCATCTGGTCTAATGTGTCATGTAAAACTTGTGTTTCCTTATTTATTTTCATTTTGGATGATCTGTCCACTGGCCAAAGTGGGTTGTTAAAGTCCCCTACTATTATTGTGCTACTGTCGATTTCCTCTTTTATGGCTGTTAAGCATTTGCCTTATGTGTTGAGGTGCTCCTCTGTTGGGTGCATAAATATTTACAATTGTTATATCGTCTTCTTGGGTTGAGCCCTTGATCGTTATGTAGTGTCCTTCTTTGTCTCTTGTAATAGTCTTTATGTTAAAGTCTATTTTGTCTGATATGAGAATTGGTGGTACTCCAGCTTTCTTTTGATTTCCATTTGCATGGAATATCTTTTTCCATCCCCTCACTTTCAGTCTGTATGTGTCCCTAGGTCTGATGTGGGTCTCTTGTAGACAGCGTATATACGGGTCTTGTTTCTGTATCCATTCAGCCAGTCTATGTCTTTTGGTTGGTCATTTAATCCACTTACATTTAAGTCAATTATCGATATGTATGTTCCTATTACCATTTTCTTAATTATTTTGGGTTTTTTTTTTTATAGGTCTTTTCCTTCTCTTGTGTTTCCTGCCTAGAGAAATTCTTTTAGCATTTGTGGTAAAACTGGTTTTGTGGTGCCTAATTCTCTTAACTTTTGTATGTCTGTAAATGTTTTAATTCCTCTGTCAAATCTGAATGAGATCCTTGCTGGGTAGAGTAATCTTGGTTGTAGGTTTTTCCCTTTCATCACTTTAAATATGTCCTGCCACTCCCTTCTGCCTTTCAGAGTTTCTGCTGAAAGTTCAGCTGTTAACCTTATGGGGATTCCCGTTTATGTTATTTGCTACTTTTCCCTTGGTGGTTTTAATATTTTTTCTTTGTACTTAATTTTTGGTAGTTTGATTAATATGTGTCTTGGCATGTTTCTCCTTGGATTTATCCTGTATGGGACTCTCTGCACTTCCTGGACTTGACTGACTATTTCCTTTCTCATGTTAGGGAAGTTTTCAACTATAATCTCTTCAAATATTTTCTCAGACTCTTTGTTTTTCTCTTCTTCTTCTGGGACCCTTATAATTCAAATGTTGGTGCGTTTAATGTTGTCCCAGTGGTCTCTGAGACTGTCCTCAATTCTTTTCATTCTTTTTTCTTTATTCTGCTCTTCAGTAGTTATTTCAACTATTTTATCTTCCAGGTCACTTATCCATTCTTTTGCCTCCATTATTCTGCTATTGATTCCTTCTAGAGAATTTTTAATTTCATTTATTGTGTTGTTCATCAGTGTTTGTTTGCTCTTTAGTTCTTCTAGGTCCTTGTTAAATGTTTCTTGTATTTTCTCCATTCTATTTCCAAGATTTTGGATAATCTTTTCTATTATTACTCTGAATTCTTTTTAGGTAGGCTGTATCTTTCCTCTTCATTTGTTTGGTCTGGTGGGTTTTTACCTTGGTCCTTCATCTGCTGCATATTTCTCTGTCTTCTCAATATATTTAACTTACTGTGTTTGGGGTCTCCTTTTCGCAGGCTGCAAGTTCATAGTTCCCATAGTTTTTGGTGTCTGCTCTCAGTGGGTGGAGTTGGTTCAGTGGCTTGTGCAGGTTTCCTGGTGGAGGGTATTGGTGCCTGTGCTCTGGTGGGTGGGGCTGGATCTTGTCTTTCTGTTGGGCAGGCCCACGTCCAGTGATGTGTTTTGGGGTGTCTGTGAATTTAGGATGATTGTAGGCAGCCTCTCTGCTAATGGGTTGGGTTGTGTTCCTGTCTTGCTAGTTGATTGTCATGGGACATCCAACACTGGAGCTTGCTGGACATTGGGTGGAGCTGGGTCTTAGTGTTGAGACTGAGATCTCTGGGAGAGCTCTCACTGATTAATATTACATGGGGCTGGGAGGTCTCTAGTGGTCCAATGTCCTGAACTCTGCTCTCCCACCTCAGAGACTCAGGCCTGACACCAGGCCAGAGTACCAAGACCTTGTCAGCCACATGGCTCAGAAGGAAAGGGAGAAAAAAAGAAAGAAAAATAATTTTTTTTAATTATTAAAATTAAAAATAATAAAATAATTTAAAAAAGAAGAGAGCAACCAAACCAATAAACAAATCCACCAAAGATAACCAGCACTAAAAATCTATACTAAGATAAACATAAAAATCAGAAACAAATCAGTCACAGACAGCAAACCCCAAGTCTACAGTTGCTCCATATTTGACCACCGCAATTTTGGGATGATTCATTGTCTATTCAGGTATTCCACCAATTCAGGGTACATCAAGTTGATTGTAGGGATTTAATTTGCTGCTCCTGAGGCTCCTTGGAGAAGTTTCCCTTTGTCTTCTTTGTTCACACAGCTCCTGGGGTTCAGCTTTAGTTTTGGCCCCACCTCTTTGTGTAGGTTGCCCTCAGGCCTCTGTTCACGCCCAGACAAGATGGGGCTAAAGGAGCGGCTGATTAGGGAGCTCTGGCTCACTCATGCCAGGCAGAGGGAGCGGTAAGGTAGTTATAATTGGAATGTGGGGCAAGCCTTCAGTGGCAGAGGCCAGCATGATGTTGCAACAGCCTGAGGTGCTCTGTGTGTTCTCCTGGGGAACTTGTCCCTGGATCACAGGACCCTGGCAGTGGTGGGATGCACAGGCTCCTGGGAGGGGAGGTGTGGATAGTGACCTGTGCTTGCATACAGGATTCTGGGTGGCTGCAGCAGCACCATTAGCATTTCATGCCCGTCTCTGGGGTCCAAGCTGGTAGCCGCGGCTTGTGCCCGTCTCTGGAACTTGTTTAGGTGATGCTCTGAATCCCCTCTCCTCGCGCACCTTGAAACAATGGTCTCTTGCCTCTTCGGCAGGTCCAGACTTTTCCCAGACTCCCTCCAGACTAGCTGTGGTGCACTAGTCCCCTTCAGGCTGTGTTCACGCAGCCAACCCCAGTCCTCTCCCTGGGGTCTGACCTCCAAAGCCCGGGCCTCAGCTCCCAGCCCCCACCCACCCTGGCGGGTGAGCAGACAAGCCTCTCAGGCTGGTGAATGCTGGTCGGCACCAATCCTCTGTACAGGAATATCTCCACTTTGCCCTCTGCACACCTGTTGCTGAACTCTCCTCCATGGCTCCAAAGCTTCCACCCCGCCACCCCCTGTCTCCACCAGTGAAGGGTCTTCCTAGTGTGTGGAAACTTTTCCTCCTTCACAGCTCTCTCCCAGAAGTGCAGGTCCATCACTATTCTTTTGTCTCTGTTTTTTTCTTTTTTCTTTTGCCCTACCCAGGTACATGGGGAGTTTCTTGGCTTTTGGGAAATCTGAGGTCTTCTGCCAGCATTCAGTAGGTGTTCTGTAAGAGTTGTTCCGCATGTAGATGTATTTTTGATGTATTTGTGGGGAGGAAGTTATCTCCACGTCTTACTCCTCTGCCATCTTAAAGGACCCCCCTCGGTTAAGAACTTCTTTACCTCCTTTCTGAACTCTGAGGCCTTGCCTTAGTTAGTAGTCTTTATTTTTTATTGTTTTTGTTTCTATGCTATTTATGTCAAGGATCATAAATTAAGATACCTTCATGAACCAAACATATAATAAAATGTGTGAAGGAGGATAAGGTAAACATACTGGAGAATCCAGTAAACCAGAGATGGAGCTACTACTTGGTTCCAACCAAATATTACCACACAAGTATGTGTACAAGTACTGTCAGCTGTAGTTGATTTTCAGAGAGTTTCATAATCTAGATCAGTATGTATGTATATCAATATTAAACATTTACAATTAATTGCAAAAAAAAACCCAGTGTGGGCCAACAAAACATATTTAAGGTTCAGCTATAGTTCATGACTCATCTGTTTACAACATTTCCTTAGTGTCAACAAAGACATTTGTGACTCTGAAAGTTCACCTTTTATTAAAAGTGTCAAAGGAGAAAGCAAACCAGATAAAACAGTAAGTTTAAGTTAGGGGGCGGTGTTTGAATTTGCCACGTAGAACTACCTAACTTCAGGGAAGTTGTTTGAACTAAGAGTCTTAGGTTATTCACCTGCAATGTATTGTCAATACGGTTTTTTTGTTTGTTTGTTTGTTTTTGCCTGCATTGAGTCTTCGTTGCTGAGCGCAGGTTTTCTCTAGTTGCGGTGAGCAGGGGCTACTCTTTGATGTGGTGTGTGGACTTCTCATTGCGGTGGCTTCTCCTGTTATGGTGCACGGGCTGTAGACGTGTGGGCTTCAGTAGTTGTGACACGTGGGCTCAGTAGTTGTGGCTCACGGTCTCTAGAATGCAGGCTTAGTAGTTGTGGGCCATGGGCTTTGTTGCTCCACGGCATGTGGGGTCTTCCGGCACCAGGGCTCAAACCCCTGTCCCCTGCTTTGGCAGGCAGATTCTTAACCACTGAACCACCAGGGAAGTCCAGGTCAAAAGGTTTTTTTAAATACTTCCTACAGATGCAACCAGCTGAAGGTCTGACTTTGTAAAATAAGAATTCTTTTTGAATCTTAATGTTTTAAATATCAATAAAATTTTTAAAAATTACTGTAAAATTGTGAAAACGTAAAGATATCAAATAAGATAAAGAAACTCACTAAATATACCTAAAGTTCAATTTAAAATCAATCTGCCTCACAGTGTTAGAATAGCACATTCTTTGGGTTCCTCATGACTAAAAATTATTTATTACTTACAATCTAACATGGATATGATGCAAATTGTATATATTTAAAAACAATATGCTCTAAGAGCTAGCATAAAGCAATTAACAAAGATGATTCATCGACACAATGTCTAACAATCCATTCCATAAATAGGAGATATCGGTCAAAACATTCAACAACATTACTAGAATTCATGAATTATAAATCATCTGTTTTGCTGAATATCTATTTACGACTGCCAAGAACTTTATGAAACATTCCAGTTATTACAAGTTTTGAGATTTTGAATCTCCTCAATCAATTCAGAAGTTGACGCCAAGGTTCTCTCTAGTAAATCTGTGTTCCCCTTTTCAATAAGGTTGGAGCCAAGAAGGAATCATCTGGCTACACTTGGAGGAATAATCCTAGCTCATTTAGGAGACAAGCCAACCAGTCACATACAAAGGAGAAATGACATACCAAGAGAGCCTTAAAATGCATGCACTAAGAATCAGTATACACGTAGCATGAAAACAAAAATATATGCATTAAATATAAATATTCTAAGGTAGCAAATCTCTACATACACCTGTTTTTTGTTCTAATATGGCCGTTTTGACGCCTTCCGCCTATATTTGAACATATCAAACGGTGCAAACTCCTACTGAAGCTCCGTTCAAACTATTTCTCCTCTCTTTCCTTGATGGAGCTCTAAGGGAGAATCCTAACACCTCACTTTAGAGCAGGTATCCAGACCAGAAAATCTCTTTGTGTGAGAGACACTGACTAGAAACACATCAGTTTTGACAGGTTTCCTTTGTGACAGAGCCACTTTTCTAAGCTCACTATGACCATTGAGAACTTTGCAAAATCCTGAAAAGTATTTCTACTTGGATATACTCTTTTCTCAAACAGTCTGACTGAATTCAGGTTTCCAAAGCTGGCTACTTACTCCTCATGATTTTTCCCATTATCCATCAGTCTTCTAATCATCATGCCCAAACCATAAGCATCTTCCTTCTTTTTGAACTGTTTTTCTTGTGGTAAAATACACATAACACAAAATTTACTATTTTAGCTATTTTTACAGGTACAATACAGTGGCATTGAGTACGTTGATACTGTTGTGCAATCATCACCATTATCCATCTCCAGAACTTTTCCATCATCCCAAACTGAAACCCTGTACCTCTTAAACATTTATTCCCTATTCTCTCCTCCCCCAGCTTCTGGTAATCACTGTTCTACTTTTTTGTCTCCATGAATTGGACTATTCTAGGAACCTTATATAAATGGCATATACAATATTTGTCCTTTTGTATCTGACAATTTCACTTAGCACACAAGCATCTTCTTGGACTTGTTTCTTTGTGCTCTAGTCAAAAGAGTTCTGTGAAGTCATCCTTCACTATTACTTTTGTTTTTTTGTTTTGTTTTTTGAGACTGGAACAGCACAAGCTTTATTCAATGGCCAAAGAATGGAGAAGCGGGAACATAGTTCACAAATCAAAACTCCTCCCTTCAATATTATTTTGGATCTGTTCGTTTCCCTCAACTTTCCCTGTCATCTCACATCTCAGCTCCTGCAAGAACTTTTTAACAGGTGCCATAAGGTTAATCTAGCTTCTTCACATCCGATCCTACATAAGATGAACCTTCTGGAAGCACGCTGTCACTCCAGAATCTTTACTGGTGCCCCACAGACCCAGAGAAAAAGTCCCAAGTCCTTAGCCTGGTCTGCAAAGCTGTTCACAGTATGGATTTCACCTATGCCTCCAGCTAAACTCCCATTACCCCAATGGCAAACTCTGTGTGTCATCAAGACAGTAAACCCTCTCACCCTGCAAAGCCCACTTGGGTATTTTCTGCCATTCTCCCCACCTCCTATACTCTTGTTTGTAAAAGTAAAACATGTTCTAAGGGTTCCCTGTTAAGCCTGCCCCAGAGGGATCCCTCCTCACCTTACAACTCCACTGCAAGTACTTTCTCTAATAGAAGCTAGGTCCTCCCTCCTCACTGCCTTTGCATTGTGGATCCTTCTGATGTCTGCCTTGGCCTCTCACCTATGTTATGACTCTGAGACTTATGTTCATAGCCCCTGACACAGCAAGTTTGCTCAATAAGCGTTTATTAAATTATGACATAGGTATTCAGCATTTACAGACTGATAGATTGGCTATCTTCTACCTAAATCTTTCCCAGATTTTCTTTTTTTTGGTCAAACAATCCAATTTCTTATCTCCTGAATAAACCTCAAGCCTTTACCAACACCATGGGTTATGCGTGAAAAGTCAAACTGGCACAGGAGCTTCTATATAAGAGTTTAGCCATTTGACACACTACTATTCAAGTTTGTTTGTTATCCTGTGGCCCATAGCTGTTTCCACCTGTGAGGCTTGCACTTCACTTCACTTAGCATCTCTTTCCTGGGCTGAATATTTGGCTTTTATTGCAAATCATTTTCTCCTCACGTTTTAATACATTGCTACTTGCTTACAATTTATTATGCCTCATTGGACTCAACAAAACTATTTTTAACAATATAACACTGCACCATTATACAGGATGGTTGGCATCTCAGAAAGAAGTTAATTTGTGCCCCGTGACAATGATTATGAATTTGGCTAAGTCATTTCCAATGATAGATATTATGCCCCAGAGGATAAACTTCCATTCTCTTACGCGGCAACCATTCTATCAGGTCTCTGCCGACTACATTTCCCTTCTGTATCCATTTCTTTTATTCTTCCCCACATGGGAATGTGCATTTGGTCTTTTTTTCCTAGCCTGAGCTGCTCCATTTCTCCTACACATTCCCTCTCAATAAACCACACAGTGCTGTTACAAATGGTGGATGCCTGTTAAAAACACACACTCCACTCTCTCCTCCAACCCTGCTCAAGGTGACCCAGGCACTTAAATGGAATGCCCCAATTGCAAACCATTTGGTATGCTTAACCTCAAGACAACTAGGAGTCAGAAGGCAAAAAGCTATCATCTGAAAAACAAATCCCTTTAGGAAAATACATCGTGCCCATCAGCAAAAGAGCTCAGTGTGCTACGGACTGGAGTTAGCAGGGAGATTGTTCTCTTGTGCAGAATTTGAGCTGACTTCACTGTCTTAGAAAGAGTGTCAGGTAAAGAGTCTGAAAGGGAACATAAAGGACAGGGTTTTCATATGTTTTTATTCTGGAAGCACAAACAAGTTTTCCTAGACACTCCTGAATTTTGCCTGAGGGAATTTTAAAACAGAGTAAAGGAATATTCTAGCCTCCCTGACTGATTTACATTCACCTTTTACCTTCGTTCAAATCATCCTCTTATTCTCTCTCTCTATGTACGCCCATCTGTAAAAGTCCAAATCTTCTATGAACGTTTCTTCCCTGACTTACATCTTCCCTTCTCACAAGTCTTTCAACCCTTCCTGTCTCCACCATCAATTTTGACTTCGTTATTTCCTGCCATGATTTGTGATGGTTTCTGTGTTTGTGTCCTCTAATATAATCTCCTGGAAAGAAGGAAACCTATGTAATGTTTCTTCCGGCTTAACACCAATGCCTAACCCAGAGTAAAAGTGTAAAACATATTAGTTGGTAGGTTTTTCTTCTTCTCCCTAGTCCAAATTCATCTCTCCTGCCCCAAGACTATATCTAGACTATCATTTGTTACAATGTGCTTTTATTACAGTGAAGTGTGTGTGTGTGTCTGTGTGTGTCTACAAAGTTTTGATTTCAAAGAAGACAAGGACCAACAGGTAAGCATATGCTGCATAAGTACGCAGGGTCCAATAAAGCTGCTAGACTTAAACTGACCTCTTGAAACAAAATATCTTAGAATAAATGCATCCTGGGTGAGGAATTTACTGAAGCAAGGGACAAGACATGAGGGAATGGACAAAAATTCAGGTGCAAAACCACAAAGACAATTTCAGAGAATGTTAAAAAAAAAAAAAAAAGTCATAATAAAAGCCCCTAAAGCAGGATACAGATACAGTAGAGAATCCAGGCTGCTTCAAACCTTGCCCAGTATCTCATCGGTTCCTTAGCCCAGATGATCCAGAGACAGGTATAAGGATATATTGCAGGTCCTTCAAGGTCACTGCATTTTAAAGTGACATGTTTCTCACTCCTGAGTGTGGATTCCAATCTCTCAACTAAACAGAGAGGAAGCAAACACAGCCATTTGCATTCTCATTCCCTTCCCCCCTTGAGTGACCAAATGCCTTCCATGCCTGTGCCTCTGGTCCCCAGGCAGGATTCTGGACCCTAAGAGGGAACAAGCAGAGCTGACCTGAGCTCCACTGGCTCAGCCTTGGACAAGATAGGATTTCCTAAATGATAGGATGGTCTATTAGTAAATTACATACAAATGCTGTAAAGTACCACATTTACTAAATCCATGATGCTTGGCTCCAGTACAGAAGAGAAAATCGGGAAGAAGGTAAAATTTAAAAAGAGGGGATGTATATATACGTATAGCTGATTCACTTTACTATACAATAGAAACTAACACAACATTGTAAAGCAACTATACTCCAATAAAAATTAATTTAAAAGAAGCCAATCAGGCAGAAACAGAAACAAACCCAAAAGTGTAATCAGCAAGAAAATTTAAGTGTCAAGGGGCTCTGGCTTGAAAATTCCTGTAGAATAACATACAACTTTTAATATCTTACTCCTTTAAATCTGGAAAAAATAGAGAGTGAAAGATAGCTCCTAATCTTTTCCATTCCTGCTTAACTAATTTTAGTCAGCCAAATTAAGCAAGTTTTGTTTGCTTGGCAAGTGAATATAAAGAGAACTTTAAAGCAGTTGAAACTTTAAGCTTTCATTGAAAGTTACAGGTAGCTGCCAAAGGAAAATCTTATCTGTTGAAAAAGCAAGTTCAGCATTTAGCTGTAGAGCTATGAAAGTCTGAAGATAAGAAGATATGGTATCATTTAATTAACAGCTGCCCAATGATGGCTCAGAAGAGATTAATTCTGCTTCTTAGGAAGTTAAGACCAACCTCAGTCTCTACCAGAAAACACATTTTAACCATTTTCCTTCTCCACTCTCCTTTCCCATTCCTCAGATATTTTCATATTCTCTTACCCTTGCTCCTCTCTCTCTCCCTTTTTTTCCTCAATAAAACCAGCCTCTAACTTAAAAAGAAAGTGTCTGTTTTCAGATGCTCAAGGTATTTCTAGCAATGTATAGACTTCTTTATTCTTCTCATAAAAATAAGTAGCTCTCAATAACTACCTTCAAGAACAAAGAAGGAAATCAATTAACTGAAATTTATATTTTTAATGAAAGAAAATCATGTTCTAATATCTGAAGGGATAATAAACGTACAAAATTTTTGCTATAGTGACTAAACCAAAAATGGGACTTTCAGCTAAAACATAAAAGAAACCACCACATCAAGATATTGATACCATATTTATATAGCAATATGTAGTGATGAAAGGTGAATAAAAATCTCATAAGTCTATGAAACTAAAAAAATATAATATAATAGAGTCAGGAAAAAGCATCACACATCATTATGGCTTTTTGTCTCTTTTCCTTCTTCCCCACTTGACTGCTCCCTTCCTTCAACCCGTTCAAGGTTTCTAAACTTGTTGAAGATACCTCCTAGGAGTATAAAGCATCCAATACCATTTATATGTGCATGTAGCAGAGATTCCACAGAAATGGAGTTTTTAAAAAAGATTAATAAACCCTGAAATGGAGCAATTGATATTTCAGTATTTGAGTGATAACAGAAATGGATGTGTGTAAAAAGCAGAGAGAGATTCCTCTCTGAGACACGATTCAGTATACTGTATTGAAAAGGTATTATAGGTAAGCTCAAGAAAGAGTGAGTTATGGTGACAAAAGGAGAGCCTTCATCCAGTAACCTACTATTGTGGATGTAAATCAACGTGATACTAATAAATACATAAAATAAAACCACAGCCTGAATAACTCTTAAGTACACAGATACCACCGTATAGGAAAAACAAGTCATGAAATTCAATTTAGCTGCTAAAGTATTTTTCAGAGCCAAACATAATTTTTAAAAAACACATGAATTTCCTTCCTTACATAAGCTAAGGATTGAGTTTAGTAAAATTGGCTAAATACACCCTCCAATTTATCCCTCCACAAGCCACAGGGCAATCCTACAGCTTGCAACTGGAAATAGAATAAAACAAGGTATCTAGCAGGTAATAGGAATTTTGACTTAACTCAGGATATTTCATTTTCTTTTTTTTTTTTTTTTTGATATTTCATTTTCTATTCATTTAAATATATGTTTATATTTATAAATATCACATATTTATATATCTTTACTATTTCTATTACTAAAAGTAATAACTGATTTCATAAAAAATAATATTCAAATAAAGATCCTCTCTAATACCACTAAGCCCAGTATAATCACTAGTAACATGTTAAAGTAGGAGTGCAATCCTTCATTTTTCCCTTTATATATGCATACACTTTTGTGTTCATATATCTTCTTTTTTTTTTTTTTTTTTTAGAAAAACAGGATCACGGTAAATGTAATGCATGTAATTTGTTTATTTCCGTAATAATATGTAGTGGACATTTTTCCATATTAATAGTACAGATGCACATCATCATTCAATGTATTATATTGTATATTCGTACCATATTTATAAAACCAATCTCTTAGTGATAGATATTTGAGACTCCTTACAAATTTTTGCTATCATAATTAAATGCTTCCATAAACATCTTTATACATATGTCTCTGTGTGCTATCTATCTTCACCTTTTAGTTAAACATAAAATTTTTATGTCTGGAGAGCGCAACTCTTCTGTGGTCCCATTTATTGCTTTCTAAGGTTTTATTTGAAAACCCTATACTTATATAAATTCTTGGAAATCCTTTGCTAGAACTTTATATTGGACACACACACACACACACACATATAAGATTCAGGCAAAAACAAAGAAGCGTCTTTTAAAAATGAAGGGCAGATAGATGGCAATCCAAAATATGAATAGCAACTATTAGGGGTGTTGTATAAAATACGACACAAATTTAGCCCTGAAGATAGTAGGCATTATGTAAACATGGCTATGCATAATAGTGGTCTTCCAAAAGGGTAGTTTACTATGACTATTTAAATTTACATACATTTTGATGTTCAAGGAATGATATATCTTGGATTAGAAAATGCACCTGCCAAAACTATTATGATTTAAATATTTGTGATTAACATTCCAAAACCAAAAACCGCACTATCCAGAATTTTAAGTCTTGGACTACTCCATTTTTCCAAGGAGATAATGCATTGTAATAGCCAGAGCTGGAAAACAAAACCAACAAAATCATAGTAGAGAATAAGACAGACAAGGTCTATGTTTTCATGTTGGTCACATTCTAGTGGGAGAAAGGATAATAAATCAGTAAATATATTAACAAACAAGTTAACTGCTGAGAGTGGTAAGTGCTGTAAAGGATATATGTCTAAAATTCAGGAGGATGTGGTAGAAGTCATTGGGGTGGGAGGAGGGAGAAACATCGGGTAAGGTGACCTCTCTGGTGAGGTGACATCTCACAGGTAACAAATTGATGAGAGAGAGGAACTAATGGAAGAATCAGGGACAGGGCTTCCTTGGCATAAAACACCAGTAAGTGCAAAAGTCCTGAGGTGAGAGTGAGTTTGGGATGCTTAAGAATTAGACAAAAAAGGCTAGCATGTCTGGAGATGGTGAGAAACAGGGAAACATTAGGAGATCAAGACTAAGAAGTAAGGAACTTCCAACCAAGGACCAGCAAACTATTACCCATCAGCCAAATCTGGAGTGCTGCAAGTTTCTGTAGACCAGCAGCTAAGAATGATTTTTACATTTTTAAAGGATACATTTTAAATGGTAATAGAAGTATCTACATAATATCCTCTTAACTTTCAAAGTCTAAAATATTTACTATCTTCTGACACTTTACAGAAAGAGGCTCCATTCTAGACCATGGTAAGGAGTTTCTATTTTAATCCAAAGGTAGGGGAAGGCATTAAAGTTTTGACATGGAGAACAGAGGTGAGTTACATGTTTTGATTTTGCCTCCTATGCAGGACTCAGAGCAAGGCGTGGAAGCAGGGAACACAGCAGTAGTCTCAGTAAGAGATTTAAGCGGCTCAAATAGAAAATTCCTAAGGTAGGAGGATTTGGAATAAGAGCAAAGAACACCGCAAGTTGTACACTATCAACTAAGCATGACCTGAATTAGTTAGAGATCTCTATAGTTTCAAAGCTGGCAGTCCAGGCTGAAGATGAAGGGGAACATGGTTCATAGATGATTCAATGCCAGGTGATCTAACCCAAATCTTCTTTTGTGCTAAAGTCTTCTCCACAGCATCCTGATGGAAGGTCAGTTATTTCTGTGCAAATAGTTCCAGAAATAAGAAATTCATTTCTAACAGACAGCAAGAAAAATGGTGTATGCCTTGTAGACAACTCTGAAAAGGGAACCATTTAACTGATGTTTTTCATTCTGGGCAGTAAAATTTTGATGTTAAAAAATGAGGGGTCAGAGAACTTATTGTCAGGACAATAAGTAATGGAGTCATTACTCAGAACTTCATGAAGATGTCGCATCCCTCTTCTTCTGCTATCCTGAGTCACTATGTATTGCCAGTGTTTGTTCAAAAGCCAAAGATGAAGATGGAACATGGGAACAAAGAAGAAGTGACGGCAGGAGTGTGCAACATACAACCTGGAAAAGATTTAATAAATAATAACCTGAGTCCAAGATCCAGCTAAGACGAGTACCAGAAAAACATGAGGAGAAACACAGATCTGAATAGTTAAACATAGGGAAGAAGAGCAGAGAACAAAGCAAATAGTCCAATCAATGGAGATGAACACACAAAAAAGGAAGTCTCCACCATGAACTGACCAATGAAACAAAAGGGAATCTTTCTTCAACATAAATGTCCATCGACAGATGAATGGATAAAGAAGATGTGGTACATATATACAACGGAATATTACTCAGTCATAAAAAGAATGAAATAATGTCATTTGCAGCAACATGGATGGACCTAGAGATTATCATACTAAGTGAAGTCAGTCAGACAGAGAAAGACAAATATCATATCACGTATATGTGGAATCTAAAATACGACACAAATGAACTTATCTATAAAACAGAAACAGACTCAAAGACATAGAGAACAGACTTCTGGTTGACAAGGGGGAAGGGGGTGGGAGAGGGATGGATTGGGAGTTTGGGCTGAGCAGATGCAAACTATTATATATAGAATGGATAAACAAAAAGGTCCTACTGTATAGCACAGGGAACTATTGATATATTCAATATCCTGTGATAAACCATAATGGAAAAGAATATGAAAAAGAATATGTATATATGTATAACTGAATCACTTTGCTGTATGCCTGAAATTAACACATTGTAAATCAACTATATTTGAATAAAATATTAAAAAAAAAAAAAACGGCATCCAAATGTAAAATAGGTAGCTAGTGGGAAGCAGCCACATAGCACAGGGAGATCAGCTCCGTGCTTTGTGACCACCTAGCGGGGTGGGATAAGGAGAGTGGGAGGGAGACTCAAGAGGAAGGAGATATGGAAGTATATGCATATGTATAGCTGATTCACTTTGTTATAAAGCAGAAACTAACACACCATTGTAAAACAATTATACTCCAATAAAGATGTTTAAAAAAAATACTCATTTCTCACTAAAATAAATAAATAAATAAATAAATAATGGCATCTTTCTTACCAATGATGATTTCATAAGCATTGTTCATCTTCCAATTCTTAGCTCCACAATGTCTTACAGAAGGGCCCAACACTGAGGAAATCTAGTTCCCATTGTACATCCACAATTGATCTTAAATAGAGGGGCAGGGAAAAGAACGTTTTTCTGTGGGTTGTAAGATTATGGTAGGTACTTCTCCCCCTACCCGTCTCCCAGGCTCCTCATACACACTGCAGCTCAAGAGATTGGTTTTGCCTGAAACCAGGGACTTTGTCTTGAACATCTGGTACCATCTGAAGGCCAACCACAGTCCCTTCCCTATGATATCAATTAATTAAATGGAAGATAGTTAATTGAGATATAGTCTCAACCCAGGATTTGAGACAGTTAACTCACGTCTAACGTCCTCCTACTTCCTCCTCTTAAAACACACGTAGAAAATACAGAAAATTAAAGTGACTTGAAAAAGACAATGTCTGACTGGTCCCTTACATATTTTAGCTAAATCTAATATCTAACTTTAAAAAAAAAATTAGAAAAGGACAACTCTCTTTTCTCTCTTTCTCCCTTCTTAATCGGAGAAGAAGCCTAGAACTATTTTTAGATGAGTCCATCAGCAAATACGTCCTGCTAGCCTCCATCACGAAGCCCAATAGTTCTCTGCACTGATAACATGAACTCTGGGGAGAAGTCATCTTTGTTAATCAGACTTGATTTTCAGGGTTTTTTTTAGGTTGTATATTCTTAACAATAACAAGATTATTGCAATTTGAGAATTAACAGCTCCTTGATTTTGGTCCTCTTATGCTTTGCTTCAGTGGTCTAAAAATCTTTTAAAGATGTTTGCCTGAAATCAAAGACTTTACCAGGGTAAAGCTTAAATTTCCAAGTCCCCTGAGCCACTAAGAACTCCCAATAGAAAAAGACGTTAACTGAGTGGTCTTCTTGAATAAGCAAATGTGCAAAGATTATGTGACTTAATTACTCATCTGACTGGCTTATTATAGGTGCTGAAAGGAGAAATAAATGCTCTCAGGCAATACTTTGACAAATGTATCTTGCTCCTTGACCTGATTATTCAGATTTATTAGTATTGGAGCCCATTTTTTAGGCAACATCTCTGAAGTTATGATAGAGATTAACATCAGGATTAAATATACAAATATTCATTTTCCACCTCATTATATACAGCACATGTAATTCATAAAGCAAGGTTAAACTGTGTTCTTATTACATTCCTTCACTGGGATTGCTATCAAATTTGCTGTTGCTCAAATGGAAGTTGGTAGCTGATAGGATGAGTACATTTCTGTTATTATATGTGGCAATAGATAACGCTATCCCCCAAATGTGTGAACTGAAAGATGGGTTTCAATAGTTTCAGATGGTTCTCTGAATAAGATAGTGAAATGTTTCATGATACTCAGTATTAGAATGTAAACTGATATTCTTTCCTTTCCTCTTTTGAAAAATGTTCCATTAATATAGATGATTATTTTACAAAACACTTTTAAGAAGAGATAACAATAAAGAAAAGAAGTGATTAATTATGTGAGATCTTCAATCGTGCTTATCCTTGATTGCTTTCATTGTGACCAAAGTAGAAAATCCCATTAATATGATGGTTTTGATTATTCAAAATGGTCAGATTTAGCCTTAAATACTGAAAGCAGCAGTAGGGAGAAACAAAGTCTAGATGAAAAAAAAAAAAAAAAAAGAATGAAAGAGAGAAAGGAAAACTGTCCCTGTTAATGAGATGACCCACTTAGCTCACCAATCAGGCCATTCACATTTTCCTATCAATAGGCTGACTGCCAACTCACTTTCAAGTTGTTTGAGTTGATAAACAAAGGAGGAAATTAAGAAATAAATCTGGTCTCCTTTTTAACGTGTCTTAGATTTGCTACTTTGCTTTTTCACTGCTCTCTAAGCAGAGCTAGGAGTACCAAGCAAACATGTTCAAATTAGACAGCAGTGGATTCTGCTCAAGATGACATAAAACATTCACATGTTGATGCAAACATTTTACTCCAAGCACACAACAATAACAGACAAAACATCTCAGAAAAAAAAAAAATCAAAAAGCTATCAACAAGTTCAAACACAAGTTAAAGGTCATGGTGACTGGATCTATGAAAATTCCAATATGCCCACTGAGTAGAAAATAGAAGTTGCCAATACTATTAGATGTGACTGGATTGACAGCTCTGGAGGCTGGTCAAGGCAACTTCAAATGGTGAACACAGAAATTGCCAAAATGTGTTAGTAAATTGAATTATTAACTATAAAATAATGATACCTGCTATCTGTGGGGGGTTATTTTTTTTACTTATAATAAGATACTGGTCAACAAAAACAAAAAGAGAAGAAGTATAAAATGAATAACAAAAATCTTTTTTATTTTTTAATGTTCAGGAAGAAACTACAACATATAATTCATAAAAATAAATATATATAGCTACAGAAACACATATAAATGCACACATACATACTATCTATAATTAAGTATGCATATTATAAATTTAAGAGTAATTACTAATAGAATAGAATAGAAGTAAAATACAGAGCTTCCAAACCAGCAGAGAATAAAAATAAATATAGAAACATAGAAAATGTATTAATTCAATCAAAAACAGAAAAGAAGAGCAAAATGACATCCAACAAAAAGAACTTAAGCAGAAAGCAAAAAAAGTACAAAAATATCAATTACTAAAATAAATATAAAGCTAATAATAGATCTACTAAAATGCAGATATTATCATGCTGTATTTTTTTAACTCAGCTATTTTTATGTTGCTTTAAAGAGCCACACTGAAAGCAAAACACAGAAAACTTGAAAATGAAGAATAGAAAAATATATCTTGTAAATAATAACCAAAAAGAAGCTGGAGTGACACAGTAATGGAAACAAAATAGAATTTAAGGAAAAATTATTGATAGGGTTGTAGGGAAAACATTACATAATGACAAGAACAATACATTAAGAAGATATAACAGTCAGTTAATATATACCTAACACCAGAATTTGAAACATTTTTTTAAAACTGACGTAATTGAAAGGAAAATTGACATATTCAAATTATTTTGGGAGAATTTAACACAGGTCAATCAGAAATTGATAGTTCAAGCTTTTTAAAAAATAGTAAGCATGTTGAAGACTGAACAACAAAATCACCAAGTTCACCATATTTGGAGATGTGTTTGTGTGTGTGTGGGGGGGCGTATTTATATACACACACATATACCAAGAAAATATACTCTTTTCAAGTACACATGGAGCAATTACAAAATTATCCATTTCCTAGGTCTCAAAGGAGTCTGAAAATATTTTTAGGAAAATGATACCATTTCAATCATGTAATTTATCATGATTAAATTTGAAATTAACAATAGAAAGATAGCTAAATTCAACCTGGAAGTTTTAAATGCACTACTAAATAAATTGTGAATAAAAGAAAAAGGACTATAAGACATGGAAGCAACTTAAATGTCCATTGACAGAGGAGTGGATAAAGAAGATGTGGTACATATATACAATGGAATACTACTCAGCCATAAAAAAGAATGAAATAATGCCATTTGCAGTAACATGGATAGACCTAGAGATTGTCATACAAAGTGAAGTAAGTCAAACAGAGAAAGACAAATATCATATGATATCACTTATATGTGAAATCTTAAAAAATGATACAAATGAACTTATTTACAAAATAGAAATAGACTCACAGACATAGAAAACAAACTTATGGTTACCAAAGGGGAAGGGGGAGGGGGAGGGATAAATTAGAAGATTGGGATTAACATATACACACTACTCTATATAAAATAGATAATCAACAAAGACCTACTGTATAGCACAGAGAACAATACTCAACATCTTGTAATAACCCAGAACGGAAAAGAATCTGAAAAAGAATATATATATATATGAAACTGAATCACTTTACTGTATACCTGAATCATTGGAAATCAGCTATACTTCAATTATGAAAAAAGAAAAAATGACTATGGAAGTTAGGGAACTTTTGCAATAGGATAACGATAGCACTACATGTCAATAGCTATTGGATGAAGTTAACGTAATAATTCAGGAGAAATTATTAGCACTTTGACATTCTTTTCCTGCCCACTGACCTCACAGAGGATTACCTTGATGAATCAGAGAATTCTAAGAACATCAAATCTCAAAAGAAAAGGCGATCTCAGTCTCCTTCCCCTTTGTGGCATCTTCGCCGTAAGTCTCACTCACTCTGAATCTATAATACTTTCTCTGCTTTAGCCTCTGTCTCCAGCAGCCATAAAGATTTTGCTCATTCATGTGCAAAGGGAGCTTCTTTAGACCATGCTTTGGAAAGTAGGACATCTACGTTGGTTCACTATTTTCAAATAGCATTCTCATAAGATGAGGGACCCATAAAGAGTGTTATCTACCAGTTGTTAGGTAAGAAAGGAATTATACTGAAATATGACATGTCTCCCTTGTCCTAAGAAACCTGGAGCTTAGATGAGACGTTTAGGCTGACCTATGACAGAACAACTCTCCATGTATGGAATAATCGCGTGTTCAAAAACATGCGATTTTGGAATATTGTCAGATTTGGGAGGAGGTCATTACAAGTTGGAGTACTCAGATGAGAAGGGCAGTGACGGGACCTTGAAGGGAAGGTAAAACCATGATAGGGAGGAGGCACTGTGGGCCAGGGCGCTACAGAGAACGGTGGGAGAGCTAGAGAACTCAAGGTTTATGGATGCGGCAGAGCAGCCCCATTGAGCTGGTGATGAAAATGCAGGCTTCTGTGTGTTACCAGGTGATGTACCTGGAAACTGAGGCAAACTGAGGCAAAGCTGGCCCTAGGGTCAGTGGTTGGGGGGGTTGAGGGAGGGGCTCTAAACGTTTGTATGAATGTCTGGACTCTGATCTCTAGGCGATAGAAACCAACTAAGGATTTTAGTGAGGAAAAATGCCATTGTTGAAGCAGTCCTAGAAAACTACATTTGGAAACAGCATGCAGGTAGAAAAGAGGGTACTTGAAACAGAAAGAAGGGTTAGTCTAAAAAGAAATCATACAAATGAACTTGTTTACAAAACAGAAACAGGCTCACAGACTTAGAGAACGAACTTAGGGTTACCAGGGGGGAAAGGGGGGAAGGATAGCTAGGGAGTTTGGGATTCACATGTACACACCACTATATTTTAAATGATGACCAACAAGGACATACTGTAGAGCACAAGGAACACTGCTCACTATTGTGTAACAACCTAAATGGGGAAAGAATTTGAAAAAGAATAGATACATATATATGTATAACTGAATCACTCTTCTGTACACCTGAAACTAACACTGTCAATCAACTATACTCCAATATAAAATAAAAAGTTAAAAAAAAAGAAAGAGGAGGAGCTTCAAGATGGTGGAAGAGTAAGACATGGACATCACCTTCCTCTCCACAAATACATCAAAAATACATCTACTGAATGGATAAAGAAGATGTGGCACATATATACAATGGAATATTACTCAGCCATAAAAAGAAATGAAATGGAGGTATTTGTAATGAGGTGGATGGAGTTAGAGTCTGTCATACAGAGTGAAGTAAGTCAGAAAGAGAAAAACAAATACAGTATGCTAACACATATATACGGAATCTAAGGAAAAAAAAAAAAAAAGGCCATGAAGAACCTAGTGGCAAGACGGGAATAAAGACACAGACCTACTAGAGAATGGACTTGAGGATATGGGGAGGGGGTGGGGTGAGATGTGACAGGGTAAGAGAGTGTCATGGACATATATACACTACCAAATGTAAAATAGATAACTAGTGGGAAGCAGCCGCATAGCACAGGGAGATCAGCTCGGTGCTTTTTGACCACCTAGAGGGGTGGGATGGGGAGGGTGGGAGGGAGGGAGATGCAAGAGGGAAGAGAAATGGGAACATATTGTATATGTATAACTGATTCACTTTGTTATAAAGCAGAAGCTAACACACCATTGTAAGGCAATTATACTTCAATAAAGATGTTTAAAAAAAAAAAAATACATCTACATGTGGAACAACTCCTACAGAACACCTGCTGAATGCTGGCAGAAGACCTCAGACCTCTCAAAAGGCAAGAAAGTCCCCACGTACCTGGGTAGGGCAAAAGAAAAAAGAAAAAACAGAGACAAAAGAATAGGGACAGGACCTACACCAGTGGGAGGGAGCTGTGAAGGAGGAAAGGTTTCCACACACTAGGAAGCCCCTTCGCGGGCGGAGACTGTGGGGGGCGGAGGGGGGAAGCTTCGGAGCCACGGAGGAGAGCACAGCCACAGGGGTGGGGAGGGCAAAGCGGAGAGATTCTCGCACAGAGGATCAGTGCCGACCAGCACTCACCAGCCCAAGAGGCTTGTCTGCTCACCCGCCGGGGCGGGCGGGGGCTGGGAGCTGAGGCTCGGGCTTCAGTGGGATCGCACGGAGAGGACTGGGGTTGGCGGCGTGAACACAGCCTGAAGGGGCTAATGCACCACAGCTAGGCGGGAGGGAGTCCGGGAAAAAGTCTGCAGCTGCCGAAGAGGCAAGAGACTTTTTCTTCCCTCTTTGTTTCCTGGTGCGCAAAGAGAGGGGATTAAGAGCACCACTTAAAGGAGCTCCAGAGACGGGCGCGAGCTGCAGCTATCAGCGCGGACCCCAGAGACGGGCATGAGACGCTAAGGCTGCTGCTGCCACCACCAAGAAGCCTGTGTGCGAGCACAGGTCACTATCCACACCGCCCCTCCCGGGATCCTGTGCAGCCTGCCACTGCGACGGTCCCATGATCCAGGGACAACTTCCCCGGGAGAACGCACGGCACGCCTCAGGCTGATGCAACTTCCCGCCGGCCTCTGCCGCCGCAGGCTCGCCCCGCATCCGTACCTTTCCCTCCCCCCCGGCCTGAGTGAGCCAGAGCTCCGGAAGCATCTGCTCCTTTAACCCCTTCCTGTCTGAGCGACGAACAGACGCCCTCAGGTGACCTACACGCAGAGCCGGGTCCAAATCCAAAGCTGAAACCCGGGACCTGTGCGAACAAAGAAGAGAAAGGGAAATTTCTCCCAGCAGCCTCAGAAGCAGCGGATTAAAGTTCCACAAACAACTTGATGTACCTGCATCTGTGGAATACCTGAATAGACAACGAATCATCCCAAATTCAGGAGGTGGACTTTGGGAGCAAGATATATTATTTTTTCCCCTTTTCCTGTTTTTGTGAGTGTGTATGTGTATGCTTCTGTGTGAGATTTTGTCCGTATAGCTTTGCTTTCACCATTTGTCCTAGGGTTCTGTCCATCCGTTTTTTGTTTTTTTGGGTTTTTTTACTTAAAATTTTTTTTTTCTTAATAACTATTTTTTATTTTAATAACTTTATTTTACTTTATCTTACTTTATTTTATTTTATCCTCTTTCTATTTTTCTTTCTATTTTTTCTCCCTTTTACTCTGAGCCGTGTGGATGACAGGCTCTTTGTGCTCCAGCCAGGCATCAGGGCTGTGCCTCTGAGGTGGGAAAGCCAACTTTAGGAAACTGGTCCACAAGAGACCTCCCAGCTCCACGTAATACCAAAGGATGAAAATCTCCCAGAGATCTCCATCTCAACACAAAGACCCAGCTTCACTCAACGACCAGCAAGCTATAGTGCTGGACACCCTATGCCAAACAACTAGCAAGACAGGAACACAACACCATCCATTAGCAGAGAGGCTGCCTAAAATCATAATAAGGCCACAGACACCCCAAAACACACCACCAGACGTGGACATGCCCACCAGAAAGACAAGATCCAGCCTCATCCACCAGAACACAGGCACTAGTCCCCTCCACCAGGGAGCCTACACAACCCACTGAACCAACCTTAGACACTGGGGACAGATACCAAAAACAACAGGAACTACGAACCTGCAGCCTGCGAAAAGGAGACCCCAAACACAGTAAGATAAGCAAAATGAGAAGACAGAAAAACACACAGCAGATGAAGGAGCAAGGTAAAAACACAACAGACCTAACAAATGAAGAGGAAATAGGCAGTCTACCTGAAAAAGAATTCAGAATAATGATAGTAAAGATGATCCAAAATCTTGGAAATAGAATAGACAAAATGCAAAAAACATTTAACAAGGACCTAGAAGAACTAAAGAGGAACCAAGCAACGATGAAAAACACAATAAATGAAATTAAAAATACTCTAGAAGGGATCAATAGCAGAATAACTGAGGCAGAAGAAAGGATAAGTGACCTGGAAGATAAAATAGTGGAAATAACTACTGCAGAGCAGAATAAAGAAAAAAGAATGAAAAGAACTGAGGACAGTCTCACAGACCTCTGGGACAGCATTAAACACACCAACATTCAAATTATAGGGACCCAGAAGAAGAAGAGAAAAAGAAAGGGACTGAGAAAATATTTGAAGAGATTATAGTGGAAAACTGCCCTAATACAGGAGAGGAAATAGTTAGTCAAGTCCAGGAAGCACAGAGAGTCCCATACAGGATAAATCCAAGGAGAAACACACCAAGACACATATTAATCAAACTATCCAAAATTAATTATAAGGAAAACATATTAAAAGCAGCAAGAGAAAAACAACAAATAACACACAAGGGAATCCCCATAAGGTTAACAGCTGATCTTTCAGCAGAAACTCTGCAAGGCAGAAGGGAGTGGCAGGACACATTTAAAGTGATGAAGGAGAAAAACCTACAACCAAGATTACTCTACGCAGCAAGGATCTCATTCAGATTTGATGGAGAAATTAAAACCTTTACAGACAAACAAAAGCTGAGAGAGTTCAGCACCACCAAACCAGCTTTACAACAAATGCTAAAGGAACTTCTCTAGGCAAGAAACACAAGAGAAGGAAAACACCTACAATAACAAACCCAAAACATTTAAGAAAATGGGAATAGGAACATACATATCGATAATTACCTTAAATGTAAATGGATTAAATGCTCCCACCAAAAGACATAGACTGGCTGAATGGATACAAAAACAAGACCTGTATATATGCTGTCTACGAGAGACCCACTTCAGACCTAGGGACACATACAGACTGAAAGTGAGGGGATGGAAAAAGATATTCCATGCAAATGGAAATCAAAAGAAAGCTGGAGTAGCAACTCTCATATCAGGCAAAATAGACTTTAAAATAAAGACTACTACAATAGACAAAGAAGGACACTATATAATGATCAAGGGATTGATTCAAAAAGAAGATATAACAATTGTAAATATTTATGCACCCAACATAGGAGAACCTCAATATATAAGGCAAATACTAACAGCCATAAAAGGGGAAATCGATAATGACACAATCATAGTAGGGGACTTTAACACCCACTTTCACCAATTGACAGATCATCCTATATGAAAGGATTTATTAATAAATAAGAAAACACAAGCTTTAAATGATACATTAAACAAGATGGACTTAGTTGATATTTAGAGGACATTCCATCCAAACACAACAGAATACACATTTTTCTCCAGTGCTCATGGAACATTCTCCAGGATAGATCATATCTTGGGTCACAAATCAAGCCTTGGTAAATTTAAGAAAATAGAAATCGTACCAAGTATCTTTTCCGACCACAACGCTATGAGACTAGATATCAATTACAGGAAAAGATCTGTAAAAAATACAAACACATGGAGGCTACACAATACACTACTTAATAACGAAGTGATGGCTGAAGAAATCAAAGGGGAAATCAAAAAATACCTAGAAACAAATGACAATGGAGACACGACGACCCAAAACCTATGGGATGCAGCAAAAGCAGTTCTAAGAGGGAAGTTTATAGCAATACAAGCCTACCTCAAGAAACAGGAAACATCTCTAATAAGCAACCTAACCTTGCACCTAAAGCAATTAGAGAAAGAAGAACAAAAAAACCCCAAAGTTAGCAGAAGTAAAGAAATCATAAAGATCAGATCAGAAATAAATGAAAAAGAAATGAAGGAGACAATAGCAAAGATCAATAAAACTAAAAGCTGGTTCTTTGAGAAGATAAACAAAATTGATAAACCATTAGCCAGACTCGTCAAGAAAAAAAGGGAGAAGACTCAAATCAATAGAATTAGAAATGAAAAAGGAGAAGTAACAACTGACACTGCAGAAATACAAATGCTCGTGAGAGATTACTACAAGCAACTCTATGCCAATAAAATGGACAACCTGGAAGAAATGGACAAATTCTTAGAAATGCACAACCTGCCAAGACTGAACCAGGAAGAAATAGAAAATACGAACAGACCAATCACAAGCACTGAAATTGAAACTGTGACTAAAAATCTTCCAACAAACAAAAGTCCAGGACCAGATGGCTTCACAGGCGAATTCTATCAAACATTTAGAGAAGAGCTAACACCTATCCTTCTCAAACTCTTCCAAAATATTGCAGAGGGAGGAACACTCCCCAACTCATTCTACGAGGCCACCATCACCCTGATACCAAAACCAGACAAAGATGTCACAAAGAAAGAAAACTACAGGCCAATATCACTGATGAACAGAGATGCAAAACTCCTCAACAAAATACTAGCAAACAGAGTCCAACAGCACATTAAAGGGATCATACACCATGATCAAGTGGGGTTTATTCCAGGAATGCAAGGATTCTTCAAAATACGCAAATCAATCAACGTGATACA
Source organism: Eschrichtius robustus (assembly GCF_028021215.1). Taxonomy (NCBI): domain Eukaryota; kingdom Metazoa; phylum Chordata; class Mammalia; order Artiodactyla; family Eschrichtiidae; genus Eschrichtius; species Eschrichtius robustus. The sequence continues at coordinate 7,048,910 of NC_090829.1, forward strand.
CCATATTAACAAATTCAAGGAGAAAAACCATATGATCACTCAATAGATGCAGAGAAAGCTTACGACAAATTTCAACACCCATTTATGATAAAAGCCCTGCAGAAAGTAGGCATAGAGGGAACTTTCCTCAACATAATAAAGGCCATGTACGACAAACCCACAGTCAACATCATCCTCAATGGTGAAAAATTGAAACCATTTCCAATAAGATCAGGAACAAGACAAGGCTGCCCACTCTCACCACTATTAATCAACATAGTTTTGGAAGTTTTAGCCACAGCAATCAGAGAAGAAAAATAAATAAATGGAATCCAAATTGGAAAAGAAGAAGTAAAGTTGTCACTGTTTGCAGATGACATGATACTATACGTAGAGAATCCTAAAGATGCTAACAGAAAACTACTAGAGCTAATCAATGAATGTGGTAGAGTAGCAGAATACAAAATTAATGCACAAAAATCTCTTGCATTCCTATACACTAATGATGAAAAATCTGAAAATGAAATTAAGAAAACACTCCCATTTACCATTTCAACAAAAAGAATAAAATATCTAGGAATAAACCTACCGAAGGAGACAAAAGACCTGTATGCAGAAAATTAGAAGACAGTGTTGAAAGAAATTAAAGATGATACAAATAGATGGAGAGATATACCATGTTCTTGGATTGGAACAAGCAACACTGTGAAAATGACTCTACTACCCAAAGCAATCTACAGATTCAATGCAATCCCTATCAAACTACCACTGGCATTTTTCACAGAACTAGAACAAAAAATTTCACAATTTGTATGGAAACACAAAAGACCCCGAATAGCCAAAGCAATCTTGAGAACGAAAAAGGGAGCTGGAGGAATCAGGCTCCCTGACTTCAGACTATACTACAAAGCTACAGTAATCAAGACAGTATGGTACTGGCGCAAAAACAGAAATATAGATCAATGGAACAGGATAGAAAGCCCAGAGAGAAACCCACAGACATATGGTCACATTATCTTTGATAAAGGAGGCAAGAATATACAGTGGAGGAAAGACAGCCTCTTCAATAAGTGGTGTTGGGAAAACTGGACAGCTACATGTAAAAGAATAAAATTAGAACACTCCCTAACACCATACACAAAAATAAACACAAAATGGATTAAAGACCTAAATGGAAGGCCAGACACTATCAAACTCTTAGAGGAAAACATAGGCAGAATACTCTATGACATAAATCACAGCAAGATCATTTTTGACCCACCGCTTGGAGAAATGGAAATAAAAACAAAAATAAACAAGTGGGACCTAATGAAACTTAAAAGCTTTTGCACAGCAAAGGAAACCATAAACACGATGAAAAGACAACCCTAAGAATGGGAGAAAATATTTGCTAATGAAGCAACTGACAAAGGATTAATCTCCAAAATTTACGAACAGCTCATGCAGCTCAATATCAAAAAAACAAACAACCCAATCCAAAAGTGGGCAGAATACCGAAATAGACATTTCTCCAAAGAAGATATACAGATTCCCAACAAACACATGAAAGAATGCTCAACATCATTAATCATTAGAGAAATGCACATCAACACTACAATGAGATATCATCTCACACCGGTCAGAACGGCCATCATCAAAAAATCTACAAACAATAAATGCTGGAGAGGTTGTGGAGAAAAGGGAACCCTCTTGCACTGTTGGTGGGAATGTAAATTGGTACAGCCACTGTGGAGAACAGTATGGAGGTTCCTTAAAAAACTAATAGTAGAACTACCATACGACCCAGCAATCCCACTACTGGGCATATACCCTGAGAAAACGATAATTCAAGAAGAGTCATGACCAAAATGTTCATTGCCACTCTATTTACAATAGCCAGGACATGGAAGCAAGCTAGGTGTCCACCAACAGATGAATGGATAAAGAAGATGTGGCACATATACAATGGAATATTACTCAGCCATTAAAAGAAACGAAATTGAGTTATTTGTAGTGAGGTGGATGGACCTAGAGTCTGTCACACAGAGTGAAGTCAGAAAGAGAAAAACAAATACCGTATGCTAACACATATATATGGAATCTAAAAAAATAATAATAATTTTAAAAAAAGAAAGAAGGGCTAGTCAGATAAACAAATTACTCAATTTGTCAGATGACTAAACAGAAACAGAGCTCCAATGACATGCCTAAAGCCTCACAGACAACAGAGTGAGCAAAATCAATACAGTTAACCCAACATCCTGGGCATTTTTATTCATCTGTGCTATTCTCTCCGGGAATTGTCTTAGTGAAAATTAACTTATGTGAAGTTTGTGTCCAAATCTGACAACTTTCTCTCTCCCTCCAAGTATCATAGTATATACTCTCCTCCACCACCATTAACACCCCCAACTCACCCCAACTCATCGTGTCTTGAAGTTTCTTCTTGGACTTCCAAAACTCTTTTCAGGAAAGTGCTCTGAAAACTGATTTATACTGAGGTACCAACGTCTAACAAAATGTTGATGAGTGTGCACCTGAAACTATCAGAAATTGTTAATCAGCTCTACTCCAATATAAAATAAACAGTTTTAAAAAATGTTGATGAATAACTTCTCTCTGAGTTGTCTTATTTTAAGATTTAGCACCGAGAAACATTACTCTAAATGAAGACATCAACAAGACATGTTTTGGTGAAGCAAAGCCTTCCTGAAGAGCTTAAAAAGATGGGCACATAGGGGGCCTCCTATTCATAACCATCCCCATTTGAGGAAAATGGTTCCAGAAATATGTTTACACTGTATTGTCCTAGCAATACAGGAGATGGGGTAACACCAGTGAAAGTGAAAGGAAAGAGAATACAGTTTACAGCCCACAGGGAACTGGTGGGTCAAGCTGTGAAAATAACTTGCAAGCATCACAAGTCATTCTTGTAGCCACAAAGTGAGGCAGTGAATCATTGCACAACAAGCCTCCTGAGTCTTTGGAAATTGCTTCCCCATAAAAAAAAGTACTTCTTAGTTTTTTAAGAGCAAATAAATGCAAACAATCTTCAGGTTGAGGAGGAGGCCTCCCCTAGGAAGGATAGGGTTCAGTCCACACACAGACTCCTTATTTTGGTGGTCAGCAAAGGGAAGTAACCAATAGTGTGGTTTAGACACTGAGAAATTACACTAATGGAGCTGACTTGACACTACCTATAACTGGTCAAATCCCATTACGGGAAAGATCATTTTTCTAAAAACTCAGGATAAATATTTGCCATTATTTTGTGTATTTGCCCCCCCCACACACACACACAAACAGCACAATTTTCATCTGAGCAGCTATTATCATATTAACGTAGATTTCTCTTTTATCTCTGACACCTCTGGGAATGGGATCCAGAAAAATTAAGACCTGGTGGGAAAAGGAGAAATCACAATCCCCCTTCCCATGACTCAAAAGAAGTGGTGGGTGCTGAGCTCTGTGGTCCACTTCATCTGGCACATGTCCTGGCTTTAAGAAAATGAGTCAAACTCATGAGTGGACAGAATTGGCATATGCCTTCTTCTTTACTTTTAGGGTTACCAACAGGCTCTCAGCCTACGAAGCATTGCTCCCTCATTATGTTGCTGTCTGAAACACCATGGTACCTGAAAGCTAACCCAGTAGCTAACCCAGCCATCTCCCTGACTTGTGATAAGCCTACCAATGGTCAACTTTCTGCCCAGTGACCTTTGGAAAATTTTAAGGGATACTAGTTTATAAAAATTCTCCATCTCCATTTAAAAACCATAACAGTGTCCTTTAACCTAATTCAATGGCTCAAGAAAGTAATAGAGTAACATTTCTTGGCTGAATCAATACTGCATTAAAGAAAGGAGCTATCATTGAAAAGTTATGAATACAAAACAGCTCAATGATGTGTTAGTGTCATTGTTTGCTGTGTCTTTCAGTTTGCTTGCATCACTGAATATGAGCAGAAAGAACTCTTCTCATGTTCGGATTTGTCAGCGAGATCCTATTGGTATTCCATTCTGCCTTATGTAAAGGTGTTTTACATCTTCCATTCAAAGCACTGCAGGTGCAAAAGAAGCAACCTAAAAATTGGAACGACTTCTGAAGCTTATTTAGTATTCATTAGTACATTCTTGAAGAGTTCATGTTTAAAAATCATTTAGTAACTTGTTTATCAAAGAAGACAAATTATTCCTGCCACTTTTTCTTTGCTTTGTGTTCCAGGAAGTCAAGATCACTTAGCACAAACTTAGATACATGTAGTTTTCAAAAATTAAGCTTTTTAAAAGATCCAGGGACTTCCCTGGTGGCTCAGTGGTTAAGAATTCACCTGTCAATGCAGGGGACATGGGTTCGAGCCCTGGTCCAGGAAGATCCCACATGCCGTGTAGCAACAAAGCCTGTGCGCCACCACTACTGAGCCTGCGCTCTAGAGCCCCTGAGCCACAACTACTGAGCCCACACGCCACAACTACTGAATCCCACGTGCCTAGACCCCGTGCTCTGCAATAAGAGAAGCCACCACAATGAGAAGCCCTCACACTGCAGCAAAAAGTAGCCCCCATTCGCCGCAACTAAAGAAAGCCCACGTGCAGCAACAAAGACACAATGCAAAGAAAAACAAATAAAAATAAAAAGATTCATATCAGTGACAGATAAAGGACTCTAAAAATAAGTAAGGAAGAGACAAACACCTAAATGGAAATTATAATACCTGGTGGTAATGGAGATTTATTAAAATAGATATTCTCTTCCATTGTATTGGGTAGTAAATCAACAAAACCTTTCTGGAAAATAATTTGGTAACTTCATATCAAAATCCTTAAAAATGTTTTACCCTATGATAAAGCAATTTCACATCTGGTTTACCCAGAAAAGGAGGAAAAAACTTCAGGCATAGGTAAAAATGCTGATAGGTGATCTCTGAAAGTATTAATTATATCATTAGATTCCAGGGAAATTAGACATTAGGTTAGTAACCAAAAGTAAGATTGTCCAGAGCATGTACTATAGCTCACTATCCAGCAGAATACCTGGCACATAGTAAAAACTTAAAAAATATTTGTTGACTGATTAAGTACATAAGTGAATGTTCACTTTAAAATCCAGTGCTACTGAAAATGAGATCTACCAATTGTCAATACCAGCATCACCCCGGAGCTTGTTAGAAATGCACATTTGGGGACCCCAGTCCAGACCTACAAATTCATAACCCTTGGGGGTGGAGCTGAGGAAACTGTATTTTAATAAGCCCTCTAGGTGATTTTGATGTAGACAAAAATTTGTGAAGCACTACGCGATCTTCAAAGATCAAAATCTCTCGGCTTCATTCTATTTTTAACAATCTTTTTCTACTTCTGTCTCTACCACCAGAGTATGCAATTTGATTCTCCCAGTGGCAGAAGCCTAGTTCTTTCTAAGCCCAGATTCCTCCGGAAACCAAACACAGAAAGAAGCTGAAAGGTATGGAAGACTTTATTGAATTCTCCTTGTCAAGTTTTATTAGGATCCTGCCAGGTGTTGTGATTGAAAGACTCCAGGTTCTGGAGACAGTGAGAACTGTGTTGAAATTCTGGCTGTACTACTTACTAATTTGACCCCTTGAACAAATTATTTAAATTCTTTGAGTTTCAATTTCTCAGCCATAGAACAGGGTTAAGACACCTATGTGCCAATCTTTCAGAGTAGCCATCAAATAATATAAAGTCTATAATGCTCCTTGAGGAGCATATATTAAATCCTCAATGAATATTCATCACCTTTCCTTAGATCAGTGCTGGTTTCCTTAAGATACTGTATCTATGCTTAGTAAGCAGGAAGTTATGTAAGCACATATCTTACCATTTTTTGTATTTGTCACAGTGTTTGACACATGCTCAGTTATTCATAGATACTCAATGATTGATTGATTGACAGGTGTGAGGCAGGGTCAGATAATCCAGTCCCTTGAACCTCACTGAACTGTCTTAAACCACTTGAGAGAAAAGAGGAATGCATTAAGCCTCATACCACCAAAAGAAACACACCTGTGAACACAGTAAACTTCACACTCCTTACCAGGCACTGCTATCCTCCACGACCTGTGCTTTTCTTCTTCTGAAAAAGCTGGTCTCTTCAAACATCTGGTAGGCTGCCTTTCAAGCAGAAAGCCCCTGGATGATATCTACCAAGCCAGAGTAAGAGATAACACACAACTCCCAGATGTCTCTCATATGGATGAAGGGAAGTGTTGAAAACACGCGAAAGAGAAGAACTAAAGGAATTTAGGATTTTTTTTCCAAGTTGGCAACACAAATTGAAAAGATGACATCATGAGACCAATGTGAACATGGAGCAGAAAAATCTATCAAAATAAGGCACTGAATCCTTCTTTGGGAACCCATTATAAGGCAGAAATTATTGTGAAGACTCTATCCTTCAACATAATAAACCCTCCACATTGCAAACTAACTAACTCCTAAGAAAAGAAACACATACACACACACCCCTAGAGACTGTCTGCTATGAAATGAGAGCAGATGGGCAGAGTTGTTAAGTACTTACTCTGTTCCTACAGCTGCCAGAGTGCTTGGGGGAAAATGTAAGTAAGACCTGGTCCTTGCCATGAAGGAACATATAGACCAATAGGCAGGCACATAAACATGAAAATAAAATGAAGAATTACAGTCGCCTTTATAGAGGTTGTATTAGGATACAGCAGGTGCATTGAAAAAAAGAGGGTCAATTCTAGTAATGGTGGGAGGAGGGGAGAGGCTTAAATGGCTTATCTTGAGATAAATCTCTAAAGATGAGAGGGTCCTCTGAAGCCTTGCTTCTCAAAGTGTGGTCCACAGCAGCATCACATGGGAGTTTGCTAGAAATGCAAAACTCAGGTCTTTCCCCAGATCTTTCCAAATCAGAATTCATTCTTGCATTTTAACAGAATCCCTAGAAGATTCATGGGCACATACACATAAACCTTTGGGAAGTGCTGATCTAAAGCAGTTTGCAAGGACTGTTAAAGACAGAAAACGGATTGCAGTAGGTTGATTAAATGAGATGAGATACCAAGATAGTGTAGGCCAAGAGTTTAAAACTGGGGTCAATAATCCAAATCCAGCCCACATATGTACTTTATTAGGACTGTGAAGTGTTTTAAACTTGAGAAATGTCTAATAGAAATCCAGAAACTAACACAACATTGTTAATCAACTATACTCCAATATAAAATAAAAATTAAAAAAAAAGAAAAGAAAACCAGATTTCCTGATTTTCTTAGGAAAAAAATCAGACTTTTATCCAAATTGGACCCCCATTCCCAAATGAGAACAAAGGATTGAATATAGTGTCAGTTTCAGGCAAAGGTGAGCCCACGATTACCTTACATTCAGCCCTCTTCACTCTTCATCATTATTACCTCTCTGGGCTTCCATAGACCTTTGAAACTGTGACGTTTGAGTTGGGAGCCAACTCTGCTTCTGAGCAAGAAGGGAGAGGTATAGGACAGCAGCTAAAATGGAATACAGAGTTAATGAAGGAATTCTTTCTTTGAAGATATTTTAGGCTGTGAAGGAAATGCCAGTAGAAAAAGAGAGGGTGGAAATATGAGATGGGGAGGGATAAGGGGCATTAGAATAAAAGGAGATCATATCAAGAGCACAGAAGGGCTTAGCCTACCTCTCCCTCTGAGGCAGGATAGAGGGCAATGAGGTGGTTCAGATATAATTTTTCATGTGCTTACACAGAAGAGCTTCTGCCTGAAAACTCCATACCATCTAAGCAATCAGAGGCAAGATCTACTGAAAGTGAAGCAGCGGTAATGGGAAATTTGGAAGAAGAGTGGACATTTAGGAGAGCAACCCACTGTCGGTAATGGGAGCAGGAAATCACTGAAGCATGAAGGTGAATTTTCAAGTGATCCTGGGAACCCCACAGAAGTCAGGGAGCAGAGAAGAGAAACAGCAAGTTTTGCAACAGTGTGGTGTTCTGGGATTCTTCCCTCCAGCCACAGTGAACATCCCAGGACAAGAAAGCGCATGTTTGGATGGGCCAATGTTTGCAGGTTGAATACAGAAGGTCAAGCAGGTACAGATGCTTGGGATGTTGAGAAGAGTGGCTGGAGTGACTTGCCACAAGGTCCTGGCTACACTGCAAAGCAAGGAATACTCTGAAAGCAATAGTAAACTTGGAGAGGAAAGAGGAAACGGAGGAGCTAGAGGTTCCAGCGACTTAGTCACTGGTGGAGCCAGGATTTGAAATCAGCGTGTCTGATTCCAAAATCTATACTCTTTCTGCTCTAACCCTCCATCTCTATGAGTCACATAGAAATACAAGGATATAAGTCTCCACTTTTCTGACACGGCACAAGTGGGGTCTATTTGCACTGGAATTCCTGGTGGGAAGCACCAGGAAATCATCTGTACATAGTTAAAGAAGCTGGATGCTTTCACTTCCGTTGCCTCCTCTGCTTCCATTTTATTCCCCATTTCCTCACGTCAGCTGTTTTTTATATTCTATTAACATCCTCAAAGTAAAGCAAAAGCAGGGATATTTATATATCACCAACTCTAAACCTGCCAGTTCAAAAGAGGACAAATAAACAACTGTTACACAAGTTCCGTGTGTGTTAAAGAAGCAGGGCTGTCAACACTGAGATTTCTGACTTCAAATTACCACCTTTGTAATTGTACATCTTGCAGATTCATTAAACTAACATGATGATGATAATAACCATTATTTTCTCTCTTACTATGAAGACTGAAACACTGAGACTTCAGAATGCAAATATCAAAAACAAAATACTACTGAGATAGTGGGCCCATCTAAAATTAAAAATAAGTGATTTTAAAATATACTTAATCCCATCTTATATACGTGATTATTATTGTCATTAAAACTGTTGCTTGTATTTGCATGCTGCTTTCAGTGATTTTCTCATGCTTCATTTTACTTCATTTAGTTCACATAAGTGAATATCAAATGTCAGTTCTATATGTATATTATACCCTCAATCATCCAATTACAAATATAATAAGTTCAGATTTGGAAGGAGTGTAATTTCCAACACGTATGAGTTTGAAACAGCAATAGAGAAAACCGTCAGTATGTGTGGAGTTTTTAAACTCTGCTTTAGCAGTTGAGGAAAAATCTTTAATTGAAGAAGGCAAGAAATAACCAGAGGGAAAAAGAATGGTAAGCAATGGAGAACTGTGTTCCAGAACACATTCATCCCAGAAAGCTCATTTCCTGTACCTAAATTTAGGGAATGGGGAGAGAAAAGGCATTCAGGAGTCTATAAACCCACCTCTATTAACAACTGCAGAAGCATTTTGCAGAAGTTAGTCACAGCATTTGCAAATTATTTGCATTCAAAAATTCTCAGTTTTTACCATATGACCCAGCAATCCCACTACTGGGCATATACCCTGAGAAAACCCAGCAATCCCACTACTGGGCATATACCCTGAGAAAACTATAATTCAAAAAGAGTCATGTACCACAATGTTCACTGCAGCTCTATTTACAATAGCCAGGACATGGAAGCAACCTAAATGTCCATCGACAGATGAATGGATCAAGAAGATGTGGCACATATGTACAACAGAATATTACTCAGCCATAAAAAGAAACGAAATTGAGTTATTTGTAGTGAGGTGGATAGACCTAGAGTCTGTCATACAGAGTGAAGTAAGTCAGAAAGAGAAAAACAAATACCATATGCTAACACATATATATGGAATCTAAGAAAGAAAAAAAAAAAGGTCATGAAGAACCTAGGGGTAAGATGAGAATAAAGACACAAACCTACTAGAGAATGGACTTGAGGATATGGGGAGGTGGAAGGGTAAGCTGTGACAAAGTGAGAGAGTGGCATGGACATATACACACTACCAAATGTAAAATAGATAGCTAGTGGGAAGCAGCCGCATAGCACAGGGAGATCAGCTTGGTGCTTTGTGACCACCTAGAGGGGTGGGATAGGGAGGGTGGGAGGGAAGGAGATGCAAGAGGGAAGAGATATGGGAACATATGTGTATGTATAACCGATTCACTTAGTTATAAAGCAGAAACTAACACACCATTGTAAAGCAATTACACTCCAATAAAGATGTTAAAAAAAAAAAATCTCAGTTCTGCATTAGGTAATCCTGTACCATAATCAAAAGAAATAAAAATAGCTAACTAAGTGTTAATAGGTAACTTAGGCATGCATTTGGCTAGTTATATGTAGTAAAGTGAGACCCATCACTGAACTTTATTTACAAACTTTGTGTAGTTGCATAAAAACAGGACAGGATACACTATAATTAGTATATTAGTTTTGATCCCCCAAAAAGTTTCATTGAACAAAGGCCAATAAGTGTCAATATGAAAGATATCAGCAAGGAACATTAAATCATCAGATTGAAAAGGGGGTCCTGGTCCACCCAGATATTTCATCAGCCACCTGACAGATTTTCATTCATAACCTAGTGAGAACACTGTGCTTTGGGCATTCTGGCTCATGAAAGGATATCAATGCATTCATATGCCTCCTGGAATGAAAGTAGATTGAATGGATGTCTGAATTGGTCTAAGTAGACTTAGTTTAGCTTTTTTCCAAAATGTGCCATTTATTAGCATGGATTCAGTTCTTCTTAGTTAATTCTTTCACTGTTTTAGTATGTGCTCAATTTTACAGCAAACTTTGTGTTCATTAAAACTAGTTATCTAGACAATATTTGTTACATTAAACTCATTTTTCTGTATTTTTAAAATTGAACCAAATGACGCATACTGACATTCCTAGTCCCTTTTTTTGGTGTCCCCCAAGTGAGTGGGTTCCTTCTAATATTGACTGACAAGCAACCTGATTTTGATGGATTTGGATGAGCCACCTCCTGCCGAAGACTGTGCTCAGTGCTGTAAAGTTAAAGTAAGTGTAAAATTCAATTCCTGCACACAGAGGACTTACAATGTGGCACTAGAAATAAACTATAAACAAGAGCTTAGATAGGCAGGTCTTCTGTCTGCCCCTCCAGCTCTGTCTTTTACCACATCATTCTATCCGTGCTCCATGAACACAGAAGTATTCACAACTAACCTAGAAGGTCGTGCTACATGAAGTGTCCACACTGTGGACTGTCAGAAATAACCCTCATTTTTCCACAGATGCCTTTATCCTACCTATTTGTAATACTTGTAACTATAAGCGTTGCCTCATCTATGAAGCCATTTTTGAACCATAAGGAAAGAAACTCCTTCTCTGTCTTCTCTTCCTTCACTGTATCCTATACTGGCTTCAGTCATAGCACCCAGGGTGTGCAGACTAACATCTGTAGAACCCAGAGAAAGCAAATGCAAGGATATGTATTGAGCTGCCCACCACTACAGGTAGTTGGTGCTCGATTCTATAGAATCTTCTGAGAACATTTATGAAATAAATGTATTATGAAATACATTCCAGGACTGTCCACCTGGGGTACAAAGGAGAGAAGGGTTTCATGGGTTTTGTCCTCCGTTGTTCACGGGTGACCCTACAGGCATTAACTCAGCCACATTCCATGCAGCACATATGTGAGTGCTGGCAGATGTTCTCCTTCTTGATATCAAAAGATCTACAGGGAAGGAAGCAAGAGTTGTGTAGCATGGGTGCAATGCAAGACACTATCAGGTGGTTCTTGGCTTGAAACCAGTCAAAATCTGCTAGGTCGTGTCACCATGGCAGTTCCTAGAGTCAGCAGTGGGGCTGAGAATGTGGCATACAAAATCACATTCATGACTATGGAGAATTCATCAGATATTTCCAGCTTGTCACACATTTCACCAGAATAGTTCTGATATAGCTCATGACAGAAAATACAATAATCTAGAAGAAGAAAATGCTTATAACCAGCACACATATTTTCTATAACCACTAAATTTTTCTAGCTAAAATGTGCTATGTTTTGACTCTGCTTAATTTCTTTCAGACACCACCTTTTGAATTTCTGTTGTATTTTCTGAGTAATCTTTGGTGAGGACCCATGTTCTTATCTCCTTTGTAAACACAACTAATGAACTCACTTTTATTATCTTTCCTGTATTTCTCATACAATAATATAGCTCAAAATCCAGGGCAATCAAGCGTAGAGCACATTTCAAGTCCCCAAATGGAAATGTCCATCGTGCTTTTTATTCTCATACTCTTCATCTGTCTTAATCTATTTTCCACCCAACTCCCTCCTTTCCAGCCCCACAAGGAAGTTTATTTTCATAAATTAGCCCATTAATCCAATTCCCTGGAAGTTAGGTTTGAGCAAGAAATGACAGTTTCCCAAAAAATAATATAGTGCCTTTGAGTTAGTTTTTAAACAGGAAAATATTACTCTTAAATGAGCAGGGCACAAGTGGGAATTTGTAGGCTTGTTTTCTCAACTCACTGGCTCACTCTGAATACAAGAAATTCTTAAACTGTGCCTGGATTAAAGATGAAAGAAGATCCCAAGAGGAACAAAATATGGACCAAAGTGTTCACATCTGGCTCCATCCTCTTGAGAATGTCTACTCTTGGAGAGAAGCTGTAAGCTGTTCAAAACAAGGCTAGGATGATTCCTTGGATAAAATTCTCAACCTTTGCTGGAAAATGACATTGCCAGATGTCTTCTGTCTACTCCCATATTCCCTAAATAGATCAAAGCTTCAATATAAACAAAAGGAAAGGGGTAGGGAGGAAGGAAATGTTTCTGGAACCCTGCTGGGAAACACACGCATCAATGATCTTGATGAAGTAAACCAGTGACTTCTCTTAATAAACTGACACCCAGCCCTTCTAGAAACCATTTAGAAGCAAGAGGCAAAGCCAAGACCATTTTTTTTCTTTTAAAGGCTAAGAATTCTTATATCTGCATATAACATTTTTTAAGAGATTCCTAGTAGATCCATGAGAGAGTATTCTTATTCTTCACTCTTCAAGACAGAACATTCTCAATTACCTAGATAACATGTGTTACTGTATAAGTCAAAACACACTACCCCTTCTCTTCCACATTCAGGAAGTGCTAGAAGACAGTTTGTAAAATTTCTGGCCTCTCTAAAGGGGGGAAATAGCAAAGAAAATGGATAGGCAGGGATGCTTTTCAAAGCCTCTTAAAAACAAAATTAGAAATAACCTTACTAATATTGCTAAGACCAATTGAAGTTGGCAGAAGTGAGAAACTCTAATTTCCTACAGGGGAATAAGCTTGTTGATTTAATACTTATATTGAGCTCCTGGCTTTCTAACTCTAATATGCACTGGAAGGAAGGAAGGAAGGAAGGAAGGAAGGAAGGAAGGAAGGAAGGAAGGAAGGAAGGAAGGGAGAAGGAAAGGAAGGAAGGAAGGAAGGAGGGAAGGAAGGAAGGGAGGGAGGAAGAAATGGAGGAGACAGGAACAACTTGTTATCACCTACTATGAGCCAGGTGATATAGAAAATATTTTCATATTTATTATCTCATTTTAGTACACCTAATTGTTGTGTGATAGACTGAGTGTCTATCAATGGAAGGCTACAAAATGGTTGAGGAAGTCCAATTTTAGAGAAACAAGGCAGTAAATCTATGTTAAAGACTAATTCATGAGATAACCTTGAGCCACCTACAAAATCCCGTCATGCTTTGGTACCCTCACCATTAGACTGAAGGGATTGGCCTACATAATATTTAAGGTCTAATATTCTATGGCTTAATGATAGACTTCTGTTATTTGAGATAGAAATCTATTATTTGAGCTACATTTGCACCCTCTCTCCCTTCCACCTCACTGGTATTATCAGCATGTATTTCATTGGGTTATCTTCTTTTGTTTATGCAATAGCAAATGTTTCAATTAGAGAGATGGGAGGAGTCCCTGGCTCATAGAATGTGAAATGCACTCAAGAACTGGATGGCAGTGGTCATTTCCTGCAAAACCACATATAAGACATCATGAGACATTCAAAACATTTTTTTTTCTAGCCAAACTTTCTGTATTCTTGTCTCAGAACAAACACTCTGTACACCAATAGTGGAATCCCAAGAGCTGCTGTGGTCCCCTGTTTTTAAGCAACTTTAAGGTTCCATGGTATTGGGCTCCAGAACTTAAAGTCTTCAATGGAGAACCCAATGGAGAACCAACCTCATAGGAAGGACTATGCACTGCAGTAGTGGACTCAGCTCATTCACTCTCCTAAGAGGACAAGTCAAATTAATTACCTACACCCGGGCTTCTAAAGCAGAAGCAAATTTATTTAAGGCACATGGGACAAGAAAGGATACAGATTTGGCCCCTGTACCCAAAAGAGGCTACAGCCCCACATCCTCCAAGGTGAAGGATGTGGATGATGGCAGATGCAGTGATAAAGACTCCTTCTGGCCTATAGACCAGCCATGCAGGGGCCCTACCTCATGACTCCTATCATGAGGAGGTCCTAGGGTGTACCTCAGGCAATTATTGAGACAGGAAAGATGTAAAAGTCAGCAGGGGCAGCCCTGGAGTGTAATATCTAGGATTCACTCCTTTTCTCCTATACTTAGATGGAAATAGAAATTATAGTAACTAAAATCAATGAGTTCTTACCTGTGAAAAACACAGTCCTAATTGATTTACGTGTTCTGCCTTATTTAAATATGGAGGGGATATATGTATACGTATAGCTGATTCACATTGCTGTACAACAGAAACTAACACAACACTGTAAAGTAACTATACTCCAATAAAAAATAAATAAATAATTTAAAAAATATATATATATATATATATGGCAATAATTCTATCAAGGAGGAACTATAATTATATGCCTCACATAATTATATCACCCTCACTTTGTAGATAAGAAAATTCAGTATGAAAAAGATTAAGGCAATGGCCCAAAGTTATAATGCTAATAAAGGCAATGTTGATAGTCACACTCTGTCCTTTGACAAAAATAGTCCTCTTTGCAGAGTCTGATGTCCTAGATGTTGGGAAGACTTTTTTTAAAAAAGATATTCTAACAAATTGAAGTGAGATATATTCAGCATCTAACTTGAGGGCTGGGGGTCTACAACTAGTCTGTCTTTCCCCTCCCTTAATTACCCTAGATGGTACACTTACTGCTCACCAGGACCCTGTATTCCTTTTATGTTAGATTCTTTTTGACTTTGGAGTATGGTAAGCAAAGCTGGAATTCTTTGTTTCTCATGAGACTGTAGACTCAGGAGACCTTGAACAGAAACCCTAACTCCAAATGAGAGTTTAAAATGCTGATGGGCCAGTGCCTGTCAAGGTCTCATGAGATGACCCAGTGATACCTTTTTTTTTAAATAATTCTTCCACATTAAGGGTGTAGTGGCAGAGCCCCATTTGCAGGCTCATTTCTGGCAACTTGTCCAGGTTCTCTTCTTTGAGCTGTCATCCAGGCATCATGTTGCCTACACTCATTATGCTCACTGGGACACTGCAGAAACTTAAGGTGGTGAAAATGTTGCTAGTGATAATACTGCTTTTAAGCCTAACTCTGACAAATGAATGTGATTTAAATAAATAAAACTGGATTGTGTGTACCCATGTATTATGTTATATTTTGTTATATATAGAATAGATACATTACGCATTATATACATAGGCATAGACATAGTTGTAGACATACTCATACATATACACATAGTCTAGATATAGACATAGTCATACACATAGACAGATACATACACATACACATGGACATAGTCAAGGACATACACATACACATAGGCACTGGCCCAGGCACAGACACAGACTAAGTCACAGGCATAGACATAGTCATAGACATACACTTATACATACATATAAACAAAAACATAGGCAATAGTCATAGACATGGACATAGTCATACATATAGACATAGGCATAGTCATAGGCAGAGCAACAGACTCAGTCATAGGCAAAGACAGAGACATTGATATCGATATGGACATGAACATGCATTATTAGGGTTCAAATCCCAGCTCACAGTTTCCAGGTCAGATCACATGTACTTCCTAAACTTCCTAATCTGAACAGTGGAAACTATGGTACTATGATATTAAGAGGGCTTAAAACTGAGATACTTGGAGTTTAACCACAGTAAACTCCCTTGGCTCCCTCGGCTGTCTCAAAGCTGCCCCACAAGCTTAGTCTGTACTCTGTGTGACATCCTACATTCCTTTTTATCCCAGGATATGTTATAGACATTTATGCTTAGGATATGGATGTGGTCCAAGTATTTGTTTCATAGGATCAGTGTGATTTAATTAATTAATTAATTTGTTTGTTTATTTTTGGCTTCCTTGGGTCTTCGTTGCTGCGCACGGGCTTTCTCTAGTTGCGGCGAGCGGGGGCTACTCTTCATTGCGGTGCATGGGCTTCTCACTGAGGTGGCTTCTCTTTGTTGCAGAGCACAGGCTCTAGGTGCAGGCTCAGTAGTTGTGGCGTACGGGCTTAGTTGCTCCGCGGCATGTGGGATTATCCCAGACCAGGGCTCGAACCTGTGTCCCCTGCATTGGCAGGCAGATTCTTAACCACTGCACCACCAGGGAAGTCCAGGGATCAATGTGATTTTAACATTCACTTTATCTTAGATGTCTTGATGCTAAATGTTGGATAAGACATTATTGCTCTGGGTATTAGCCCTTGAGCCATGATAACAGGTGCAGCACCTTGATCCAGAGCGGAATTATTTAATGTGCTGATTGGCTAGGGCAAATATGCTAATATATCAAGGGCCTAAAGATAAGATTTTGAATGAAACCCTAAATATAATAACTGAATTATTTGTCTTTTTCCCTCTCTTACTAATGGTTCCCATTGTTTGTTGTGAGCTATGGGATAATGTGATTGGAAGAAGCTGAATTAGGAGGGGATACACAAGGAGAGATTTATTCTACATAAATAAGGATTTTCAATACTAATGCTTCATGGAAGGCATTCAAGCCATCTAATGGGGACCACTGCTACTCAACTCATATTGGCAGATCATACAATTATCTTTAAGAGGCACGAATCAAAATTTATGTGGGAAACCACCAAGTTTTTAAATACTGGCAGTCATCTAAAATTTTTTTAACAATGTGAGGACCAAATACTTATGTCAGCAAGCCAGACTCAGCCTGGCACCACCAGTTCCAACCTATAATGTCAGTTGTTGTAAAGGATCACCTCCCTGAGTTGGGCGAGAGGGGGTGTCTGTGTGTATTGTGAGGGGAATAAATCTCTCATATGCTGCAAACATAACTGTCTGTTTCTCTCAGTTAAGCTGCAGAAATCATGACTATTGAAGGGATTCCTGGTACCAATTTCAAACAATGCCAATTCCTAATTCTACTGAGGATCAAGAGAGATCTCTCCACAAAACACCAAATAGTACCTGGCACACACCGTGGATTTGATAAACATGTGTTTGCTTCCATCTTTGAATTATTACGATCACTTTCCAATCAACCTTTGAAAGAGTCACTCATCAATGTCTACCATAACAACTTAAATCTCTTTCTGGAAAGAGAATTGTGGGTTTGCCAGTAAACTATTTTATGATAGCAGCTTTGAGTTCTATATGTGATTAGAAAACTAGCAAGTTGGCTCTTCATTGGACCAATAAACACTAGAACCCAGCCTGCAACTGCATGCATTTTGTCAGCAAGAGGGAGAGGGCTGCGCTCAGAGCTCCTAGATACCCTTTCCTGTATTTTAAAGGAAGTACAACTTCTGTCTGAAATGCCAGTCATCTCATGTAGAAAATATGGATGGCATCCTTATCCTTTCACAAGGATAGATACTAATTATATGTTCTGTCAGTATCAAACCACTTTACTGTGCTTGTACTAGGTGACTTAGCATCTGAGCAGAAGTATCTCCAATGTCCTCAGTGAGCAGCAGCAAAGTGAGAAACCACCCCCAGGAGCAACCTAAGATGGAGACATAACAAATGTTAGTGCAAACAAGTACTCAAAGTCTGAAATATTTTGAACCCAGAATGAGATTCTAAAGACAAAAATGAGAGAGACAGAGACAGAAACAGAGACAGAGATTACAATTGTTTTTCCAAAATGGAAATGGTTCTGGTTGGTTTCTTACTTCCTTGTGATAAGATCAAATTCTCTAAAATTGTAGAAGATGGTATGCCTGCCAAAGTCCTGTGTCATTTAGGAAAACCTGCAATTTTCTTTTAGCTATCATTTTCATTTAAAGTTGAATTGTTTTATCCTACAAGAATTTTCAGCATAAAGGTAGAAAGAAAACCATCCTTGTGACTGCCAGAGAGGTAATAAAACCAAAGGCAAACAGGACTGAAAGCTACTCCCAATGAATGACGTTTTTAACAGGTCCACACAGTGGAGGGATGGGGTGGATTTAACTTGACATTCTTTCCTTTAATTGCAGGTGAATTCACTGTAAGAAGAGCCTGTGTAGTAGGCATCTAACAGCTAAATGCCATCAACTCTTTGTAAATGTACTGAACCCAATCTATGCCTACTGATTTCATCCTATCTTCCTATAAGCAGCTGGAATGTGGTTCAAGGCAGGAAATATACCTGCTTCCAAATCAAAGGTTGACATATAAGCCAGGGTATGAGGAAGATTGCAAGCAGTCACACATCCAGCTTCATATGACCATGGAAGTCACCATCTTTTGGTGTACATATGACAAGAGAGCACATGAAAAATCTAAGTCCATAAACAACCCAGTGACACTCACACAGCTAATAATGTCACCTGTCTTTGGCAAGACCTCTTATCTATTTTGAGTTCAGTGGGTCCTAGGAAACATCTCCTAATGCGGACTAATGCCCTACAGTGTAATTTGTGCCCAATTTTTCTACTAAAACAGTTCTCTTGGAAGTCATAGGAGACCTAGTGATCCCCAAATTGAAAAAAACCTCTTCTGATCTTGACCTTCATTGGCTTCTGTCTCATATTTGCCCCTGTTGCTCATTTCTTGCTTCCTAAGATTCCCTCTTTTCCTGGCTTCCTGGATTTTACTGGTTTTCTTTTTTTCTCTCTAACCATTTATTCTTCGTCTTCTGCTGTCTCCTCCTGTGACAACCTACACGTGTGCTGCCACCAGTCTTATAACCATAAAAATAGCTGATATTTATTGATTTTAATAAGTTGCATTATCTCATTCAATTCTCTCATCCACTCAGTGATGTGCTATTACCCCATTATATAGATACGAAAACTGAGGCTTGAAGGTTAAGTAACATGCCCAAGAACACAGAATAAGAGGGAGAATCAAGATTTTAACCCATGTCCACCTAACCTCTGAGCTCACTTTCTTAACCTGCATCCTAAAATGCCTATTTCTTGCTCTTCTTAGGGCTCACAAGCACTTTACCTACTACCTCTCTGTGATTTCCAAATCTCATTTTCTCCTACCATAGATTTTCAAGTAACAGGTTTGCTTTATACATGCTCAGCACCTTCATTAGATGTCTTCCTAGTCCTCAAATTGAATAAGAAAATTGAGTTCATTTTCTCTTCCAAAACTCCCAACATCCAAATTTCTGTCTACCCAATGAGGCAGATCAGTAAAATATGCTCAGGAAATTGTTCCATTTTGTTTTGTTTTGTTTTGTTTTATCATAAGGGTCTGATCAAAACTAATTAATTAAATGAAGGAAATAATCAGAATGGTGCTCTAGCCAATAAGCTACTTGTTGGATGTATATTGAATTCAGGATGCACTAGAAAGCATTGAACTAATTCCAATTCAAGTAAACAGATGAATTTATGCCCAGAATGAGGGAAGACAAAGAAGTATATAAATTGAGTAGGTCTGCCTTCAACACCTACAAATCAGGGAACCCTAGGCAGTACGAGTGCAGGCCAAAACGTACAGAAGTCAGCTAAGAGACTGCCAAATTTGGGAATGGGAATTTGTTAAACAGACATTCATCCTGTAGCATTTCCCCCAAGCTGGACAAAAATGACAGTCACCTAACCAAGGATGTTTATGAGCAGACCCTGTATAAGGCTGACAGCCATGGCTCCTAAGACAGAGGCTAGAGCTGGCTTGGGTGACTTAAAAATTTTTAAACAAATCATTGCATCTAAAAATGCTTTGTAATGTGTATTGACATAATCTTAGTTATCCAACAATTCTGGAAAGCATTTTGCAGCATGTATTAAAATCCATAAAAATGTTCAGATTTTTTAAGGTAGTTTATCTTTTTCTGAGGACTTACAAATGATGTTAACTAAAAAGGGAAATATATATACATATATAGATATCTTGGCCACACTACTTAGTGATACTAAAAATTGGGAAATAACCTACATGGCCAACAAGGAGGGAATGCTAAATGAAACATGACAAGATACTTGACTGGGAAGCTATTAAAAATACAATTTTGCAGGCAGAGTTGGCAAACTGTTTCTTAAAAATATAATTTGAGAGGTGAGAAAAGGAATACAAAATTGTATCTGTGACATAATTAAAACTACATGAAAAGTGCACTTCATATGAAGACTATGAAAAAACAATGGAAAAGAATATGAATAAGAATATATTTAATATACACATATATATGTATAAATGAACTACTTTGTTATACACCAGAAACTAACACAACATTGTGAATTAACTAAACTTCAATTAAAAAAATAAAGTCAAGAATATGAAAAAACAATTTTACTTGTCATGGCTGAATTGTAGGTGTTTTTAAATTTAATTTTTATTTTTATTCATGTTTCTATTAGGTCGTGTAAATTGTCATTTTTAAACATCTGGTGCTCATCCTATAGATACGCAGCCCCAAAACAGTTGCAGGGGCTTTGCAGATGTGGCTGAACTCTCCCCATGCCCCTGCTCCCAGTCTTCCCAGAACCACTTGAAATCGCTTCTTGACGCAGACTGACTGAGTACTAAAAATGTGGGCTAGTTTCTGAGGTCATCAGGACATAGCAACCAGAAAACGGAAGAGTGACATTTTGTAATGAGACTGCAAAATGACTGAAAGATAATATTTCCACTCCCACGTAGGCAATTCCTGCCCTGTCTATTGCTTATCATTAACCAGTATCACTTGGACTCAGCCATCAATTTGCCTTGTGCCCTTGGACAAGGTATCCACCTTCTCTTTCCTTGTCCACGGTGCAGCTGATCTAGTGCACGGGCAGATACACGTGCTAACTTTTAAGGTCCTGTCCTAATCTAGTCTCGTATAATTGCTCTGTCATCTTCATGAAAATAGAATACAGAGTTCTGGAGGAAGAATAAATTGGCACGACCTTTCCTGAGGAGGTGTTGGCAGTATATATCAAGAGCCTTAAAAATGCCTATACTCTTTGACATAGTAATTCCATCTCCGGAGTTTATTTTTCCTAAGGAAATAATCAAAAAAGCCCAAAAAACTTGTGAACCAGGAAGTTTTCCTTATGCATAATGACAAAAAAATAAAAATTAAAAATAAAAACAAATTTGCCAAGTGGATAGGAATTGGTTAAGTGACTCCTCTGCAGACGTATGATATATTTTGAAACCATTAGAAAATACATTTTTAGACTCACAGACTTAGAGAATGAACTTATGGTTACCAGGGGGGAAGGGTCAGGGGGAAGGGATAGACTGGGAGTTTGGGATTGACATGTACACACTGCTACATTTAAAATAAAATGTCTTTCCATGAAAAAAAAGAAAATATGTTTTAAAGGAACATTTAATGACATAAAAACAATGTTCAGCATAAAATAGTAAGTAAAAGAGCTGGTGGCTACAATTATAATATAGATAGACATTAGATGATATATATATATATATATATATATATATATATATATATATGTATATACATATATAGTTAGTGAGGGAGAAAGAAAGGGAGAAAAAGAGACTAGTTTTAAATGTCAAATTTGCAACTTATTACCATCTATGTGAACTTTAGCAAGTTATTTAGCTTCTCTGTGCCTCCATTTTCTCACTGTAAAATTGAAATAATAATAGTACCTACCTGATAGAACTATTTTGAGGACTGAGTTAATAATGTAGCGCTCTCCATCATCACCCAGCCTACGCCAAGCACACAGTAGATATTGGCTGGGTACCCACATGAAATGAGAGGAAACTATAACAGAATCCTTTCACCTCTTTGCCCTTAACACGTTTTCACACACCAGCTTGAGTTAGGTCTCACAACAACCCTAAAGGGTTAATAGAAAAGATGGCCATTTCTAGGTTTCAGATGAAGAGACCGAGACACAAAGGTGTCATAATTAGCCCAGTGGTACCAAATAAGTCCGTGGCAGAACTGGAAGTAAAATATCCTTTTTATTCTTCCTTTCTGGGGCTCACGCCATGATTTAAGAAATACTAAAGAATAATATATACAATTTGAGTTTTTTACCATGGGCATATGTTACCTGATCAAAAAAAAAAAATTGAATGTTGACATTTAAAAGATTTTTTAAATGAAAGGACGTTAAGGGAATATGCAGTCTCACTAATGGGAAGGAATAGACTCTGTTTCCAGTTCTCTGCTTGCTTGCCAGCCGCCCAGCAGTGAAAGCACCAAAGCCATCTACTATCTGGCAAGCCCTCCAGGTGTGTACAGCTGCTATTCAATCCTAAGCACACAGTCCCTGCATAACTGCTTATTTCCTGCAGATGTACAAGGAAGGTAATGCTGTGACAGATTGTAGAGATTCCTTCATATCCCAGGGATCCCTGGCAGACCATTTCAGAGAAATTGAAATAGGACAGCATTCTCCACTACTGGTGTCTGTCTAGGGTCATGTGAAGGCGACTGAAGTTTCCACTTGCTTCTAGTGTTGCAAGTTACCTAAAACCCCTACGAAGTTGACTGTATCTTAGAATAAAGAGATTTTGTTCAATCCAATGGAAATGTATCAATTTAATTGGTACGTAAGTAAAAGCCTGAGTGTGGAGCAATAGGAAAGGAAAAATAAGCCTGACTTTTGACAATGTCAGGGACAAGCAGGGGTCCTAACTTTGGATAGATAACAAAAAATGTATTCTGCAAAGGACACATTTGGGAAGCATTTCGCTCATAAATTCAGCATGTTAGCTGGAATTCTGATGTAGACTCAGCTTTTCCATGAGTGCAGTGAGCAGTGTTAAATTACTCCATTCACCTCTCTGGGTCACATTCACCATCCAAAAAACCAGGCTCTCATCTATTCCAATGATCCTGTAAGCAAATCAACAGGCAATATAGAAGGCTGCCAAACAAAATTAGAAGTTCTGATGGAGGGACCACCTAAAATCTACACTTCAGTAACATACCACTTCGAATGGAAGAAAAGCAAATCTGCTGCTGATACGAAGGCTGCTGAATAGAATAATATTGTGTCTGACTCACTGTTGAAAAATGTAAAATGCAGGAGAAAAATGCGGAGGCAAGAAAGGCAAAAATCATTATCTTCAAACTTGAAAAGAATCGGACTCATAAATTCCTCTTCGCCTGCTATCCATCAAAGATTAAAATACTTTCAGCTCATTGCTTGCACCACATCAATGTGTTTAATGCCATACAGGGAATGAGTCTGAAATCCAGCAGCTAATGCTCACGGTTCATCTTGGAGTATGAACAGGAAGAAGGGGAAAGGGTAATTTATTTGGTTTAAGAAAAATATCTATCCTCTTGACTCCAGATAATTTCCTCCAGAAATATAGAGAAGGTGCAGATATAAAATATACAAAGAAAAACATATGTAGAATCAGTAAAAAGCAAAATCATTACCCAGCAGGCACATGAGAGTAGCTCCTTTCACTGTCCCCCCAATTCAGCTGACAGCTTCACAACCTCCTGGGCAGCAATGGTGATGGTATCACACCCTCACCTCCACATCAAGGGTTCACCAGGAGTTTCAAGGGTCTCATCCCCACTGCCTCAACAACCCCCACCCCACATCAACCTCCCGCAAATGCCTGGGGTCAAGCCTCTTCATCTCTCAGACTCCAGCTGTCCCACTATATCTCCTTGCTTCAGATGTCATCTCCCACAGGACTGAGTTGGCTCCTCGAATATAGATATTTTGGGTTCCCTCAAGGGTCTGTCCCCTTCTGAACTTACAAGCCACTGGAATGTAAACAGAGACCAACCTTAAGACTGGCTTTATTGGCTCCCAGGTATTTCCAAAAAAATTTTTTTACTAGTTGCCAGCATTTAAGTATCATGAGGACTCACATAAAAAATGAGATCTCAGGCTTCTTATTGAAAATTGGGATATCTGGCAATACAGGGTTCATACACTAGAAAAACCATCTGTGGGCATGGAGTCTCTGCTACCTTCCTTAGAAGTTACCACAGTCACTATTCAGTCAGAGTCACTCTTTTACATTACCTTCCTGGCCTCTGCGTATACTCTGTGACCTATGACCTACAATATTAAACTCTTTATCGTAGCTTTCCAAGCCCTTCACAATGTCGTTCCAACTTAGATATGCCAGGCCTGATTTCCACCCACACCAACTTCATAAACACCTGCTACCACCACAAAACATGCCTCTGTGCTTATTTCCATGCTGGCTTTTTTTTTTATATATATTGGAGTATAGTTGATTTACAATGGACTTGGAGATTGTCATACTGAGTGAAGTAAGTCAGGCACAGAATAACAAGTGTCATAGGATATCACTTATATGTGGAACCTAAAAAATGGGTACAAACAAACTTATTTACAAAACAGATATAGAGTCACAGATGTAGAAAACAAACTTATGGTTACCAGGGGGAAAAGGGAGGTGGAGGGATAAATTAGGAAACTGGGATTGACGTATACACACTACTATATATAAAATAGATAACTAATAAGGACCTACTGTATAGCACAGGGACCTCTACTCAATACTCTATAATGGCTTATACAGGAAAAGAACCTAAAAAAGAGTAGATATAAGTATATGTATAACTGATTCACTTTGCTGTACAGCAGAAACTAACACAATATTATAAATCAACTACACTCCAATAAAAAATTTTTTAAAAAGAAAAGAAAAACCATGTGTTAGTTTCAGTTGTACAGCAAAGTGATTCAGTTACATATACATGTGTATCTACTTTTTTTACATTCTTTTCCCATTCAGGTTATTACAGAATATTGAGCAGAGGTCCCTGTGGCTTTTATGCTGGGTGCCCTCCTTATCCTTGTCTTGCCTTACGGAATCCATTACTCAGTCACTATGAATCAACTCAAATTATGTCACCTCTTTATCGTCTTCCCCGATCTCTTTCCCTAGAACTCTCATCACTACCATTTCCATAACATTACTGGAGCACTTGCCAAGATGCATTTACAATGTTAACGGTCAGTATCCCTAAACTTTGTCAGGGATAGTATCCCATCTTATTTTCTCCATGGAATCTAGCATAAGTATGGCCAGCAGTGGATGTTCTAAAAATATTTGTTCAAATAAAAGTAGATACCAAGGACCATGGCTGGGATGCTAATGCTATTCCACACCTCCCCGCACGCCTCTTCCTTCAAAGGAAAGAGGCCAAGGGGAAACAGCTGTAGTATGTTGCTCCAAGATCTCCCCAAAACGCGAGGATGGTCCCACTAAGATCCCTGACCCATGTCTTCTCTTTGAATATAATGGTATGGAGAGAATTTCATCTTAAATACCTAGTTATCTGAGAATGACTTGGTTGTGGCTCTTCCCCCCCCACTCCCCCCGTCAAGCAGAAAACTGAGTAATTCCTGGAGGCAATAGACTGCCAGCCAAAGGTTCCGACATGGTCTGGTGGGGGGACGGGGTGGGGGCTGGGTTGGCCAGTAGCAGGTTTTGTACAATTCTCTCTACGACCCTGTCACTAGCAAGCCACACTGCCATTCTCTGCAACTAGAATGGACTCAACTCTTGTAATGTTGTTCTGCTGAGACAAAAATTGGGATCATCACAACCATAGCGTTAAAAACGTTATAGGCTTCATAAAATCAATCACATCAGCTATAAAACGGTAGGTGATCAAGGTTGCCGCTCCACTCTCATCATAACTTAGTTTGACATGCCCGGATGGAGAAACAAATTACAGGTAATTCCTAGCCCACCTTCCATTACAGTGGGAAATGATACATTGCAGACTGCCAGAGTGGTAAAGAGAGAATAAATGTTTTTCAAATGATAGGAAATAAGACTGGAAAAGAGATTGCTGGATAGATTGAGATAATAGTTTCTGAGAATTGGAGTCATCACAAAGCTGTTCTGGGGAATATGGGGTTCAAAAAGATTAGCTGAAGTACATTGGTACTCATGCCCCTCATTTATTATGGAAATAGCATATACTCTAGAATCTCTCACACCTTCAGTTGTCCAAGGTCAAGCTGCTGGGACACTGAATACATACCTATGACCTTGAGCAAGATCCAATCTCTTTGTCAGAGAAAAAATGTTTATGTCTTCATCTGGAAAAAACAAAACAAACAAAGAAAAAAAGGCAATCGGAATCCTGCTACTGAAACTACTGCTGCTTAAATTCAGGAGTTCTTTTAAGGGTTAAATAAGACAATGGATACGCAATAATTAACCTAATGCCTGGAAGACAGCAGATTCTAAATAAATCAATGTTCATGACCTTCCTCTACACACACCTCTGAAGTTCTCTGCCATTCAAGGTAAACTACCTCCCAAGTCCCACATGCTCACTCACACACACACACACAAACACAGAACTCCTCTATCTGCACCCCAACACACACGCTATCCTTTCTCTTGCTTTGTCCACTGCATAGGCAACACACTGGATGCGTGGAGGTATATGTACTAGGGTTTTATACAGTGCGCTTCTATCTGCTATCATGCCAGAGTAAGGTCAGATATATAAACTTGTGCTTAAGGATATTAAACACACACACACAAACACATCAGGAACTTTAGAGACCTCACAAGTGCGACTCAAGGTAGAGTGATTCAAATGCCCCCAGGCTTCACTTTCTTCTTCTGGGGCCTCCTTAAAAAATGACTTGGAAATGCCCTGTCATGTCTCGTTGCACTGCCTTGATCACTGATAACAGATCATGGAACCATTTGGAAGCTGATGAGGTATAAGTACTATGGTTCAAAACTCAGTGACAACCAAATGTAAAATAGATAGCTAGTGGGAAGCAGCTACATCGAATGGGGAGATCAGCTCAGTGTTTTGTGACCTAGAGGGGTGGGATAGGGAGGGTGGGAGGGAAACGCAAGAGGGAGGGGATATGGGGATATATGTATACATAGTGTTGATTCACTTTGTTATACAGCAGAAACGAACACAACATTGTAAAGCAATTATACTCCAATAAAGATGTTAAAAATAAATAAATAAATAAGGGTTAATAAATGTAAAAAAAAAAAGAAAAAACTCAGTGACACAGGTATTACAGTGACAGATGGCACAGCCAGGTCAAAAGGCAGAGGGAGGCAGAGGGCTGCCTGACTAGCACAAGTCTTATTAATGTAGAGTGACTGTTAATCTGGTGACTGTCTGAAAAAGTTAAACCAATTTCATAAATCAGCAATGGGGGAAAAATATTTTAATGACAGTTATAGACTGGGAAATGTAGACAGCAGGGTGGTGGTGATCCCTGCCCTGTCCCAATCTGTAGGTATCCTGGTCACTGGGCCCTTTCCCTCAAAGGAGTGTTAGTGAATTTTTTTATTTGGGGGGAGGGGTACAGCCCCACAGAATAAACTTGCTTCCCTTGCTGGGTGTTCTCCCTAGGTGGATCCATGTGATAAAATTCCAAGCAGAGAAAGCTGGGGGAATTAACAAGCCAGGCACTGTGCCCTTGTGTTCTAACTGGCACTTATGCCTTAAGAAAAGCTTGGTATCTCATTGCACAGAATTGCTCTGTCTAGCTCGACATTCCTTCAGCCATGCAAGAACTTCCACATGGATGCCTCCTCTTCTATCTCCCTGACTTTCTTGAAATCCCCACTTCTCCCATCTTTCCCAACAGCTAACTCTCCCCCAGCAGTTAACAAGGTCCAGTCTCCTCTGGGTCATGGAAACTTTCAGGCCTGAAATGAGGCTTTTTGGCCCAGAAATATTCATTTCTGGTCCTGGGTAAAAGGCAGTGGAATGGATTTCACACCAATGTGCAATGACAGAAAGAAAGACCAACTCCAGGGTGCCATTTGCTTTTTGACTGGTTTATCCTCAGCTTTTGTTATCTACAGACTTCAGACATCTAACAAGCACAGGGAACTCTACTCAATATTCTGTAATACGTTATATGGAAAAAGAATCTGAAAAAGAATGGATACATATATAGGTATAACTGATTCACTTTGCTGTACGCCTGAAACTAACACAACATTATAAATCAACTATACTCCAATAAAAAACTTTTTAAAAAAGAACGTGAAAACAAATAAGCAAGCATGGATGTGTTCCAGAAAGACCTGTATTGATGACAATTAAATTTGAATCTGATATAAAAAACTTCAGACATCTTATTTTTCAAGGGTTAATTATTTACCAATAACTATTGAAGTCCATATGTAAGATTCCCACTTCCCCAGCTACCACTTCTCTGTGGACCTTATTTTGGTAAACACACATCCACATCTATATGGATGCCCTTCCCATGTTCGAGGCATCATGCAATAACTCCATTACATTGCATCTTCCCATTCGAGGGAAGTCCAACTTTAAGGGGGTGCACCGTCAAATAAGGTAAGAGGCAGGCTGTTAGCTGGGCAGGTGCAGAGCATAGCTGTTAGCCCAGCTCTATATCTGAAGAAAGAAGACTGAAGGCAGGCTCAGAGTGACCGAAGGGCTCAAGGTGAAGTAGATAGGGCCAGCTCAGGTCCGTTGGCTTGGGACAGGAAGTTGATGTCCTCGTAATGGCAAGCTTCAGTTGCTCCCTCAGCCAAATCATTCTTAGTACCATCGAGGAGCTTCCCCAAGGTATAGGAAAGGGGAAAAAAAACTACTTCCAAACAACAATTCTGGTTCAATGTTTTCAAATTTTTACTAGGCTAAAATTTCCTTCGCTACAGACCCAGTTGTGACTAAAAGTCTAGAGTAAAGCTTGGCCCCCTGGGAAGGGAGTAGGAAAATGGAAGAAACCATACTGGGTTTTCTCTAATGTCAACCCTTGTTACACTAATTAGTATCAGTAAGTATAACCTGATAGAGTTGTCAAACATGGACGTGGAGAACGGACGTACAGCTACCAGGAGGGAAAGGGGGTGTGGGATGAATTGAGAGAATGAGATTGACATATATACACTACTATGTATAAAATAGATAACTAATGAGAACCTACTGTATAGCACAGGGAATGCTACTCAATGCTCTGTAGTAACTTAAATAGAAACGAAATCCAAAAAAGAGGAGATATATGTATATGTATGGCTGATTCACTTTGCTGTACAGCAGAAACTAACACAACATTGTAAAACAACTATACCCCAATAAAAATTAATTTTTAAAACAACAGCTGATAGAGTTGTCAAGTAAAGATAAGACAAAATAGATACACTTCACAAAAATGTTTTAATTTCTTTTTTAATTATTGAGAATAAATTGATACATAATACTGTGCCAGTTTAAGGTGTACAACCTGCTGATCTGATAAACTTATATATTGCATTACCCCCATGGTGTTAGCTAACACCTCCACCACATCACATAATTATCATTCCTTTTCTCTGGTGAGAACACTTATGATCTGGTCTCCTAGCAACTATCAAGTATATAATATAGTATCATTAACTACAATCACAATACTGTGTATTAGATCCCCATAACTTATTCATCATCCAACTGCAAGTTCATTCATACACTCTGACCAACATCTCCCCAGTTCCCCGCCTGACTCAAGCTCCTGGTAACCAGCACTCTGCTCTCTGTTCCTATGAGTTCAGCATTTTTAGATTCCACATACAAGTGAGATCATACAGTATTTGTATTTCTGTCTGACTTATCTCACTTACCATAATGTCCTCAAGGTCCATCCATGTTGTCACAAGTGGCTGGATTTCCTTCTTTCTCATAGCTGAAAAATATTCTTTTGTGTGTGTATATATGTTATATATATATAAATTCTTTGTCCATTCATTCACTGATGGGCTCAAGTTGTTTCCATATCTTGGTAATTGAATTGAATAATGTGGAATAAACATGGGAGTGCAGATATCTTTTTGATATCCTGTTTTCATTTCATTTAGATCTATACCCAGAAGTGGGATTGCTGGATCATACGGTTAGTTATATTTTTAATTTCTTGAGGAAACTTCATACTGTTTTCTATAGTGGCAGAACCAATTTACATTCCCACCAACAGTGCACGAGGATTTCCTTTTCTCCTTATCCTCAACACTTGTTATCACTTGTCTTTTCGATGAAAGCCATTCTGACAGGTGTGAGGGATATATATCATTGTGGTTTTGATTTGCATTTCCCTGATGATTAGCGATGTTGAGCATCTTTTCATGTATCTGTTGGCTATTTGTATGTCTTCTTTGGAAAACGGTCTCAGTTCCTCTGCCAATTCTCTAATCAGATTGTTTGGGGTTTTTTGTTATTGAGTTATATAAGTTATTTTTTATTGACCTATAATTGACTTACAATATTATTATTAGTTTCAGATAGACAACATAGTGATTCAATATTTTTATAAATTACCCACCATACAAAGTTATTGTAATATTACTGAACTATATTTCCTGTGCTGTACATCTATGGGACGTTTCTTTTATAACTGGTAGTCTATACCTCTTAATCCTCTTCACCTATTTCATCCATACCTCCACCCCTCCCTTTCCTCTGGCAACCACTAGTTTGTTCTCTGTATCTGTGAGTCTGTGTCTGCTTTGTTATATTTGTTTGGTTTTTTACATTCACATATAAGTGAAAATATTCAGTATTTGTCTTTCTCTCTTCAACTTATTTCACTTAGCATAATATTCTTCAGGCCTATCTGTGTTGTTGCAAATGGCAAGAGTTCATTCTTTCTGTACAGCTGAGTAATGTCTCATTATAGGTACGCATCATCACATCTTCTTTATCCATTTATCTGTCAGTGAACACTCAGATTGCTTCCATATCTTGGCTATTGTAAATAATTCTGCTATGAACATTGAAGCGCGTATACTTTTTCGAACTAGTGTTTTCATTTTGTTCAAATACACCTAGGAACGGAATTGCTGGATCATATGGTAGTTCTAGTTTTAGTTTTTTGAGGAGCCTCCATACTGTTTTCCATGCTGGCTGCACCAGTTTACATTCTCACCAACAGTGCACGAGTGTTCCCTTTTCTCTACAGCCTCACTAACACTCGTTATATCTTGTCTATTTGATGATAGCCATTCTGTCAGGTGTGAGGTGATATCTAATTGTGGTTTTGATTTGCATTTCTCTGATGATTAGGGATGTTGAGCATCTTTTCCTGTGTGTGTTGGCCATTTGTATGTCTTTAATGGAAAAATGCCTGTTGAGTTTCCCTGCCCATTTTTTAATTGAATTTTTTTTTATATTGAGTCATATCATGTCATCTGCAAATAGTGATAGTTTTACTTCTTCCCTTCCAAAGTGGCTTCCTTTTATGTTTTTTCTTGTCTGATTGCTGTGGCTGAGATTTCCAGTACTATGTTTTTTTTGTTTTTTTTTGTTTTTTTTTTTTTATTTATGGCTGTGTTGGGTCTTCGTTTCTGTGCGAGGGCTTTCTCCAGTTGCGGCAAGTGGGGGCCACTCTTCATCATGGTGCACGGGCCTCTCACCATCGTGGCCTCTCCCGCTGCGGAGCACAGACTCCAGATGCGCAGACTCAGCAACTGTGGCTCACGGGCCCAGTTGCTCCGCGGCATGTGGGATCCTCCCAGACCAGGGCTCAAACCCATGTCCTCTGCACTGGCAGGCAGACTCTCAACCACTGCGCCACCAGGGAAGCCCCTCCAGTACTATGTTGAATAAAAGTGATGAGAGTGAGCATCCTTGTTTTGGACCTGGTCTTAGAGGAAAAGGTTTCAGCTTAATCATCATTGAGTATAATGTTAGCTGTGAGTTTGTCATAAATGACCTTTATTCTGCTGAGGTATGTTCCCTTTTTACCAATTTTGTTGAGACTTTTTATCATGAATGTATGTTTAATTTTGTCAAAAGTTTTTTCTGCATCTACTGAGATGATTACATGATTTTTATCCTTTGTTTTATTAATGTGGTGTATCACATTGATTGATTTTCAGATATTGAACCATCCTTGCATATCTGTAATAAACCCACTTGATTATGATGTATGAGCCTTTTGTTTGGAATTTTTGAATTTTATTTTATTTATTTTTCATACAGCAGGTTCTTATTAGTTATCTATTTTATACATATTAGTGTATATATGTCAATCCCAATCTCCCAATTCACTGAGACTTTTAATGTAATGTTAAATTCTGTATGCTAGTGTTTTTTGAGTACTTTTGCATCTATGTTCATTGGGGATATGGGCCTGTAATTTTCTTTTTTGTGATATCTTTGTCTGGTTTTGGTATCAGAAAAATGCTGCCTCATAGAATGAATTTGGAAGTGTTCCTTCCTCTTCAATTTTTTAGAATAGTTTGAGAAGGATAGGTATTAACTTTTCTTTAAATGTTTGGTAAAATTACCTTGTGATGTTGTCTGGTCCTGGTTCTTTGTTTGTTGGAAGTTTTTTCATTACTGATTCAATTTCATTACTAGCAATCTTTACATATTTTGGATATTAACCCCTTATCAGATATATGTTTTGAAAATATTTTCTCCCCTTCCATAGATTGCCTTTTCATTTTGTTGAAGTTCCTTTTGCTTTTCAAAAGCTTTTTAGTTCCCAATACCCACTGGTTAATTTTTGCTTTTATTTCTTCTGCTCTTGGTGTCATATTCAAAAAACTCATTGCCAAGACTGATGTCAAGGAGACTTTCCCTGTGTTTTCTTCTAGGAGCTCTATGATTTCAGGTCTTATGTTTATATATTTAATCCATTTTTGTGAGTAGTGTAAGATAAGAATTCAATTTCATTATTTTGCATTTAATTTCGTTTAAAAAGAATAATAGCGGGATTTACCATTTATCATGTATATAGACAACACTGAAGAGAGAAACCAAGGCTTGCAAGACTAGTTAATTGATTGATTGTTTAACTGGTTTATTGCTATGAATATTTCTCAATCAGCAAGATTGAGTCTGTTCCTAAACTTTTGTCCTAAAGCTGACTCCATTATTATGTGAATCCAAGAAAAAAAACACACTTTAATATTGTTCCCTAATCATTAGATCTATCTTTAAAATAAGCATAGCTTACCTGCTACTTTTGCTGTATCAGAGAGGATATAAATGTGTTTTCTTTTTTTTTTTTTTTCATGGTTTAAATAACAGAAATTTATTTTCTCACAGTGCTGAAAAATCAAAGTCCCAGATCAAGGTTCAGCAGGGTTTGGTTCCTGGTGACAACGCTATTCCTGACCTGCAGATGCCAGCCATCTCATGGCATCCTCACAAGGTCGTTCCTCTGTGCACCCATGGAGTGAGAGAAGGTGAGCTCTCTAATGTCTCATAAGAACACTAATGCAATCAGATCAGGGCCCCACCCTTATTATTTCATTTAAGCTTAATTACTTCCTTAAAGGCCCTGTCTTCAAATATAGCCTGGTGTTAGGGCTTTAACATTTGAATTTGGAGGGGGCACAAATATTCAATTCATAAGACATTCATTTTGCTATGTGTTTATAGTTAATATATATGTATGTATATACATATGTGTATATATGCATATATACATATATTTTATCAAGGAACTGTAAGCTCTTGTAACTGTGTCTGGTACATTTTTATTTTTTGAATTTTATTTTATTTATTTTTTTATACAGCAGATTCTTATTAGTCATCAATTTTATACACATCAGTGTATACACGTCAATACCAATCGCCCAATTCATCACACCAGCACCCCCTGCCCCCTGCCGCTTACCCCCTTGGTGTTCATACATTTGTTCTCTACATCTGTGTCTCAATTTCTGCCCTGCAAATCAGTTCATCTGTACCATTTTTCTAGGTTCCACATATATGTGTTAATATACGATATTTGTTTTTCTCTTTCTGACTTACTTCACTCTGTATGACAGTCTCTAAATCCATCCACCTCTCAACAAATGACACAAAATCGTTCCTTTTTATGGCTGAGTAATATTCCATTGTATATATGTACCACATCTTCTTTATCCATTCGTCTGTCAATGGGCATTTAGGTTGCTTCCATGACCTACCTATTGTAAACAGTGCTGCAATGAACATTGGAGTGCCTGTGTCTTTTTGCATTATGGCTCTATGGGTATATGCCCAGTAGTGAGATTGCTGGATCATATGGTAATTCTATTTTTAGTTTTTGGAGGTTTTTTTGATAAATTTATTTATTTATTTATTTTTGGCTGTGTTGTGTCTTTGTTTCTGTGCAAGGGCTTTCTCTAGTTGCAGCGAGCGGGGGACACTCTTCATCACAGGGCGCAGGCTTCTCACTATCGCAGCCTCTCTTGTTGCGGAGCACAGGCTCCAGATGCACAGGCCCACTAGTTGTGGCTCACAGGCCCAGTTGCTCCGCAGCATGTGGGATCTTCCCAGACCAGGGCTCGAACCAGTGTCCCCCGCATTGGCAGGCAGATTCTCAACCACTGTGCTACCAGGGAAGCTCTATTTTTAGTTTTTTAAGGAACCTCCATACTGTTCTCCACAGTGGCTGTATCAATTTACATTCCCACCAACAGTGCAAGAGGGTTCCCTTTTCTCCACACCCTCTCCAGCATTTGTTGTTTGAACATTTTCTGTTGATGCCCATTCTAACTGGTGTGAGGTGATACCTCATTGTACTTTTGATTTGTATTTCTCTAATAATTAGTGATGTTGAGCACCTTTTCATGTGCTTCTTGGCCATCTGTATGTCATCTTTGGAGAAATATCTATTTAGGTCTTCTGCCCATTTTTGGATAGGGTTCTTTGTTTTCTTAATATTGAGCTGCATGAGCTGTTTATATATTTTGGAGGTTAATCCTTTGTCTGTTGATTCGTTTGCAAATATTTTCTCCCATTCTGAGGATTGTCTTTTCATCTTGTTTATGGTTTGCTTTGCCGTGCAAAAACTTTGAAGTTTCATTAGGTCCCATTTGTTTATTTTTGTTTTTATTTCCATTTCTCTAGGAGGTGGATCAAAAAAGATCTTGCTGTAATTTATGTCAAAGAGTGTTCTTCCTAGGTTTTCCTCTAAGAGTTTTATAGTGTACGGCCTTACATTTAGGTCTCTAATTCATTTTGAGTTTATTTTTGTGTATGGTGTTAGGGAGTGTTCTAATTTCATTCTTCTACATGTAGCTGTCCAGTTTTCCCAGCACCACTTATTGAAGAGACTGTCTTTCCTCCATTGTATATCCTTGTCTCCTTTGTCATAGATTAGTTGACATAGGTGTGTGGGTTTATCTCTGGGCTTTCTATCTTATTCCATTGATCTATGTTTCTGTTTTTGTGCCAGTACCATATTGTCTTGATTACTGTAGCTTTGTAGTATAGTCTGAAGTCAGGGCGTCCGATTCCTCCAGCTCCATTTTCTTCCCTCAAGACGGCTTTGGCTACTCGGGGTCTTTTGTGTCTCCATACAAATTTGAAGATATTTTGTTCCAGTTCTGTGAAAAATGCCATTGGTAATTTGATAGGGATTGCATTGAATCTGTAGATTGCTTTGGGTAGTATAGTCATTTTCACAATATTGATTCTTCCAATCCAAGAACATGGTATATCTCTCCATCTGTTAGTATCATCTTTAATTTCTTTCAGCAGTGTCTTATAGTTTTCTGCATACAGGTCTTTTGTCTCCCTAGATAGGTTTATTCCTAGGTATTTTCTTCTTTTTGTTGCAATGGTAAATGGGAGTGTTTGCTTAATTTCTCTTTCAGATTTTTCATCATTAGTGTATAGGAATGCAAGAGATTTCTGTGCATTAATATTGTATCCTGCAACTTTACCAAATTCATTGATTAGCTCTAGTACTTTTCTGGTGGCATCTTTAGGATTCTCTATGTATAGTATCATGTCATCTGCAAACAGTAACAGTTTTACTTCTTCTTTTCCAATTCGTACTCATTTTATTTCTTTTTCTTCTCTGATTGCCATGGCTAGGACTTCCAAAACTATGTTGAATAATAGTGGTGAGAGTGGACATCCATGTCTTCTTCATGATCTTAGAGGAAATGGTTTCAGTTTTTCACCATTTGAATGATGTTTGCTGTGGGTTTGTCATATATGGCCTTTATTATGTTGAGGTAGGTTCCCTCTCTGCCCACTTTCTGGAGAATTTTTATCATAAACAGGTGTTGAATTTTGTCAAAAGCTTTTTCTGCAGCTATTGAGATGATCATATGGTGTTTATTCTTCAATTTTTTAATATGGTGTATCAAATTGATTGATTTGAATATACTGGAGAATCCTTGCATCCCTGGGATAAATCCCACTTGATCATGGTGTATGATCCTTTTAATGTGTTGTTGAATTCTGTTTGCTAGTATTTTGTTGAGGATTATTGCATCTATATTCATCAGTGATATTGGTCTGTAATTTCCTTTTTTTGTAGTATCTTTGTCTGGTTTTGGTATCAGGGTGATGGTGGCCTCATAGAATGAGATTGGGAGTATTCCTTCCTCTGCAATTTTTTGGAAGAGTTTGAGAAGGATGGGTGTTAGCTCTTCTCTAAATGTTTGATAGAATTAACCTGTGAAGTCATCTGGTCCTGGACTTTTGTTTGTTGGAAGATTTTTAATCACATTGTCAATTTCAGTGCTTGTGATTGGTCTGTTCATATTTTCTATTTCTTCCTGGTTCAGTCTTGGAATGTAATACCTTTCTAAGAATTTGTCCATTTCTTCCAGGTTGTCCATTTTATTGGCATACAGTTGCTTGTAGTAGTCTCTTAGGATGCTTTGTAATTCTGCAGTGTCTGTTTTAACTTCTCCTTTTTCATTTCTAATTTTATTGATTTGAGACCTCTCCCTCTTTTTCTTGATGAGTCTGGCTAAAGGTTTATGAATTTTCTTTATCTTCTCAAAAAACCAGCTTTTAGTTTTATTGATCTTTGCTATTTTCTTTGTTTTCTTTGTTTCTATTTCATTTATTTCTGCTCTGATCTTTATGATTTCTTTCCTTCTGCTAACCTTGGCTTTTGTTTGTTCTTCTTTCTCTAGTTCCTTTAGGTGTAAGGTTATATTGTTTATTTGAGATTTTTCTTGTTGTTTGATGTAAGCTGGTTTAGCTATAAACTTCCCTATTAGAACTACTTTTGCTGCATCCCATAGGTTTTGGATCGTCGTGTTTTCGTTGTCATTTGTCTCTAGGTATTTTTTGTTTTTCTCTTTGATTTCTTCAGTGATCTCTTGGTTACTTACTAACGTATTGTTTAGCTTCCATGTTTTTGTGTTTTTTACGTTTTCTTCCCTGTAATTCATTTGTAATCTCAAAGTGTTGTGGTCAGAAAAGGTTCTTGATATGATTTCAATTTTCTTAAATTTACTGAGACTTGATTTGTGACCCAGGATGTGATCTATCCTGGAGAATGTTCCATGCGCACTTGAGAAGAAAGTGTAATCTGCTGTTTTTGGATGGAATGTCCTATAAATAACAATTAAATCTATCTGGTCTATTGTGTCATTTAAAGCTTCTGTTTCCTTATTTATTTTCATTTTGGATGATCTGTCCATTGGTGTAAGTGAGGTGTTGAAGTCCCCCTCTATTATTGTGTTACTGTCTATTTCCTGTTTTACAGCTGTTAGCAGTTGCCTTATATATTGAGGTGTTCCTATGTTGGGTGCATATATATTTATAATTGTTATAACTTCTTCTTGGATTGATCCCTTAATCATTAGGTAGTGTCCTTCCTTGTCTCTTGTAACATTCTTTATTTTAAAGTCTATTTTATCTGATATGAGTATAGCTACTCCAGCTTTCTTTTGATTTCCATTTGCATGGAATATCTTTTTCCATCCCCTCACTTTCAGTCTGTATGTGTCCCTAGGTCTGAAGTGGGTCTCTTGTAGCAGCATATATATGGGTCTTGTTTTTGTATCCATTCAGCAAACCTGTGTCTTTTGGTTGGAGCATTTAATCCATTCACATTTAAGGTAATTATCGATATGTATGTTCCTATTACAATTTTCTCAATTTTGGGGGGTTTGTTTTGGTAGGTCCTTTTCTTCTCTTGTATTTCCCAGTTTGAGAAGTTCCTTTAGCATTTGTTGTAGAGCTGGTTTTGTGGTGTTGAATTCTCTTCGCTTTTGCTTGTTTGTAAAGCTGTTGATTTCTCCATCAAATCTCAATGAGATCCTTGCCAGGTAGAGTAATCTTGGTTGTAGGTTCTTCCCTTTCATCACTTTAAGTATATCATGCCACTCCCTTCTGGCTTGCAGAGTTTCTGCTGAGAAATCAGCTGTTAACTTTATGGGAGTTCCCTTGTATGTTATTTGTCGTTTTTCCCTCACTGCTTTCAATAATTTTTCTTTGTCTTTAATTTTTGCCACTTTGATTACTATGTGTCTCGGCGTGTTTCTCCTTGGGTTTATTCTGTATGGGACTCTCTGCACTTCCTGGACTTGGGTGGCTATTTCCTTTCCCATGTTAGGGAAGTTTTCGACTATAATCTCTTCAAATATTTTCTCTGGTCCTTTCTCTCTCTCTTCTCCTTCTGGGACCCCTATAATGTGAATGTTGTTGCGTTTAATGTTGTCCCAGAGGTGTCTTAGGCTGTCTTCATTTCTTTTCATTCTTTTTTCTTTGTTCTGTTCTGCAGCAGTGAATTCCACCATTCTGTCTTCCAGATCGCTTATCCATTCTTCTGCCTCAGTTATCCTGCTATTGATTCCTTCTAGTGTAGTTTTCATTTCAGTTATTGTATTGTTCATCTCTGTTTTTTTGTTCTTTAATTCTTCTAGGTCTTTGTTAAACATTTCTTGCATCTTCTCGATCTTTGTCTCCATTCTTTTTCCGAGGTCCTGGATCATCTTCATTATCATTCTTCTAAATTCTTTTTAAGGAAGTTTGCCTATCTCCACTTCATTTAGTTGTTTTTCTGGGGTTTTATCTTGTTCCTTCATCTGGTACATAGCCCTCTGCCTTTTCATCTTGTCTGTCTTTCTGTGAATGTGGTTTTTGTTCCACAGGCTGCAGGATTGTAGTTCTTCTTGCTTCTGCTGTCTGCCCTCTGGTGGATGAGGCTATCTAAGAGGCCTGTGCAAGTTTTCTGATGGGAGGGACTGGTGGTGGGTAGAGCTGACTGTTGCTCTGGTGGGCAAAGCTCAGTAAAACTTTAATCCGTTTGACTGCTGATGGGTGGGGCTGGGTTCCCTCCCTGTTGGTTGTTTGGCCAGAGGCAACCCAACACTGGAGCCTACCTGGGCTCTTTGTTGCGGCTAATGGCAGAGTACTTCCCAGAACTTCTGCTGCCAGTGTCCTTGTCCCTACAGTGAGCTGCAGCCACCCCCGCCTCTGCAGGAGACCCTCCAACACTAGCAGGTAGGTCTGTTTCAGTCTCCCTTGGGGTCACTGCTCCTTCCCCTGGGTCCTGATGCACACACTATTTTGTATGTGCCCTCCGAGAGTGGAGTCTCTGTTTCCCTCAGTCCTGTCGAAGTCCTGCAATCCAATCCCACTAGCCTTCAAAGTCTGATTCTCTATGAATTCCTCCTCCCGTTGCCGGACCCCCAGGTTGGGAAGCCTGACGTGGGGCCAAGAACCTTCACTCCAGTGGGTGGACTTATGTGGTATAAGTGTTCTCCAGTCTGTGAGTCACCCACCCAGCAGTTATGGGATTTGATTTTACTGTGATTGCGCCCCTCCTACCATCTCATTGTGGCTTCCCCTTTGTCTTTGGACGTGGGGTATCTTT
Organism: Eschrichtius robustus; assembly: GCF_028021215.1. NCBI lineage: Eukaryota > Metazoa > Chordata > Mammalia > Artiodactyla > Eschrichtiidae > Eschrichtius > Eschrichtius robustus. The sequence goes on from NC_090829.1 coordinate 7,088,643, forward strand.
TTTGGTGAGGTCCAGTGTCTTCCTGTCGATGACTGTCCAGCAGCTAGTTGTGATTCTGGTGTTCTCACAAGAGGGAGTGAGAGCACGTCCTTCTACTCAGCCATCTTGGTTCTGATTTAAATGTGTTTTCTTTAGTGGAAATTTTTTTCACATATATTGAATATTCAAGTTTCCATCTAAATATAATATTTTTTCTATTATTTTACTCTAGGCATGACTTTTATAGACATTATTCCTGGTTTGTAATATCTGCTGAAGAGAAGGGCATGTTACTGACTTCTCCAAAGCTGAGGAACCAAGGTAATCACCTCCAACATTGAGAGCTCGTAATTCTATACAGAAAATCAACCTGTTCAGTTGCTAAAAGGTACATTTTACAAACTGTTTTATCTTGAAGAATTCAACTGAGAAATTTTCTGTCAAAATTTAAATATTTGATGGGAACTTTGTTGATGCTTCTTCATAGCAGATTAAAATTAAAATGGCCATGATCTGTGAAATCAAGTTGAGAGCCATTGGTTCATGAACTGGTTTGGATTCTGATTTCCTTTTCCAAGGAAAATCATGCCACTGCCCTTGGGTCTCTTCTCAGCCCATCTTCCTGATGAGGTAAAGTTTTCCCCTATTTCAAATTTCATGAGAGAATGTCAACATTATCCAAAAAGCAGCAAAACTTTGAAGCCATAGTAACTGTGAGAGACTATTTGCAGTCCAAGTGTTTGTCAGAAAGTATAACATCAAATGTACTAACACTCAGGACTTATCAAAATTTTGGTCAAGGGAATTAATATTTCTAGAAAATTACCTGAAGAAAAAGTAGCCCATCCATTCCTCTAACATTCAAAACAACTTATCCTCAGACTGAACCTTACCACTACAGATGTATATATATAGGGCACCTTCTTCTCTGCACCCTCTTTCCCAAGGAAAAATTTTAAAATATCTTACTAAATCACACATTATTATACCACCCACACACACTGAGAAATGTTTGTATACAGATATTGTTGAGAACATCATTCATGACATACTTTATGTCATCTTAAGAGTAATCTATGGGTAAAAATTAATTTCATCAATTAGTAATAGATTGCTTCCTTTGAACAATTGGTTTGTTTAATCTTACAAATGCATGAACTGTGTGACTTGATTGCTTTCCTCTTTTTTGGTTGCCAGAAAGTTCAGAGATAAATATTGGGACCATTCATCCAGGATATTACAGTGTACATTCTGCATTTTAATTTTACACTTAGCTTAAACTTCTATTTATACCTTAATTTTTATTGTTGTTGTGTTTTCTTTGATTAGTTACTTTCAGCTTTTGTATAACATTTTGTCAATCCTTTTATTTGTGGGGGCGGGGGGAAGGATAAGATTTTTAAAATAATCGAATTCATATAACTAAGCATCTATTATTTACATCACATTTTCTTAGGCACCATGATACCTTTTCCGTAACTTATCTTCTAATACAAATACCCTACCTGAGATCTGAACATTTAATTTAAACACAGGCAAACATTCATCAGTAGCAAGAATGTTGAGAAACTCTCTAAGGATTTTCAAGATCATAAAGGACACTACACTGGGAATATTTAGAACCTTATTATTGTTTCTCTCTAAAAGAAACAAAGGCTGGTATGAGTCATGATTGTCTCAATAAGTTATGCACATTTTAATTTAATTATATATTTATAAAAATAAATCATAATTTATAAAAATAAATGAAATCAAATCTTATTCCACAATGACTGAGGGAAAGTTTGAGAGACAAACTCAAGCTTTGATAAAATGTTTGAGAAATTGAATTTGGGACTAAGAACAGGAGAAAATTACTGAGTTGTTTCCTTGATATTAACTGGGCTTTCAAGAGAACTACATTCTTCATCAGTAGCAAGTGTGCTGAGTATTTACAGCAGTTAAGACTCTTTCTGCCCTCAAGAGGCTTGGAAATCTCATTCTATTTCCTATATCTTATCACAGAAGAGGTACTATTTTATTAATTGTCCTTAAGCTTTCTTCATCTCTTCTTTTTAATGCACATCTAAATCTGAATGTTCTTTTGTATTTCTTTATATTCAATGTACTTTAGCTAACTATCCCAATAGTTTGGGATTAGTGAACCCAGTTTGCAAGGTTAACTGAGATTCTTGGCATATTTACCTGCTAAAATGGAGCAGAATCTGTTTTACTTCAAGATTCCCATTAATTTATTATTTCTTCTAACTTAAAATAAGACAATAACTTTGCAAACTACTCCTTCCTGTAACATGGTCCCTTCAGTCTGCAGCATCACTGAGGATGCCTGCTCTTGTCCCTCAATACATCTTCATCTCCATAGTAGCACTGCAGCCATTAATAATGCAAAGGGTGGCAAGGGCACCTCTGCCATGCTTGTCACAGGGACAAAGCTAATCATGAAATCCATTACCTCATTGTTCATGGCTATCTTCCCTAGTAGTGACTGATGGAGGTCATTCTCATCAACAAACTCATGATGCCAGGAATTCAAGAGCCTCCTTCAGTAAGACACTAGGAGCAAGAGCAACCTCACAGTTGGTTTTGTCTTTGGTGTCATGTGAAAAACTCATTCCTAGAGCACTACTAGACAGCCACAGCTATTTGGGAGCAAATTCCTCCTCTTCAACTTCTCTGAAACATTCAGCCTCTATAACCTCATTAGTCCCTCTCCACCAACGCAGCTCCTTATTTCTGTTGAAACTCAATGAATAATGAGTACCAGAGTTTGCTAGACAGGAAGTTTCAACTGAAGCACCAAGATACCATAGGTATCAGATACGAAAGTGGGCTGTCAAAGAAAACAAATGTTTTTCAAAAGAGGTAGCATAGAATCAATCTGATGACTGACCCTCAATGAATACTTTAAAAGACTGAGCAACTTAGAGATTATGGAGAGAGAGTATGTAAAGAAATTTCTTTGGGGAGAACTGTTCCCTTACTGCAACTCTCAGCCCCCACTTTATTCTCCCATCACCAAGGGGTCAAGGGTAAAATAAGCTCCTCTCTTCAGCTCCAGCCGAGACAGAGGCTTCACTTTGTTCATATTAGCCAAAAACAGAAAACAGTCTACATGCCCATCAATAGGAGATAAACTGTGCTGTAGTCATAAAAGAGAACACTACTCATCAATAAAAAGGAACTAATGACACATATAACAACATAAGTGAGTCTCAGAAACATTATGTTAAGTAGGAGAATCCATACACAGGAATACATACTGGAGGACTTCATTTATCTCAGGTTCTAGAATACCAAATCTGGTCTGTAGTGTATAAAGAAAACAAAAAAGTGGTTGCTTCTTGTGGGCAAGTGGTGTGGAGATTAACATGGAGGAGATATGAAAGAACTTTCTGGGATGATGTTTATATCTTGATAGGACTTTGGATTATACAGGTGTGAATTTCTCAAAACTCAAATAAGTACATTTGATGTGTACATTTCTTTGTATGTAAATTGTACACCTAAAAAATATAAACATACATTAGTTAATGATACACATGCTGAGATGTTCACAAGGACAGATGTCTGCAAATTGTCTGCAAATTATTTATTTTTAAAATGTATCAAAAATAAGATGAATTTGTGGATGAATAAAGAGATGAATAAATGGATATATATGTAATAAAATGATCAGAGCACAATGTAATGGTAGGTGGTAGGTATACGGATATTCACTGTATAGAAATCTTTTCAACTTAACAGCATATTTGAAAATTGTCATGATAAACTAGTGAGGAAAAAATAAGATAGTGGCTTCAATGGGACCCCTTGTAGAACTTGATATCAATCTCCTGAAATCATACAAGCAAAATAGACTGTCTATCTCTGGTCTGCAAAATCAGAGGGCAAGTGTAACAGGCTGGCCAGATGCTTTGGCAGTGGAGAAAATGTTGCTACTGTGTTCAGTTTGCCCATCCAGTTTGCAAGGACAAAGGATGTGTGAGTGTGTTTCCTGTGGACCAGATGTGGGTTCAACAGGAAAGAGACCAGCTTGGAGGCACTGTGACTCCTGCCCAAGAGGACCATATGGGGGGCGGGGGAGCAAAGGCTAGAGGAACAGAAAGCATTATCCCCAAGGTGAGGTGGAGGTTATAGTCACAAGGACCCAGCAAGAGAGCCTCTGAAAAACTCACACAAGTATTAGTGACTGAAAGTATCCACCTGCCAGTCCCAGAGAACACAGTCGTCTTATACTATTACTTGTCAAGGAAGAACATCTTCCATCCTTCCCCTGATTTCTGATCCACTGCAGCCCTACAATGGTCAGTAAGAGCAGCTTGCTCAGGGGAGGTGGTGAGCAAGCAATAAGCCATCACACCTTTTTCCCCTGAAGGCATAAGCCAACATCATCATGCCACCCACACCTGAGAAAGCTGGCAGAAGTGCTAGGGAGGGAGAGGAGAGAAGAACTATCTTAGAATAAAGTCAGAAGTTTATGTTATATGATGCTGGACAGTCTAACTTCTTAATCGAAATGCTGTCTTTCAATTTAAAGAGACTCTAGGACTATCAGTTGTCCAAGAGTGACCAGAAAAGCTCTGGTTCGTGGTGGCAGGGGAAAAAAATCCCACACTAAAAATGTTTAAATGGACAGTAGATGTGGTGGATGCTTTTCATGTCCCAGGTCCCCTTCTGAATGTCACTGAACCCACACTGCCATGAGTGTTGGGTACTCATGGCTCACAGCAGCCTCTTCCCAGAGAGAATTGCCTGCAGCAGAACGGAAGCCACCTCACCCAGACTATATCACTGGCCACCGTCACCCTCAAATAGACAGTGGCCAGGAGCCACTCAGGAGTACCAAAGGTGGAATTTCAAGGGAGAAGGGGACTCAGCTCTGTCATGCAGTTTGTGCAGCAAAGATTCCCTTGGGACAAGGCTGCAGCTAAACTTCAGTCAAGAGAGCATCCTTACTTAGTTTTCTTTCCCTGTCCTAACTTGCATCCTTCATTCTCCTCCTGAAGATATCCTTTCAAGAAGTCACTTGTACAGGAACCCCCCAACCTGGCTCTGCTTCTAGAGACCCCTACCTAAGACAGAGGGGGACACAAATAAAAGTGGATTTTTATTACATTGTACCCATTCTAGAACGTGAATGCAAAGATAAATCTCACGAATGCTTCACACGAAATTAAAGACAAACTCTCATCTGTTGGCTGATCTTGGAAGGTCTCAGTGCTCTGTTGGTTATTGCCTCCCCAGCTCTCCCCCATCCATCAGATAACTGCACACTAGCTTCTCCCAGCGTCCAGGAAAGAACCACTTTCTTCATTGTCTCTACATACCCATTTGCCCTTAGACAATTCTGCATTTAAAAATAATGCAAGTTTTCATTTTTCTCTTCTTAGAAAGTTCAATTGTAAAACATTAACATGTTCATCTTTGGGGGGTGAAAAATCCCTACATCCTTCATATACAGAAGTCTTAGGTAGATATTATGCTGAAGGTTAAATGTGGGTTCCAGACTTCTTTGATGTAAAAATATGAGCCCCAGCTGGTGGACAAACTCTGGTCATGGCAGGCACTGTAGTGGAGCCAGTACAGACATACGGGTAAAGTGCTGCTTCCAAAACTTTTCTCAGATAAACAGAAAAAATCTTTCATCACATTAAATAAAACTGAGAAACAATATTGTGGGGAATGCAACCACTTAGGAATCATGCCTTTGGAAAATGTGACACTTGATGTGTGCACTGACCATCAAAACAGAAGACCAGTTCCATGGATACTACAAAGCAGAGTTAAAGTATGGTTTAATTTTAGTTAACTCGGATGATTTTTTAAAATTTTTTATTGGAGTATAGTTGATTTACAATGTTGTATTAGTTTCAGGTGTACTGAAACTGAATAAGTGAATCAGTTATACATATACATATATACACTCTTTTTCTTTTTTTTTTTAGATTCTTTTCCCATATAGGTTATTACAGAGTATTGAGTAGAGTTCCCTGTTCTATACAGCAGGTTCTTACTAGTTATCTATTTTATTTATAGTAGTGTGTATATGTCAATCACAATCTCCCAGTTTATCCCTCCCCACCTCCCCTTATCCCCTGGTAACCATACTTTCAATGATTAAAGTTAAAAGCCAAATGCTATAAAAGCAACCATACTGTAAATGTTGTATTCCCTGGAATGGGGTTGAAATTCTAGAAACCGTAGTCACAACTTTCTGGTGACAAATTGGCCTTGGAAATTGTCAGGTTGGACTCAACACATAAAGGGACCCAATGGTTGGGAAGAAATACAAGGAGCAGCTGGTGAGTGGGGAGAACAGTGAGATAACGAGCAATAGTCACACAGGGCTAGGGGCTGTGCAAAAGGAGGTGGGAAATCAGTACTCAGCTATCAAGAGAGGGCATGTACCCAGGACTCATCCTCTGTTCTCACTGCAAACCTTGACTATGTTACACATCATCTGAAGACTAGAGTGAATCCTAATTTCAACCCAGAAGTGTCAGATATTTATAGTATTTTCTAGGATCATCTTTAACATATTCCCAGTTAGGAATTCAAGGACCAAGTTTCCGTATATGATTTAAGTAATTGATTCAAGTACCTTCCAGAGTTTCTGAGCCCCAATTTCTGTGTCTGTAGGGAAATTTTATTTTGCAGTTTACCATGTTGGTTTTTGTTCCTTTTTTTCAAAGTATGATCCATGAATCTTCGGTATCTGAATCCACTGGGGAGCTTATTAAAAATGCACATTCCAGGCTCACCCAAGATCTAAAGCTTCAGAGTTTTGAACCTGGGTATCTGCATTCATAACAAGGTCTCCAGGTACATCTGAGGCCCACTAAATTTATGAACTATTGCAATGAAAAAGAATGAAAGACTATGACTTCCCTGGTGGTGCAGTGGTTAAGACTCCGCCTGGCAATGCAGGGGACACGGGTTCGAGCCCTGGTCCGGGAAGATCCCACATGCTGTGGAGCAGCTAAACTCATGCACCACAACTACTGATCCTGCGCTCTAGAGCCCATGAGCCACAATTACTGAAGCCCGTGTACCTACAGCCCATGCTCTGCAACAAGAGAAGCCACATCAGTGAGAAGCCCGCACACTGCAACGAAGAGTAGCCCCCATTTGCAGCAACTAGAGAAAGCCTGTGAGCAGCAACGAAGACCCAATGCAGCCATAAATTAATTAAGCAATTACTTAAAAACAAAAGAATGAAAGACTAAGGCTTCCCCTATATTTGACCCCCAAAGTCAAGAAGGCAAGAGTAGGGACCCTAATCTCCCCAGCCTACCTGCTGTTTTGAGCTCCCAGGGATGCTCTCAAGATATCCAGTTTTTCTGTAGCGGTCCACCAAGAGTTGAACAGATTACTGTCCCTCTAGATGCCAACTCATAATAAAGATTCTTTTATGTTCTCTGGAAGCAGCTAAAGTTTTGCACACTTTCTATGGAGGAAAACTTGTCTTCAGAACATTGCTAAAAATCTTCCAATTAGAATTTCACTTAGAAATATTATTTCATGCTACCCCACTTCTGGGAAGTCTTTCACCTCTCTTCCATTGTCCTCTGCATCAAGGCCTGGATAAACAAAGTCCTAATTGCATAATTCTATACCGAGAATCTATTAAGCACTTACCATGTGCCTAAAATGATGCTAAGTACTACAAACACAAAAATGAGGAGAAAGAGCCCAAGCTGTCTGGGATCACAGTCTAACAGGAAGAAAAGGCAAGTACACTGATGATGACAGCACAGTGTGATCACTGGTGATAGATTGCTCAGGGATCCCAGAAAAATGGCATCTAAACCAACCCGCACTTTCAAGGAAAGTTTCCTGGAAAAGGCCCTGCCTGTGAATAGAAGCATGAAAAAGAATTTACCTCTTAGACATGTAAGAGGGCAGATGGCCAGAGGACTTACCCACATATTCACCCCATATGAAGAAGGACATTTATGCAAATCCTATTCAGGAGTAACATGGAGCTCTCCAAGGTAGCATTCCAAAAAGCCTCAGAAAAGCTCTGGTGTTCCAACGACTGTGCTGCATAACAAATCACCCCGAACACAGTGGCTTAAACACCAATAATAACTTTTCCCACTCATGCTTTCTGTGGGCAAGGCAGGGTTGTCTTCTCCACAATGTCTGTCTGAGGTCTCGGTCAGAAGAGGTAAAGGCTGGGGCTGGAGTCATTTGGAGGCTCATTCATGCACATGTGGCCATGACTGCTAGTTGTCAGCTGGGGACATCGCCTCCTCTCCACGCCGGCCTCTCTGTGTAGTCACTCTGCATGGGTTAGTTGGGCTTCCCCACAGTATGGCTGGATTCCAAGGGTAAGCATCCCAAGGAGAGAGCCAGGCACATGCTCTGTTATTTTTATGACCTAGCTTTGGAAGTCACATAACATCGCTTCTGACACTCACTATTTGTCAGAGCAGTCTCAAGCTCCCCACCAGATTCAAGGGGAAGAAACAGTCTCCTTTTTGGGGGAACAGAGTGTTAGTTACATTATAAGAATAACATGTGGCATGAGATATATCTTTGTACATGTATTTGTACATGTATTATACATATTTTATATCAATTATATATGTACATATATACGTACACATATAATATATATATATATATATGCACAGCCATCTTTGGAAAATACAATATGCCACATCTAGACTATTAATATAAAGAGAATATTTGAATATCCAGCTTGAGTATGCCATTCAACATATAAAAATAATAGAAGAGAAAATAGCAAATAAATTTAGGTGTACATATTGTGTACATGTCACTCACAACTCCCACTGCTATATTTAAAATAGATAACCAACAAGGACCTACTGTACAGCACAGGGAACTCTGCTCAATATTCTGTAATAACCTACATGGGAAAAGAATCTGATAAAGAATATAAATATAAATATATATATATATGTAACTGAATCACTTTGCTGTACACCTGAAACTAACACAACATTGTTAATCAACTATACTCCAATATAAAATAAAACAATTTTTTTAAACCATATTGTATATGAGACTCATGGCTAAGTCAACTTTCTATCTTGTCTCTTTGTCTTCAAACACACATGTCATATCTACATATAAAAATACAATCTTTCCTGAATCCATCATATAATATCTTTCAGAAATTTGAGCTTTTAAAAACTCTGAAGAAAATGTGTCCAGCATGTTTTAAACTTGTTGCAGTAAAACAAAGCAACAAGAACCCCAGGTCCAATTTTATAGATCTATGGCCAGGAAAATGTTGTCATCTCAAGGTCTAGATCACAAACTTCCAGTCCCTGGTCTGAGAAACATGTTGACAAATTGTCCCCTTCTACACTCCATGGAGTCATTAATTGAACTTACCTGAACTTTATCATAAAAGGTTCTTGGGTAGTTTTGTAATAGGTGGCCAAAAGTCATAATCACACAAGTAGCCACGGTTTTCACTCTGAACTGGACAGGGGAGAATTCATAAGTGGCCAGCCTGGACTCTTTACACCCAAACAGAAACTTCTAAGCAAAGAGCATCACAGGTTTAGCTGCCACTGCACCGTTCTCCTCCATTCTCCCTCAAGGCTTAAATTTAATGCCTACCTGACAGTCTGCAATGCTGCTACATTGACACATGCTTTGTACCTGCCCGGGTGGGGGAGGGAAGACAGGAACCACTGAGCTCACCCTTTCAAGTTGCCGGTTTCCTATCGCACCTGAGTCATCCCTGACGTGGCCTGTGAAGTATGACCCAGCAATGGGTGGTCATGGGCTGTGCATTAAACTTCAGCTCCGATCCTAAACTGCATGTTAGGGAATTTAAAGCCAGAAGTTTCTAAGCAAAAGGGCATGAAAGCATCACATTGACAATATTAAGAAACAACTACATGGCCCATTGAAGTTTGCAACCAGTTGAGGATTAAGAGGGGGAAATTTTCCTCCAAAGACCAATCTCTTTAAATCTTTGAAACTTCCCAGGGTAGCTGAGACAGTAACCCTTGCTCTCAATAGTTATAATACAACGGGAACGTCAGGACTTCCCTGGCGGTCCAGTGGTTAAGACTTCACCTTACAGTGCAGGGGGTGTGGGTTCGATCCCCGGTCAGGGAGCTAAGATCCCACATGCCTTGCAGCCAAAAAACAAAACATAAAACAGAAGCAATATTGTAACAAATTCAATAAAGACTTTAAAAATTGTCCACATCAAAAACAAAAAAAAACTTAAAAAAAAAGCAAACAAGAATGTCATTTAGACATAAAGCTAATGTATTTTGGTAGTTCTATGGTTGGTGTTTTTTAAGAAGAATAACTGTTTGGAGCATTAGCACATTAGAAACTAAACCCCAAAGTGACAGACCTAGGCATAAAGAAAGGTTTTTAAGGAAAATTGTAGCTTTTATCGAGGTCAAATGGCACAAACATCTATTGCTCTCAGCTCTAGTGAATATTTTAGGCTTAAACATTAAAAGGATTGTAGGGCTTCCCTGGTGGCACAGTGGTTGAGACTCTGCCTGCCGATGCAGGGGACACGGGTTCGAGCCCTGGTCTGGGAAGATCCCACATGCCGCGGAGCAACTAGGCCCGTGAGCCACAACGACTGAGCCTGCGCGTCTGGAGCCTGTGCTCCGCAACAAGAGAGGCCGCGATAGTGAGAGGCCCGCGCACCGCGATGAAGAGTGGCCCCCGCTCGCCGCAACTAGAGAAAGCCCTCGCACAGAAACGAAGACCCAACACAGCCAAAAATAAATAAATAAAAATAAATTAATTAAAAAAACAAAAATAGCTATATGTTCCAGTGAACCAACATTCTATCTTTAAAAAAAAAAAAAAACGATTGTAAATAGATATATATTGGCCCAAGAAACTAGTCATAATATATCATTTATAAAACTCTTCAGCCTTTACGTGTACTGATTGGAAGCCAGCCCTGAAGTCATCTTGCTGATGGTTAAAAAAGACTACTTTATGATAGAATGAACACTCTTCATGTGAAATGGGTTTACCAGCCTGTGAGCTGGAGAACAGGTGTTTTCTAGAGTTCCACTGCCAAAACCCAGTCCATTCGGTGAGATCCAGTAAAAACAAACTCTGCTAGTCTGTATCTAGCCTCAGCTTAGATGATCCAGGTAAATGCTCAAACATTTAAGGTTTTATTCTTCTCCCCTTGTGGCTCTCCAAGACAGCATCTGGATGTATTAAAAGTATGGCTTGGATGACCTTGCAAGCAGTGTGAGTGGAGGAAGATGAAGTCCTCAAATATTCAGTTGTTCTCTGAAGACTCTGTGTTGTCAAGGGTTGGTCTCTGCCCTTCCCTGCACTGCTGTACTGAGCCCTTGTGAAACTGGCCTCTGGATGGGGGAAGAAGTAACATGCATCCACCCCTGGATGGAGTCCACAGTTCCAAACATTTACCTCTGGTCCTGCAGCTGATTCCTTCAGAAGACCATTCGAACTCTTGGATCTTTTGCATCCCCTCCCAGAGCATTCAGGAATATTCTTGGCCCTCTGCTTTCAAGCAAAGAACAGAAAACTGGGAGCTCTGTCCAAGTTCATCCATTTTTCTGTCTCCTGCCATCACCTCTGTACAATTGCTCCCCAGCCTACTTCAAGTAACACAAAGCTGAAGGTTAAAGTTCTCACAGGACCTGAGAGCTTCCCCCGACTTTTCCCTGGAAAGTGCACTTCATCTTATGTCCTCAGAAATTTGCTACATCTCTGGATGTTTCTAAAGCCACTCACTCTTGCTAAAATCCAGCCTCAAAGAGTCAAGTCAAGGAATACAAAGAACACTCACTTTTTTCTTCTCACTTAGCCACCGTCTCTCTCCCCATGTTATACTAGAATGGTCAAGTCCATTACACCTGGACTTTGACATATTATAAAATTCCTTTCTAATACCATCTGGCTTTCAAAACTATTGTTTTTTTATGGAGGTTTTAAAAGAAATATCAGCATTGAAACTCAGGATTTATCTTGAAGATTTTAAAAATTTCTGAGGAGGAGGCCTCAGCATCTGTATTATTTCTTTAAAGCTTAGGAGGTGATTCCAGTGCACACCCAGGGCTGACACTCACTGAGCTCAGCCTTTCCTTCCCTGAGATAGAAGCCTCTTGGGTCTGCATGTAGAGAGCTCTATTGAAACCTACTTTAAGAGGATAATTAGACATTTAATATTTACACAACAGAATCTCCATTAGTCTCTACATTGGCATAGAAAGATACCTGGAATAATATCTACCTAATAGGAATTATCACTCTATAAGGATAGTGGGATTTGGGATGGATATTTTTGCTCTTGCTATCTTACTTTTCAACATTGATTATTTTTTTTCTAAATGATATTTATCATTTTTATAAAATAAATGATACCTTTAGAAAATAAAAAGAAAATAAACATAAAAAAATAAAAATATGAAGAGGAGCACATTCATAAAGATAACCAACACAGTGATTCATGAAAAGTTGAAGGTAATCAATAACAAGGGAATAGTTAAATCAACTATGATATATCCACTCAATGGAATATTACACTTCCATTAAAAATTATCATTATGAAGTTCTATGTAGCAGCATGGAAAATGTTTATATTACAATGTTAAGTAAAACAATATGAACAGGAGTTATGGGTAAAGTATATTTATAGAAGCATAAAACATAAATATTTTACAATGTCCCATTACTTAATATCTTATTACTTCCCCTCCCCAAAACTTTTAATTAAACAGTGACTTCTCAAAGATTTCAAAGTCATGAATTCCTAAAGGTACAAATTACTTGGGGACATAATATCTCTCAGCAGAACAGCTCAAATCACACAATGACTGCCATCACCTCTTTGACAAACACAGACGTGGTTAAATTGATTCGTTTCAAGAAGCTACAGGGAATACAGGAGCTGCTTTGCAAATGGAAGGAAAGAAGAAAAACGGAAGAAAGCCGAGAGAGCTAAAACACTTTCTTTTGTACAGTGGCTGAAAATCTTCCAGGATGGCAGTGGAAACAAGTCCTGGTTTCTCTCTGAAATTGCCTTCACCCAGAACTGTATCCACTAAAATAAATGATTATAACTATAATATGAAATTCAATGCCAAACAAAAGAAACATATTATGCAGAATCCCCAGGTGTCTTAGGTAGAGGAAATAAGAGATTTGTCCTTTGTAATCAGTGGGTACAAGCTGAGCCTTGAAGAGTTGGGGGTAGAAATAAGGCATAATCCTAGGTATGAGGCCTCTCCTTTTTATAGGATGGATAGAAAAGTAAGGAATGTAACTTGGGACCAAAAGACAAGGAAATTTGGATAAACAAGTAAAAAGAAAATCAAAAGATACGAGGGATGACATGAGTGAATCTAGAAAATCATAACATAGGAGGAAGGTAACATCTAGGTCAGGCAGGATTGGAGGTAAATTGAAGATTTAACTAAAAAGAAAACAACTTGGTTATCTGCTCCTATAATCTTGGTTTAGAGCTATTACATGTAGCTCCTGTCATACTAATTTAGGGTTATTCCATCAAGCTTCTATTTCAATCAACTCTTGTATTAACATGGATATTCCTGGAATTCCTTCACTTGTTGAGGTAGCCGCTTTCTGGTGTTGTGGACCCCAATACCCATAACAGTCCTCACGGGCCCCTCTTTCCTCACAAGGGATCTAGTAATTGGCCTGTGCAAGGGATCTGGTTGCAACAATGGCTGGAACCTTGTCGTCTTCCTGGTACTCTTGCCCTGCCAGCAAACAGTGAAGGAAGTGAAGATTTTTTTCTTCATTACAAGTCATTCAACAAATGTATGTTGAAGCCTCACCATGTCTAGGTACTAAAGTGGCTATGCAACAGAGTGAGACCCTGTGAGGTCTTCCCAGGACAGACTCCCCGCCATGTCCTCTATCTGCCTCTTGTCTGTAGAAAAAATTTTGCCAAACAATAAATTTAATCAGAGAAATAAAATGCTGAAGCAAAGGAAAGCAGTAAAACAAGACCAAATAGTAATAGTTTAGTCACCAAACAAAATCAAGGACCTTTAGTTCTCCCTCAAGGGCTATAGGTAATATTCTGAGCCATATTCTTTGAGCTGTTTTGTAGATACTGAAACCCGCATAGGTGGAAGAAGTTAACTACATGATGACCAGACTGTAGCCATGCAATAAGCTGCTCCATCTTACACAATTCTGAGAACTGGCCTCAAAGAAAAGGAAACAAACAGACCCTGGAACTAAAGACTATCTCTACTTAAAACAATCAGGATGACACTGATAAGACCACCACATGACTAATTTCAAGATGATTGTCAGAGCTGCCTGTGCTGTTGTGCATGTAGCCCCCTCTCTTCATCTATACACCCCTGAAACTCCGATTTAAAAGCTCTTGCTCCCTAATTGGCTGGGCAAAGGGGCTTTTGGATATGAGTCAGTCTTCTACCCAGGTTGCTTGGCTTCTGAATAAAGCAATGTTTCCTTTCCTACCAACATTTGTCTCTCAAGTTTTGGTTTTTGAGCATTGAGCAGCCAAACCTGAGTTCAGTAACAGCTACAATGGAGAAAAGAAAAAGAGGCTCCAGTTCTCATGGTGCTCACATAGTTGCAGGAAAGAGAAGTAGTAACAAGCAAACAAATACATGTGACAAGGACGATTTTCATAATGTTGAAGATTTCACCTTAAAGCTCGTATGAGAAGGACACAGTCAATTATGCTGCTCACACTATACCCTTTGGAGGGTAATTATATTGAGTGGGTAAGTGTGTGAGTGTGTGCATGTGTGTGTATTCCGTTATTGTAATAGATTCATCACTTTGCTATGAATTGCAATTTGGTCATACCATCTCATAACAAACCTGCTCTAGTTTCTCTGATTAGCAATGTATGAGGCATTGGAAGAGACACAGAGAGGGACACCAGGGGAGATGCATCTCTGTCTTCCACACACTTGGGATCTAATAGTGGAAACACATAAGTGTTGACATAATGATGGTAGAAGAAAAAATGTAAGTCCAAGAGGAGAGGTGAAGTCCAACTATTATGAAAGCATCAAAGCCCAGTGTTGCCAAATGACTTGACTGAAGTCACACAGCTTCTCAGTGAGAGCTAAAAGCACAGCAACCACTTCCCTACACAACCCCAGAATGTCAAACTGACAGCACCAGCATCTTTCAATAGCCCCAATATAGGATTATTCCCTCCTACAGGGTTTCCTCTTTGCCTGTAGATCCTAGTTTAACAGAGTCAGTAGCAAGAACAGTAAATTGAAAGTTAGTAGGACTAGACTCTGCTGGGAAATTTGATAAATACTTCACCTCTGTTTCTATTTCTGCATCTTCAAACTGAGGCAACAAGATTGAAGCCAATCATCCATCCTGTGGGGAGGAAAACTAGCGATTTCTGACATCTTATTTTACACAAGGCCCTGCATTAGATCCCATATTACATGTGTCATTTAATCCTCATGACATCTCGGTGTGGTAGAAATTACCCCCATCTTGCAGATAAGTGAGTAAGTTAAAAGAGGTTAAGAACCTTGCCCAAGATCACACATGTGCAAGAGCCAGAACTCAAAGGCGATCTCTCTGCTCCTACACTCTGTGCTGCTCAGCACCTAACCACTGAAATAAGTTGAGCTCTGTATTAAAAAGGTACCGTGCAGGTCTGAGACATGAGAAGCATCAGCCATGTGGAAAACCCTGCTATAGTTGTGAATAAAATCCCTTGTTGTAACTTTAATTTTAGGACTTAATCACTAAGATAATGTATGTTCTATAAATATGTGATTTAAATTATTTTTTCTTCTAGTAACTTGTAGTTTTAAGAAGTTTCCTGTAATTATACCCAAATAAAGAACACAGAGAGAATTACATAAACTTAAAGGTGAAGGAAGAGCTAAAGAGAGAAGTGTCCTGCCTGGAGAAGAAGCCAGAGTTGGTTAAATATTCACACAGAACAAAGGCACTCTCCACAAACCAACTTCCCTCCTTCCCTCGGCAGATCCTCCCACCCTCCTGCTGTCCTGTGTCAATGCTCATTCACCCTGCTCTTCTCACACTGTTTAACCATCTAGCTATCCTCATATTTTTTCTGCTGCACTCCTGCTTAAGGGCCCAGAGTATCAGAGGATAAAGAACATTTAGAGGCTGATGTGACCTAAATAAACATCACCAATTACAAGCTGTGGGACCATGAGAACATTCTTTCAACCCCCTAAGACTCACTTTCCTCCACTGTAAATGGAGAACTTGAGATTTCCCTGTTTCCTATGAGATGATGGAGAGGGACGTGGGGACACATCTGTGGTGTTTACAGCTGAAGAAATGTTCTCTCTTTGCAAAACCAAAATCTCACGGTAAGAACCAAGCACACTGGGCATGTCATATCCACTTCCTGTTGCCCATCCTCAGCCGTCTGTAGATGGGAAAGAAGGTAGCCAGGCATGGTGGGAGGAACACTTGTTTGCTCCTCTTAAAATGGCAAAAGCTATACAGCAGAAATTAACCCAATATTGTAAAGCAATTATACTCCAATAAAGATGTTAAGAAAAATATGGCAAAAGCTACTCTGGAAAACTGCCTACCTAAGAAAACTTTAGTTCATTTAATATGACTAATGAGGAGATGGTGGAGGAGTAAAACGTGGAGATCACCTTTCACCCCACAAATACATCAAAACTACATCTACATGTGGAACAACTCCTACAGAACACCTACTGAATGCTTGCAGAAGACCTCAGATGTCCCAAAAGGCAACAAACACTCCACGAACATGGGTAGAGCAAAAGAAAAAAGGAAAAACAGAGACAGAAAAATAGGGATGGGACCTGCACCTCGGGGAGGGAGCTGTGAAGGAGGAAAGGTTTCCACACACTAGGAAGCTGCTTCACTGGAGGAGATGGGGCGTGGGGGTAGGGGGAAGCTTCAGAGCCACGGAGGAGAGCACAGCAACAGAGGTGCAGAGGACAAAGCGGAGAGATTCCCACACAGAGGATCGGTGCTGACCAGCACTCACCAACCTGAGACGCTTGTCTGCTCATCCACGGGGTGGGTGGGGGCTGGGAGCTGAGGCTCGGGCTTCGGAGGTCAGACTCCAGGGAGAGGAGTGGGGTTGGCTGCATGAACACAGCCTGAAGGGGTCTAGTGAGCCACAACTAGCTGGGAGGGAGTCCGGGGAAAACTCTGGACCTGCCTAAGAGGCAAGAGACCACTGTTTTGGGATGTGTGAGGTGAGGGGACTCAGAGCACTGCCTAAACGAGCTCCAGAGATAGGCACAAGCCACGGTTATCAGTGCAGACGCCAGAGACAGAGACGGGCATGAAATTCTAAGGCTGCTGCTGCAGCCACCAAGAAGCCTGTGTGCAATCACAGGTCACTATCCACACCTCCCTTCCCTGGAGTCTGTGCAGCCCACCACTGCCAGGGTCCCATGATCCAGAGACAACTTCCCTGGGAGAACACACGGCATGCCTCAGACTGTTGCAATGTCATGCTGGTCTCTGCCGCTGCAGACTCGTCCCGCATTCCATACCCCTCCGTCCCCCCGGCCTAAGTGAGCCAGAGCCCCCTAATCAGCCGTTCCTTTAACCCCCTCCTGTCTAGGCAAAGAACAGACATCCTCAGGCGACCTATATGCAGAGGCAGGGGTAAATCCAAAGCTGAACCCCAGGAGCTATGTGAACAGAGAAGAGAAAGGGACATTTCTCCCAGCAGCCTCAGAAGCAGCAGATTAAATCTACACAGTCAACTTGATGTACCATGCATCCCTGGAATACCTGAATAAATAGCAAATCATCCCAAAACTGAGGCAGTGGACTTTGGAAGCAACTGTAGACTTGGGGTTTGCTTTCTGCATCTAATTTGTTTCTCATTTTATGTATATCTTAGTTTAGTATTTTGAATTTATTATCATTGGTAGATTTGTTTATTGATTTGGTTTCTCTCTTCCTTTTTTTATTTTATATATATATTTTTTTTCATTTTTCTCTTTTTGTGAGTGTGTATGTGTATGCGTCTTTGTGTGATTTTGTCTGTATAGCTTTGCTTTTGCCATGTGTCCTAGTGTTATATCTGTTTTTTTGTTTTTTGGGGGTTTTTTAGTATAGTTTTTAGCACTTGTAAAGATTGGTGGATGTGTTTTTGGTTTGGTTGTTCTCTTCTTCCATTCTCTCTGTATTATTTTTTATTACTTTTTTATTTTTAATAATTTTTTCTATTTTAATAACTTTATTTTATTTATTTTCTTTCTTTCTTATTTTCTCTCTTTCTTTCTCTTTCTTTCTTTTCTTTCCTTCTCTTTCTTTCTTTCTTTCTTTCTTTCCTCTCTTTTCTTCTGAGCTGTGTGGCTGACAAGGTCTTGGTGCTCTGGCCAGGTGTCAGGCCTGAGCCTCTGAGATAGGAGAGCTGAGTTCAGGACATTGGTCCACCAGAGACCTCCCGGCCCCATGTAATACCAAACAGTGAAAGTTTTCCCAGAGATCTCCATCTCAACAATAAGACCCAGCTCCACTCAACGACCAGCAAGCTACAGTGCTGGACACCCTATGCCAAACAACTAGCAAGACAGGAACACAAATCCACCCATCAGCAGAGAGGCTGCCTAAAATAATAAGTTCAGAGACACCCCAAAAAAACACCACCAGATGTGGTCCTGCCGGCCAGAAATTCAAGATCCAGCTTCATCCACCAGAACACAGATATTAGTCCCCTCCACCAGGAAGACTACATAATCCACTGAACAAAACATAACCACTGGGAGCAGACACCAAAAACAATGGGAAATACCAAGTTGCAGCCTGTGAAATGGTGACCCAAAACACAGTAATTTAAGCAAAATGAGAAGAGAGAGAAACACACAGCAGACGAAGGAGCAAGGTAAAAACCCACCAGACAAAACAAATGAAGAGGAAATAAGCAGTCTACCTGAGAAAGAATTCAGAGTAGTGATAGTAAAATGATCCAAATCTTGGATATAGAATGAAGAAAATACAAGAAACGTTTAACAAGGACCTAGAAGAACTAAAGAGCAAACAAACAATGATGAACAACACAATAAATGAAATTAAAAATTCTCTAGTAGGAATCAATAGCAGAATAACTGAGACAGATGAACGGATAAGTGACCTAGAAGATAAAATAGTGGAAATAACTACCACAGAGAAGAATAAAGAAAAAAGAATGAAAAGAATTGAGGACAATCTCAGAGACCTCTTGGACAACAGTAAACGCACCAACATTCAAATTATAGGTGTCCCAGAAGAAGAAGAGATAAAAAAAAAGGGACTGAGAGAATATTTGAAGAGATTATAGTAGAAAATTTCCCTAATATGGGAAAGGAAATAGTCAAGCAAGTGCAGGAAGCACAGAGAGTCCAATACAGGATAAATCCAAGGAGGAACACATATTAATCAAACTATCAAAAATTAAATACAAAGAAAAAATATTAAAAGCAGCAAGGGAAAAGCAACAATTAACATCCAAGGGAATCCCCATAAGATTAACAGCTGATCTTTCAGGAGAAGCTCTGCAAGCCAGAAGGGAGCGGCAGGACACAACTAAAGTGACGAAAGGGGAAAACCTACAACCAAGATTACTATACCCAGCAAGGATCTCATTCAGATTTGACAGAGAAATTAAAACCTTTACAGATAAGCAAAGCTAAGAGAATTCAGCACTACCAAACAAGCTCTACAAAAAATGCTAAAGGAAATTCTCTAGGCAGGAAACACAAGCGAAGGAAAACACTTAAAATAATAAACACAAAACAATTAAGAAAATGGTAATAGGAACATAAATATCGATACCTACCTTAAATGTAAATGGATTAAATGCTCCAATGAAAACACATAGACTGGCTGAATGGATACAAAAACAAGACCCAAATATATGATGTCTACAAGAGACCCACTTCAGTCCTAGAGACACATACAGACTGAAAGTAAGGGGATGGAGAATGATATTCCATGAAAATGGAAATGAAAATAAAGCTGGAGTAGCAATTCTCATAGCAGACAAAATAGACTTTAAAATAAAGACTATTAAAAGAGACAAAGAAGGACACTACAGAATGATCAAGGGATCAATCCAAGAAGAACATATAACAATTGTAAATATTTATGCACCCAACATAGGAGTACCTCAATACATAAGGCAAATGCTAACAGCCATAAAAGGGGAAATCAGGGGCTTCCCTGGTGGCGCAGTGGTTGAGAATCTGCCTGCCAATGCAGGGGACACGGGTTCGAGCCCTGGTCTGGGAGGATCCCACATGCCACGGAGCAACTAAGCCCGTGAGCCACAACTGCTGAGCCTGCACGTCTGGAGCCTGTGCTCCGCAACGGGAGAGGCCACGACAGTGAGAGGCCCGCGCACCGCGATGAAGAGTGGCCCCCGCTCACCGCAACTGGAGAAAAGCCCTCGCACAGAAACGAAGACCCAACACAGCCAAAAATAAATAAATAAATAAATTTTAAAAAGGGGAAATCAACAGTAAGACAATCATAGTAGGGGACTTTAACACCCCATTTTCACCAATAGACAGATCGTCAAAAATGAAAATAATAAGGAAACACAAGCTTTAAATCATACATAAAACAAGATGGACTTAATTGATATTTATAGGGCATTCCATCCAAAAACATCAGATTACACTTTCTTCTCAAGTGTTCATGGAACATTCTCCAGGATAGATCATATCTTGGGTCACAAGTCAGGCCTTGGTAAATCTAAGAAAATTTAAACTGTATCAAGAATCTTTTCAGACCATAACGCTATAAGACTAGATATCAATTACAGGAAAAAAATCTGTAAAAAATACAAACACATGGAAGCTAAACAATACATTACTAAATAACCAAGAGATCACTGAAGAAATCAAAGAGGAAATCAAAAAATACCTAGAAAAAAATGACAATGAAAACACGATGACCCAAAACCTCTGGGATGCAGCAAGGGCAGTTCTAAGAGGGAAGATTATAGCAATACAATCTTACCAAAAGAAACAAGAAACATCTCAAATAAACACCTAACGTTATACCTAAAGCAACTAGAGAAAGAAAAGAAAACAAAAAAAGCACACCAAAGTTAGCAGAAGGAAAGAGATCATAAAGATCAGGTCAGAAAAAAACAAAGGAAGGAAATGATAGCAAGATCAATAAAATGATCAATAAAATGATCAATAAAATGATAGCAAGATCAATAAAACTAAAAGCAAATAGCAATAGCAAAGATCAATAAAACTAAAAGATGATTCTTTGAGAATATAAACAAAATTGATAAAGCATTAGCCAGACTCATCAAGAAAAAAATGGAGAAGACTCAAATCATTAGAATTATAAATGAAAAAGGAGAAGTAACAACTGACACTGCAGAAATACAAAGGACCATGAGAGATTACTACAAGCAAGTATATGCCAATAAAATGGACAACCTGGAAGAAATGGACCAATTCTTAGAAAACCACAACCTTCTGAGACTGAACCAGGAAGAATTAGAAAATATGAACAGACCAATCACAAGTAATGAAACTGAAACTGTGATTAAAAATCTTCCAACAAACAAAAGCCCAGGACCAGATGGATTCACAGGCAAATTCTATCAAACACTGAGAGAAGAGCTAACACCTATCCTTCTCAAACTCTTCCAAAATATAGCAGAGGGAAGAACACTCCCAAACTCATTCTCCAAGGCCACCACCACCTTGATACCAAAACTAGAAAAAGATGCCACAAGAAAAGAAAACTACAGGCCAATATCAATGATGAACACAGATACAAAAATCCTCAACAAAACACTAGCAAGCCGAATCCAACAGCACATTAAAGGGATCATACACCATGATCAAGTGGGGTATATACCAGGAATGCAAGGATTCTTCAATATATGCAAATCAATCAATGTGATACACCATATTAACAAACTGAAGGAGAAAAACCATATGATCATCTCAAAAGATGCAGAGAAAGCTTCTGACAAAATTCAACACCCATTTATGTTAAAAAACCTCCAGAAAGCAGGCATAGAGGGAACTTACCTCAACCTAATAAAGGCCATATATGACAAACCCACAGCCAACATCGTTCTCAATGGTGAAAAACTGAAAACATTTCC
Organism: Eschrichtius robustus; assembly: GCF_028021215.1. Lineage (NCBI taxonomy): Eukaryota > Metazoa > Chordata > Mammalia > Artiodactyla > Eschrichtiidae > Eschrichtius > Eschrichtius robustus. The sequence goes on from NC_090829.1 coordinate 7,110,703, forward strand.
TCTAAGATCAGGAACGAGACAAGGTTGCCCACTCTCACCACTATTATTCAACATAGTTTCAGAAGTTTTAGCCACAGCAATCAGAGACGAAAAAGATATAAAAGGAATCCAAATCGGAAAACAAGATGTAAAACTGTCACTGTTTGCAGATGACATGATACTATACATAGAGAATCCTAAAGATGCTACCAGAAAACTACTAGAGCTAATCAATGAATTTGGTAAAGTAGCAGCATACAAAATTAATGCACAGAAATCTCTTGCATTCCGATACACTAATGATGAAAAATCTGAAAGAGAAATTAAGGAAACACTCCCATTTACCATTGCAACAAAACGAATAAAATACCTATGAATAAACCTACCTAAGGAGACAAAAAACCTGGATGCAGAAAATTTTAAGACACTGTTGAAAGAAATTAAAGATGATACAAACAGATGGAGAGATACACCATGTCCTTAGATTGGAAGAATTAACATTGTGAAAATGACTGTACTGCCCAAAGCAATCTACAGACTCAATGCAATCCCCGTCAAACTACCAATGGCAATTTTCACAGAACTAGAAAAAAAATTTCACAATTTGTATGGAAACTCAAAAAACTCAGAAGAGCCAAAGCAATCTTGAGAAAGAAAAACGGAACTGGAGGAATCAGGCTCCCTGACTTCAGACTATACTACAAAGCTACAGTAATCATGACAGTATGGTACGGGCACAGAAACAGAAATATAGATCAATGGAACAGATAAAAAGCCCAGAGAGAAACCCATGCACATTGGTCAACTTATTTTTGATAAAGGAGGCAAGAATATAGAATGGAGAGAAGGCAGCCTCTTCCATAAGTGGTGCTGGGAAAACTCAACAGCTTACATGTAAAAGAATGAAATTAGAACACTCCCTAACATCATACACAAAAATAAACTCAAAATGGATTAAAGACTTAAACATAAGGCCAGACACTATAAAATTCTTAGAGGAAAACATAGGCAGAACACTCCATGACATAAATCACAACAAGATCCTTTTTGACCCACCTCCTAGAGAAATGGAAATTTAAAAAAATAATAAACAAATGGGACTTAATGAAACTTAAAAGCTTTTACACAGCAAAGGGAACCATAAACAAGACGAAAAGACAAGCTGCAGAATGGGAGAAAATATTTGCAAACGAAGCAACTGACAAAGATTAATCTCCAAAATATACACGCAGCTCATACAGCACAATAACAAAGAAACAAACAACCCAATCCAAAAATGGGCAGAGGACCTAAATAGACATTTCTCCAAAGAAGATATACAGATTGCCAACAAACACATGAAAGGATGCTCAACATCACTAATGAGAAATGCAAATCAAAACTACAATGAGGTATAACTTCACACCAGTCTGAATGGCCATCATCAAAAAATCTACAAAACAATAAATGCTGGAGAGTGTGTGGAGAAAAGGGAACCCTCTTGCGCTGTTGGTGGGAATGTAAACTGATACAGCCACTATGGAGAACAGTATGGAGGTTCCTCAAAAAACTAAAAATAGACCTACCATACAACCTAGCAATCCCACTACTGGGCATATACCCTGAGAAAAACTTAATTCAAAAAGAGTCATGTACCACAATGTTCATTGCAGCTCTATTTACAATAGCCAGTACATGGAAGCAACCTAAGTGTCCATTGACAGATGAATGGATAAAGAAGATATGGCACATATATACAATGGAATATTACTCAGCCATAAAAAGAAACGAAATTGAGTTTTTTGTAGTGTGGTGGATGGACCTAGAGACTGTCATACAGAGTGAAGTAAGTCAGAAAGAGAAAAACAAATACCATATGCTAACACATATATATGGGGGGGAAAAAAAGGGTTCTGATGAACCTAGGGGCAGGACAGGAATAAAGACACAGACGTAGAGAATGGACTTGAGGACACGAGGAGGGGGAAGTGTAAGCTGGGACGAAGTGAGAGAGTGGCATGGACATATATACACTACCACATAGCACAGGGAGATCAGCTCGGTGCTTTGTGACCACCTAGAGGAGTGGG